>NW_026067937.1:15057808-15124503 GCF_014885135.2 Alexandromys fortis | reverse complement strand
TGCTCATAGGTTTGTGGATTAAAGTCAGGGTCTTCTATACGGTTCCATTGGTCGACTTCTCTGTTTTTATGCCAATACCAAGCTGTTTTTAATACTGTAGCTCTGTAATAGAGTTTGAAGTCAGGGATGGTAATGCCTCCAGATGTTCCTTTATTGTATAAGATTGTTTTGGCTATCCTGGGTTTTTTATTTTTCCATATAAAGTTGATTATTGTCTTCTCCAGATCTGTGAAGAATTTTGATGGGATTTTGATGGGGATTGCATTGAACAACTGTTAATTTTTATTTTCCAATCTGCAACATGGGGTCAGGTTAATATCAAGTTCAAATGAGGTAATAATGAGTGAGCATGAGATGTTATAGATACTGTATAAATTCATGTTTCTTCTCTATACATACTTCCCAGTTTTTGATGTCTTTATATGTTACATCTTTCATCCCATTTGCCTTCAGAAATTAAGGCTTAAAGCAATAGAGAAATTTTGCATAGGTCAGATGACCACCGAGCAGTGACAGTCGACTGCTGACTCTGCGCTCAGTGTCTTTTCCTTCCTGTCTCTAAGTATACAGGTGATAAATGGGGTTTGCGTAAAACTAGACTGGACTAAGAGAGTGTCGAAGTCACCATGCTTTCATTTTGACGGTGGCTTTGAAATGACTAAATCCAGACGGATTATCTCTTCATAAGGCAAGTTTGTGAAGAAAGAGCATAGGGCGCTAAATCTAAGGTAAACTATGTAAGAAGTAGGATATTTGCATGTTTTAATGAGTCTCCCCACTGACGGCTTATTAGTACCACAGACAGAGATTTCTGCTCTCCTGGGTGATATACCAAGAAGGACACAGCAGTATATTTCTTCTGTTGTGGGTAGAAAAGTATAGCCTGAATCTAGCCAGGTATATGTATCAGATGAGCCCCAAATAAGGGATACTCAAGACAGAAGAGTGGGGGAGGAGTGCACTGTTCTCCCAAAGTGTCAGTGGCATGGAAGAAGTGACAGAGTCCTGGCTGAAGGAAACCCAAGAAATAGGAGAATGGAATACCTAATTCTAGACTGAATGCTTTGCTAGAGAATAAAACATTACCAGAGCAATGGCTGGGAACATAGCTCAGTGGCAGAGCACTTGTCTAGCGCTTGCCAAGAGCTTCTACAATCCCCCAGCACCAGCTAAACACAAGAAAACGGTACAGAGGGTGAGAGAGCTGGGCATGAAGATACACGCTTGCAATACCAGCATTCCAGAGGTAAAAAGACAGGAGGACTGAATTCAAGGCTGGCCTGGGCTATATGAGAACTTGTCTCAAAAAGTACATAAATGAACAGGTAAAAAATCGACACAGATGATCTATTCAATAACATTATTTCAACGTTCAATCACAAGTTGTGAATTCTATTTTGACAATCTTATTTTTAGATGTCCACTCATGAATTTGAGGCAAAGTGAAACAATATATGCAACTTACTCTCTAATGATAGATGGAGTCAAACAATAACAAAAATGAAATATGGGCAAATGCATGAGGGTGGTCTTTCTTTGTCCAGTTTTTATTCCTATAATTTAAAAGAAAAACTTTAAAATTATCTATAAATAAAAATGACTGAAGAAGGAGACCAAGAGGACTGTGAAAGCTGAGTTTTGGTCCCAGGTATTTCATACTTGCTCAGCATTCATTGCCAGTGAGTACAGGGCAGACAGGAGCCAGGGACTACAGCCCCTTCTTGTCAGTTAGACTTTGGATGAGTTTTTTCTTTGAAGAATATATGCATTTAAGTTCCCTTTGCCCCTTCCCATGGGTCTTCAATTGTAAGAAAATAAAAATATTACCAATGCTGAGAAAGAAGCTCTGTTTAGGAATACACTGCAACCTGGCTTTAAGAAGGCAGAGGCAGGTACATCTTTGTGAGTTCAAGGCCAGCCTGGTCCATACAGGAAAACAATTCCTCAACAAACAAACAGCCACTTTAATGAGCAGGCCAAGGAAAGGCCATGAAGCAGCAGACAGAGGCATGAGAGGCCCAGGGAAGAAGGAAAACTAAGATTGAGTGTCTTTGCCTGAGACACAGACTGAGGGCAGATGGGCTGTGATCTGAGCCTTGACAAGGCATGGACTTCCAGGGTTTAGGGACAAAGGGCACTTGGAGGAAATGTGGAACAGACCTAGGAGTTAGCCATGGGTCCTTCAAAACATGAAGAAGACACCACACAGTCTATTCTAGCCTGAACATAGGTAAGCAAGAATGCTAAGAGCCTTATGGGGTTTGAATTCAATACTAAACTTCAGGTACAGCCACCTGAGGCCAGTGAAGCCACCATACCCGATCTGGGTGTGAATGAGATCACCCGAGAAACATGGGATGGAATCCAAGGTGGAATAAGCATTCAATTCCCCAAGTCCCCAATCTGGAAGACATATGCCACCCAGAGAAAAATGGGTAAGTTTCAGCAATGAGTTCTTTTTGCTTCATTCAGTGGCTTGGGACTTATTCCCACAGTAAGATAGTCATGCTTTTCTTCATAAATGTGAGTTTTCTTTTTCTTAACAAATTCATTCTAAATTTAGATCTTAAGAGAATCTTAGGAAGAAAGACGATGATGGATGAAATTAAATAATTTAAAAATCATTAATGGGGGGCTGGAGAGATGGCTCAGAGGTTAAGAGCATTGCCTGCTCTTCCAAAGGTCCTGAGTTCAATTCCCAGCAACCACATGGTGGCTCACAACCATCTGTAATGAGGTCTGGTGCCCTCTTCTGGCCTGCAGTCATACACACAGACAGAATATTGTATACATAATAAATAAATATTAAAAAAAATTAAAAAAAAATCATTAATGGGAATAATACAAGCTCATCAAAATATGGTATTTCAGAAGGCAAACACTAACGTACTTTGGGTGGTGGCTAGTCACATCAGGCTAGTAATATCAGGCACAGAATCCAATGAAACTAGCTTTGAGGAAAATAGGTGTGAACTAAGAAAAGGGACAGTCTCAGCTACCCCCAGAACTGCTTTCTGTGTTCTCAAGGCAACACTACCTCATGTCACTGGGGTCTTCAGGGTACCAGCCAATGGACCTTTTGAATTCCTGCAGAGTCTCAGTGGGGCTTTAAAATGGCTAAATTCACCAGAAAGACAACACTGTACCACTGACTGGCACAGGAGCCTCACCTCTTATCAATGTTACTGGTTTCCCCGCCACCAAAATACAATCTACAGGGTGATCCCAGTTACCAGTATTACAAATAGTATCAACATGGAAAAGCATAAAACTCAGGATTCTACAAAACCCTGTCCTCCCCAATGTAGCCTATAAATATGGGGAGCTGAAAATTAAACAATACCAAGTCAGTGGTCCGTAGATGTCCCTAGGAAGTAAGCTAGGGAGAGGGCTTGGAAAGATGAAGGAACATTTGCCTTGCCCTTCCTCAGGATGGGCGACTTAGCTCCAGTATTACTGAAATAAAAAGGCTTAGAGAGCACAGCTAGAGAAGCGTGAGGCCCCGCCTGATTATCTGGCAACAAACAGCCTAGCACTTCCTGGTTTCATCATTTCCTGAGCATAGATGGGTCCAGTAGCCTAGGGTGAGAACAAAGGCTTTAACAGCAAACAGACCTGTATTTTAGTCCTAGATCAACATGGAAAAATAGGTGAACTGTCTTAGCCTCTATCCCCACATTGTGCTATGCAAAAAGAACCTAAGATGCTACACTAAGTGACTGATCACAGAAGACCAAACACTGAACGGTTCTATTCAGAGGATGGACCAAGAACAGGTATAACCAGGGAGACAGAAAAGAGAATAGTGGTTGTCAGGAGCTGGGGGAGAGAGAAGGGAAAGTTAGAATGGTGAGAGTGACGGCTCAACAGTGTGAATATGCTCATGCCACTGAACTGCATGCTTACAGATGTTGAAAATGCTATGTTCTATGTTATGTATTTCCTACCACAATTTTAAAGATTCAGTCAAAATAAACCATGAGAATAATAATAATCATTCACAAAAATGATGCTTCAATTGCTGACATTTAGTTCTAGTTCAGATAGCCTAGTTAAAAATTTGAGAGGCTAATTTTTAAAAACCTAGACCTAGGAGTATAAGGGAAAAGAAACCATGTCTCTAAGGGAGTGCTCACGTCACAATCGCTTACTGAGGAATGTGATTTTCTTTCGTTGCCAAGACAGCAACTGTTGCTGTGGAAACCACACAAAAACAGGGACACTTAACTGAAACAAACTCCACTCACCTGCACAAAGATGCCCTTGCTCTTATACTCCTCATGGAGGCACTGAGAGAAGAAATCTACAAAAGCCTAGGAGAGAGGTGGGAGTGAGAAAGAAAACACATATATTACATCAATCTGCCTGGAGTGTAGCCATAGAAACAACAAATAATAAATTAACCATTTAACACTACTGTTTCTAGTCATTTCTTTCATTTCAAATGCAGAAGAGATAAAAATACCTTAAAACCTCAGGAGGTTTTTCTACCATAAATGACATTATCTTACCAAATTTAATATTTTACCAATTTTGACTTAATTAGAAAAGGTTCCTCCCCCCAGGAAATTATCCCCCCAAAAGGAAAAAATTCATTATATAACAAAGGATATGCTTCCATTTTCTACTTGCCATTCTAGCAGAAACCTAGAGTGAATTCTGTTGAGCTGTTTTGCTGCTGGGTCCTGTGACACTGCATGATTTGAGAAACACATCTGTAAACTGTGCCAGCCACTTTTCAAATGTGGACTCAGTATCAGGCTTAAAATGCCAAGTTTAATGACAACCCAATGATGGTCTCTATTGACAATAGTCTACCTCTGTGGAGAACAAACCAGATACTGGAATTCTAACACAAGATGTCATGTAAACTGCTGACAGTGTGTGCCAGCCACAGAGAAAGCAGGCAGATCATGGGGCTGAGGGGCTGTGCCAGAGCTCAGAAGACAGGAACGACTGATTTTCCTCATGTGAAAAGGAGGTGTGTTTTACACTTTTCCTTCTCTGACAAACAATAAGTTCTTATAATGTATTATGATTTGCTTATTTTCCCCTAAAGGCTTACTTAATTTCAAACAATTAAATGGTTGTTCTTTTCCCTTCAGAAATGTTTTCCATGCCTCAGTGAAGTATCTGAAGTTGAGGCTATTGGCCTGTAGGCAGGAGAAGACAGTCAGTCTAAATTATGATCCTATCAGCAATGTAAGGAAGCGAATGACAATGATGTATGATGACACAGAGTAACAGAATTCTAGAAAACATGGCAGAATATTCACACTGCTGTTGGTCTATTTCTTGTCTGCTGAGTATATGTGTGGTGCTGGCAGGATGCAAGTCCTTGCTGTGGGAAGCTGACTTGTTCATGTTACCAACACTCTTGACTTTAGACTCATTAGTATTAGGTTCTATCACTTGGGCAGACTGGTTTAGGCTAGGTCTCTATGGAAAGCATAAGTGTCCCTGTTAAAATCAGCAAACTACCAGGGAACAAAATCAGTGGCTGTGATACACTGGTATTCCACTTGTAAGTCTACATCTATCTGTGATATTCCAGAAATCCATGTGGGGCACCTTGCTGTCCTTCTTGGTCCACTGGAAAACTCCCAAGCATAGCATTTCAACAAAGTTGAAGCTATAGTAACTGCTTGGACTAAAAGTCACCCTCAGCCTTATACTGGCTTCATTGACTGCAATGCTTTTCACCTTGGTCGCAGAGTAGATGGTCAGCAGTGGAACTGGGAGCATGCCGCTGGCAGATGAGATGTTGAGAATCACCCCTTTAGATCTAGAATTGAAAACACACTACATAAGCAGACGGAAATTATATGCACATTTGCTTGGGAATCACAGTAAGACAGAAACAGAGCAACAGGGCTGCTGCTCTCACACACGTCTCCCTGCCGCTCATGAGCATGTGGCATGTCTGGCTGGTGAGCGAAGCATAATCCCATGAGCTAAAAATAGCTCTTCTTTACGATGAGCTCATTTCCTCGTCTAGGAATCCAAAGCATGACTGCATCTGCGAGATGTCTCCTTTAGTTGTGCCTATACTCTCTGGAGTCCTCTGTGGACACAGCATCAAAAACTCTCATTCACACAGTGGGGATACTGCAGGGGGGAATGCTTGCCTAGCATGCAAGGCACCGCAGTCAATCCCAGCAGAGCAAAAGCAAACTGACACCCACACAGACACCTCTGCTCTGACATACTGTCACACTGCAACAGTCCATTGTGTATGTGTAAACACTTCCCTCTCAACAAAGCCTACTTTTGTTCCCATATAAATCAAGTATTTCATACACCTCTTTATAACAAAGGTGACAACTTTATGAATTCCCTAGGCTGTGAGTAATCGGGCAAAGAGCTACCTTGAAAACTGCATCTCTGTACTTCATTAACTATATTATATTGCCAAAAGATGAAGTTCAACTTTTCCTGTTCTTTTAGAGACTACTGAAAGTTAAGTCAAGCACCTACCAGGAATTTGTTTCTACAGATAAACAGAATCAGTTTGTGAAAAGCAATGTTCTAAAGACCCCAGTTGTTAGCAAGCACATAAAGGTTCAGCAAGGTGTAGAATTATAACTTTAGGAATATGAAAATTAGGTACCAACTTGCTCTCTCAAAGGGACATTGGGAATGGAACCCAGGGTCTTATGGCCAGGAAGGTGCTCCGCCAGCTGACCTAGGCCCCAGCCCAGCCTCTCTTCTCTAGCTACTGAAATCTCACCCCACCACCTCTTGCTCACACCTCAGCTTCCTTTCCTTCTACATAGTCTGCTGTTGTCCTCTGTCTGGCTTTCTATTCCTAAGTCCTGTTTTTTCACTATTTCGGGGAGGGAGAAGACCTCTTGATGTAAAACAGCATAGGAAATATGATTAAATGGCATATATGAGTTATTTTGGACACAAATCCGAAAAGAAATAATCCTCAAAGGTCACGATTCCATCTGTCAGCTTCTAGGCAAGATGCTACTGCAACCATTGAAGGGACTGAGCCCTCTGTTTCATATGTATCACCAGAGACTAGTCAACTGTTTATAAAACAGTCCTTATTAGTAACACACACTTTCCTAAGCAGCAAGACCCACTAACACCTTGGTGATAAAAATTAAATTTCAAATTTAAGAATGATATTAAGAATTTTTTAGGTTAGAAGTGGTTAATGTATTAGTACATCATCCTTATATTGATATCTTTTTTTTTAAAGGCAAAAACGGATTTTTTTTTAATCAAAAGTTAGAACTCAGGCCTTTTAGATAAAAATAATAAACTAGCAATAAACACCTAGTGTTTTCAGCTATAAGAAATTCCTTTGATGAAAGTGGAGCAAAAGAATCTTTTATTACAATGAAAGATTGTCCCTTGGATAAAAATGGAATGAGAACTACATCTTCAAAATTACAATTTCAGTGTTGAAAATATTCTCAATTAGACTGTAGTGACAGCTGTCCAGCTCTGAATATGCTGAAAATGACTGGACTGTACAATTTAGACAGATGTGTAGTTCACATGTAAAATAAGCCAACAAATCTGTGAAACACAAGGAACATCTGTTTCTAGTAGAACACATACCCTTTAGGATGGGTGGGATTCCAATGAGGTGGGCGCACAGGGCTACAGCTGCTCAGACAACCATGCTTCCTGGGTAGCAACTCCACCCTCACAATCACTCCACAGTAACCTTTAGCCAGGAACTGCTCCATCTCAACCACCCAGTGGAAGGGAGAGAACGCTTGTCTGCAGCAAATTCAGGCACTGCTGTCCTTGACGCTGCAGCCTGCCATCGCTGCTTAGAGCCAGACGTTCTGTTACAACCATGCTGGCTGGGGCGGCTGCACACCCTTGAACAACAGTCACATCTTTCATTCTGTTACCCACAAATGGTGTGTAAGGTTGAAGGTAAAAGGTTAAAATTTCATGCTATGGCTTCATTAGAGAAAAAGTCATGTAAAGATATTAAAAGCTCTTCTCCCATTTTATAAAATACCATCAACAACCTAACATATCACAATGATGCAATCATTCTTTTACTTACCTATTCTTGAGGTAACTAAGATCTTTGTTTCTCAAATATTCTACTCTGACTGAAAATGTGTAGGAGCCGAAGAGATGGGTTGGCACACTGGATATTATTGCAAAGACCTGAGTTCGATTCCCAGAACTCACATGGCAGCTCACAGTTATCTGTAACCCCAGAGCTAAAGAATCAATGCCTTTTCTGCTACATGTGGTGTACAGACTTACATGAAGGAAAAATATCCTTACATATAAATTAAAAGTGAATAAAAGCCCAAAAGAAGAAAAGGAAAAGGAGAAAAGAAAGAAAATTACTAGTGTGTAGAGCTACAAAGTCAAAATTTTCAAATACTTTCACAAAAAACAAAGTACTTATATTTCAAAATACAACAAAACATATTCAAAACTGTCAAAGTACTGTATAAAATGAGAATGCACTAGATGTGAGTAAATACACAGCCCACTCATAATTGTGTCTAAACGACAGCAGAGAAAGCACCCCACCTACCAATCTGCCACACTGTTGAGATTATGCATACTTGTCTACTAAAGACCTTCCTATGACTGCCAGTAACAGCATTCAGATCTCTCTCCTCCAGGGAAAAACTATTCTATTTCATTTTGTCTGCACCCCAAATCGAATACTAGTACACCCTGTCACAATCTCTGTAAGGTATCTCCTTATGCAGAAATGGGGTTGAATATTTGGGACTTAGGGGTATAAGGGCCTCATCTTTACAATCAACTACTTTGTCTAGCTCTAATCCTTCTAAGCAGAATTAATGACGTTAAACCAGTTTCCATGGCAGAGCCAGGCTCATGACAACTGTTACATCAAGCAGAAGGGCAAAATAGGCTACGCCTAATTGCACACAGAGACAAACATAAGTCAAGCTGGTTAATCTCTCACCTTCTAGAGGCTTGGGAATAATAGAAGGACATTAAGAATTTCTTTGAAGGTCTATTATTGAAGACCCGTCTTGCCCATACTTCGACACATTTCCTAGTTTGTTGTGACATCAGATAAACAAATGAAGCAACATTTTCTGTGGTGCAATATTCGTATCTGACCGCGCCGCTTACTTGCTAGCCATCCTGTGATGGTGACCGCGCCGCTTACTTGCTAGCCATCCTGTGATGGTGACTTGGAGGTACAGACCTCTGAGGAGCTACAGGAACTAAAATGCTGCTGAAACAGCAGAACAATCAACTCCACTTAAAGACACACCTCTTCATCTCCACAGTTACCTCCTTTTCATTAGTCCTCCTAGAAGCCAGCCAATAGGCTTGTCTGGTCCTGTAAAATTCAGCATCTTGCATTTACAGCTTCCTTACAGCTAAATTCCCTAAGATTCCCTTAGACTTCAGCACTCCCAACCCCCGCAAGATTCCCTTTAATTGTCACCTGGATTAAAAAAAAATTGCCAAGCTTTTGTTCTATAAATGCCTCACTATTCTGTCAGGCTCTTGTGGCATCCCTGTCCTCACCTCTATGAACACTGTGGCTGTGGAGGAATAGTCTCTTTTGAAAAAGAGTCAGATTCTGGCCTGACTCAGGAGAGCTCAGCATTGCCCCACCCTGCAGCAGAGGGAAGAAGGGAGGAGAGCCAGAGGTCAGTCCGTGTAGACTGCTAACCAGTCACAGAGTTGTGAGATACAGACTCCATCTCAGTCCTTTGTAGTTCCACTACACATGAGAGAAGACAGAAGTGCACTCTTGCAGGGTCATTACAGAGTTTTCTAAGCTTAGACGGAAAACGGAAATTGGTGTAGACAGTTCTCTAATTAACTCCTAAGAACACAGAGAAACTATCAAAACAGAGCTCAATGTCAGAAAAGAATCATGAAACATGGGGTCAGGCATACAATTAGAACCAGCAATCAAATGCTCACACTATACAAATATTGCTTTGTTGAAGAAAGTTTGCAAACATTTAGCACATGAAAGAGAATTACCTGCCCTAAAACACCATAACATGTCATAATTCCACCTTAAGCAGTACAATATGAAAGAGGCTATTTTTAGCCTTTCCACAGTTGTTATGGCAACCACCTCTCAGCTCCAGCTGTACACAATGTTTATAATTCCAGGGAAGTAGAGAGAGCAAGTTTCCTGATAATGTAATTATGCACTTTCTCTGTGTGTCGGTGATAATGTCAGTCTGATTACTGATGCTTGTTTATTGATAGTAGCTTGGCTATAGTTCTAAGGCTTGGAAAAATTTCACACATCAGAGATAGAATCACTGAAAGGGAAGAGGGCAAAGAAACCACCAACAAAGGGCTCCTTCTAAAGGGCAGCATTCCATTCTAGCTGCTCTTCACACCTCCCCAAAGTGGCCTGTCCTATGGTGGTTTCCATAGGATTGGTATTCTCACTGAGTAAGAGCACTTGTAAGGAGCCTGGCATTCCTTATGGACTAGGTAGAAAAATAAGGGAAAAGAAATCTTCACTATGATAAATCATGAAGTTACAAAGTTAGGGGTTAATCTATCACTCCAGTCAGAACATACTGACTAATATACCTATTAACTCCTACAACTCCACTTGACATGGACGTCCCTTGTGCTAACACAGAGTACTGATTAATAAGCTCTACACATGTCTAACTAGTCCTTGGCCAGCACCACAAACACCACCCCTCTCTACGATTCCAGCTTTCTACAGCTTCTATTGGCTTTCTACTAGGTTGTTTCTCAACGTCAGCATAAAAGCAACTTGAATTCTTGAAAGGCAAGGATTGAACTCATTTGGATTTTCCAAGCTAAGCTCTGCTGGATGAACATGAATTCCCCTCTTCATGCTGGTCTTTCATATCCAATGTCAGCTGTAATTGGTGGCATTGCCAGGTCTAGAAATGGCCCTAGATCTCTAGATCAGTCTCTAGATCTGCCTCTGCTTCATGTGCTTCATGGCACCCCATATCACTGAGTCCTCACCTTCTGCAGACCTAAACGGGGTGGAATTACTTTCAATTAATGCAATGATCTGGGCTTGCCATTCTATGGATACAAGACTTTCTGCTCCAGGAAATGACTTCAGAGCCACGACTTCCCTTTATATAGTTTTTACAGTGTACTTTAAAAAATTCTTTCATAACACTTCTGTGGCACACAACTTTGATGTCCTTATTTTGTTTTTTGGTGTTGGAGATGGACCCCCAAGGCATGCTAGGCAAATGCTGTATAACCGAACCCTACTCCAAGTCCAAAGATTTCTTTTTAGTGCCATTGCAGATGTTAAAACTCAGATTAAGACAGTGGCTCAAATTTTACTTATTGGATTCTACTCTTCCCTCTTAGAGTTCCGGTATGGTTTGATCACTGTCATCTTCATGTCCTATCTTTGGAAGCATGCCCCACTGTCGGTCAATACTCAGCTTGAAGGCTTTAAAGGGAAACCTTACTAAAATAAGACAATTAGAATATACAAATCAGTACATTAAAACAGGATTAAAGTTTCTTAACCAGTCACTGCACTGCACGTGATCAACAGTGGACTCCTAAAGGCTGTTTCCTCACCCACAAGGTGGAATGCGGCACCACATATGGAAGGATTTGATATGCATAGACTTGCTAGTCTTTTTCTGTTTGTTTTCTGAGATGGGGTTTCTCTGTGTAGTCCTCGCAGTCCTGGAACTCACTCTGCAGGACAGGCTGGCCTTGAACTCACAGAGATCTACCTGCCTCCACCTCCCAAGTGCTGCGGTTAAAGGCATGCACCACCACCAGCCGGCATCTGGTCTTTTAACAGAAGTGGATCCTAGTTTCATTCCTCCCCAGTCAAAGCTTGACTAAGTGCTAAAATAAAATGACAAGCTGGCCTAACAGTCAAACCCAGCTCTCTTCAGCAGGTTTTCTTTGAATGCCTAGGCCAACATTTAGATTCCTGTGACAAGGGAACAGTTAAAGTTTACACTCAGTGTTATCTATCTCACATGTGAAAACGCAACCACCCCTTTCTCAACAAAAGTGCAGACATTTAGGGAATTCTCCAATTCCAACTGAAACATTAGTAATAGTGGACTTTGCTTTTTCCTCTAAGTGTCGGTCGGACATCTGGTCACTTTCCACCATGCCTTGTCCCTCTGGTGTCCACTCCCTCTCTGGAAATACCAGAGGAATGCATCTTACTTCAGGATACTCTACCAATTTAGGCTCTACGTGGCTACAGCTTTAAGGAGGCATTCCCGGGAATATCCCAGGAACTCTATCCACCCCCTCAGAATAGCAGGCAATTGAGTTAGTGATAGTGACTCAGGCTGGCTTTTTAATCCTGATCTAAAGGAACCACCGCAACCCTAGAGAGGGAAATAACAAAGTCTAGTGGAAAAGGCCTCCTCCACCAATGACTCATGCTCCACGGTGTGACTCGCCTGGTGCTAAGACAGAGTTGGGTTCATTAGTCACTTTAATGAAATTCTCAAAGAAAGGGTTCTCCCTATAAATAATAATGAGCTCTGCATCCACAGTGTTTGTGTGCGAGCGTGTGACTCACCTTTCTACCATTCCAGGCAGCACCAAGCGTGTCACCTGCAAGACAAAACAAAACATTCATGATGGCTGAGGACACAAGCAACAAAGGAGTGAAGGACAACCGCCCACACCAAAGAGAAGGGAATCACGAATCCACGCATCACTCTAAAGAGAGAAGCTTATTTTATACATGCCATTTAATTTTACTGTGCTAGGAGTACATAAGGAGAGCACACCGAGAAAGTTCTCTGTGAACGTGGCAAGATTAAGCCTTGTCCGAAAAGTAAGGCTGGCATGGGCACCTTCAAATAAGAAAGACTCTATAGTATGTGGACATCTCTTACGTCCATCCCAGAAGAGAATGAATGTTATCACATGTAACATTTCACCTACGAAGATGACTTAGGCTTTCTAATATTAAGACCTCAAATCTTAATTCGATCTTTTCTGATCAAAAAAGGCTTTATGGAGGCGAACGATAGCAAATTTGACAAATAGTAAGTGCATTCTTTTTTTCCCCCAAGGTCCAGCTAGCTGTGAGCAAAAAACTGGTAACTTTAACCATTTGTGGTCTGTAGTAACCAACAATGAAAAGGTGACATGTGCAGTTTAGCAACTTCATAATTACTGGCCAAATATACACAATGATGAGATAGGCTATCACTGAACTGCTTGGGGATATTATTCTTCAAGAAAAGTTCGAAGTGCAATCTTTGTCAGGATGACCTCACAGTTAATCAAGTCCTGACTCACCTTGTGCTGGTTTTCTAAGCAACACAAGAAGCTGAAATGCTTGGCAAGCACAGACATTTTAAGCCGTTTATATTGAGCAATATCATGCACCAATTAAAATGACAGCCTATTGACAAAAGACTGAAGAAAAGGCCATGAAGACTTTCTGCAGAGTGTGCAATGTGGACGTACAAAGGTCAGCTCAGGTCTGGTCAGTGCTCAGCGACAGCACTCAAGCTCTCACCATATCAGAAAATGGACTGACTATCACCAACTTCAGAGCAAGGACTGGCTTCAGAGTTTAGGGGAAACATTTCAACAGAAAGTAAGATCTGACCAAATCTTCTGGCCCAGGTGCAAAAGGAGAAACTGTAAACCAAGTATAGACAAGAGCTTCCCGTGTTCCCTCCTTAACTTTTAGCTGTCTTCCAGCATTTGCTCTTTCCTTATTAGACTGCAGATAAAGTTTCAGAGCCACTCTTGGTGGCTCCCATAAAAAAACATGTTTACAATTTCTCTGACAACTGCATGTGGCTTATAACTACTTTATAAGAAGTAGGACAACAACGTCTTGGTCATGGACTCAGAAAAGGAAAATAGGTTGTCTTCTCTGCCATCTTTTCCTCTTCTTTAATGTAGAAAGTGGATGAAGGGAAGGAGTCATCATGACATCAGAGTGAACGCCATCTGTGGTAGGGTGACAGGCTAAGGATCCCTAGGGACAGAGGAGCTACTGGGTAGCACTATCAGCACCCGTTCCACTAAGCACCCTGATTTTTAACTTGCTCTGAACCTGACAACCCATTTTGATTCTGTTTATGTTGTGAATGCATCTGTTACAAGACTTATCCAATATTCTCTTTTGTTTGTTTTGCAGTACGGGCATGAACCTTGAGGCCCCTTTCCCATGTTAAGCAGGTATATACTACTGCCCTAGGTACCCAGTCTTTTAGCTAAAACTCTAACTACCAAGATTGACCATTTACGTTGGTAAAGACTGATCAGTGTTAACATTTCATGACTCCTTCCCCAAAAGAATAGTTCCGCAAGCAAAAGATTAAATATTTTACAGTTTTGAAAAGACAATCCTCTCCAATTTTCTCAATTTCTTTGACCCAATTCAAAATGTCCCTACTGTGCTAGAACCAAGTCAGGGTAAAGGTTGACTTCAGAGTTTGTCTTTCCAACACAGTTACTTTCTCTTTCCTTTTCAGGTTAAATATGAATTTTAACTTTGCTCATGTTTTTCCCGATATTTGCCTTTCCAGAGGCAAACAATAGCTATGTAATACATAACCAAAGAATGTTAAGGCAACTGTGCACTCAGGCCCTAATTCCAGCCCTTCTTATGACAGTGTGATTCTGAGCTACATTCTTCTTCTCTGAAGTCCTAATATGTTAAATGAAGATTTAAATACACCATATGGTATTACATTCTTGACTTAAAATAAAGATGTGTATGTGTGTGTGCACGCGCATGCATGCGAGACCCCACAAGCAACACACCAAATACCTCTGAAGGGACACTGGTGTCCCCCACAATCACACTACACTACCCTTTAGCACCCAGTGCTACCCCTAAGCATTACATGCCCCATAGTTTAGAACCAAGGTCAGAAACACATTTCAACACATTTCAAGGTCATCCATTTCAATTGACCATACAAAAGTTTCTAGACATTTCTTTCAGTATTTTAAAATATTTCATTTGAGATCTCCTTTGGATAGTGGAATGATTCTAAGATTAGGTTGTAGTGATGATTAAAACTCTATATTTACCCAAAACAGACAAACAAAACTTAACACTCAAAGCAGAAGAATTTTGCAAATTCATAGTTTTAGGAGAACTAAAATCACAAAGTACTCTTGATGCAACTTTACAAAACCCAGGAGATAAAGACACTAAAAATATTCTCTGCATATCAACTGAGGGCTGGAGCAACACGAGAGAGTAAGGAGCCGTCCTTCTCTTTTCTCTGCAGTCACCAGCGTGGGTGAGAGGAACTCAAGACCCACAGCAGGATACTCCTAGAGCAGACAGGGCACTGGTGCTTAGAAAAGGGAGCAGCTACAGCTAGGAGCCAGGTAGAGTTTCAGAGATTATGGAAGTTCATGAGAAAAAAAAGTCAAACATCATTAACACTGAAAAGTTACAGAAAAGTTAATTTGAATACTTCATGCTTTTATAAAACCAACTGAAGCTCTGACATTACCTTCCCTGCCAATCAGACTCTAAGTGATAAATCCAACTCCAGGCCTTCTTTTCTTGAGCACATATACACAAATCATTTAAAAATATTCAACATATAAGTAGACAGACTTCACTATGTTCACATTAAATTTTCTCTAACATCACAATTACACAGGACCTTTTAAGTTGTTAAGTTTCATTTTACTTTGCATTTATTGACTAGTATCTTAATATAAGGGTATCTATACCCCTATACCAAGTATTTTATGAAATTTCACCGTGCATCTGCACTCTACTTCACAGCTCACAGGGTGTTTCTGTAGCTAATTCAATACGCTAATTTTAGACCATCTGCAGGTGATAATCACTGTGCCAGGAAGTCTGTTGTTTCTCCTTACATATTTCTAAAATGATGTTATCACAACTGTGAGCTCAGTGGTTAAGAATATTAGGTACATAGTAATAATAAATGTGACTTCCAGCCTTTTTTCTTTTCACTTGAGGTTGCCTCAACAAATGCACAGCAAGTAATTTTAACTCCATTCTATGGTGGTTGGAATGAGAATGTCCCCCACAGGCTCTGTATTTGAATACTTGCTCCCCAGTTGGCGCTATTCTTTAAGGAGGCTTAGAAGGTGCATGCAGCCTTGGAGGAAGCATGTCACAGGAAGCAGCTCTGAGGGCTTAAATACTCGTGTTATTTCCAGTTGGCTCTGGGTGGGGTTCAGCGTGCAACTTGATGCCATGCTTTCCCACCACGATGGCCTCTTACTCCTCTGGAACCACAAGCCCAAACAAACTCCTTCTACACGCTGCCTCCGTCACTGTGTCATATCACAACAACAGAAAAGCAACACACAGTTTTCCCCAAAGACAGAAGTCATCACAATGAGAACTTTTACAATAAGGAGAACTTCAAAGACTGCAGGAAAACACAAATGTTTCATAATTACACATAAACATTTATAGTAATGTTTTCACTAGTCCACACTACTAAAATAAGATAAAGACACTTTAAAACCTAAAAAGTTAATATACATTGTCTCACAGGTAGCTCTAGTATCACTTCATAAGTGGCACACAGTACATAAATGTACATAGATACATGAAGGGCTTCACAACAGCTTAAACTAGAATTCATGGGAGGAAGCCACATTTTCAAGAGTAAAATATTTACTGGTACACATATGCATAATCAGGCTAGGAAAGAAATATGAAGTTTATTTACCCCATACAAAATCACAATCACTATTACTGAATCATTTAGTTGAAACACATAACTCTAAAATTAACTTGTTGGCCTAGAAAAATCCTTGAAAATGTATTAAAATGTAGCCATCTGTGGCCAGGATTACACAGGATTTATTTTCTTCTTAGTGTTCATATAGCTTTCAAATATTTTTGGCAACAATCTTGCAGTGCTTTTATAATTAGTAAAGTTCTCACAATCTTATTTCTTTATTTCCCTTACTTCTAGAGGGGGAAAAAAAAAAACAGAAACAAAACTGTCAAAGCCTCATCTGAGTATTTTTCCTTTATTTCAACAGCAGCACTCCCTGCTGCTGGAGGAACTACATGCCCAGGTGGCTGTCTCGGTGTTCCCACTCTGGTATACAAATTGATATAATACACATATTAGGCAGCTTCTGGTACTTGGTCGTGTGTCACAACACTCCTATAGTGCTCAAAGGCTCTAGGGAAAAGACTATAATAGTACCCAAGGATCCAGGCAACGCTGTGCAGGCCTTTAATCACAGTACTCAAGATGCTGAGTCACAATCTTGAGTTCGAGGATAGCCTGGCCTACACCAAATTTCAGGGCAGCCCAAGCTACATAACAGGGTCCTATCTCAAGAAAAAGACCAATCAACCAAATTTAAGACACTTGATTTAATAAAATCTGTGTCACTACTACATGTGACTGTGGAATAAAGTAGAACAAGTTACCCATAACATAGGCCCAGCTTCATGAATCCAGGCTTTTCATGAGCAACATTAGGACATCTCCAATGGCTACTTTGTTCACCTCTGCCCTAACTCTAACTCCAAAGAAACCTGCTTAAATTAATCAAGTCTGGATTTAGGGAACTGAGAGATGGACCTCTACAATTCAGAGGGAAACAGTTTCTTATATACAAAAATCTGAAACAAGTGTTCAAGTGAAAAAGGAACAACTTTAAAAAAATCATAGTACAGGTTGTGAATTAACAATAATGATCTACAAGCCCCGCCCCACACTTTGAGAAATGGAGATGAGAACTCTATTGGAAACCACACCAGAAATGACATAACACACACTTCCTTTGGCAAACTGTATAATCTGAGCTCCATGGAGGTGAGGAAGTGAGAACACAGCTTAATTAGAAATTCTTAGAATTTCACCTGTATAACTGCACAGGGGGTGAAAAGCTTAATTAGATACAGTTTTTAGAGCACTCTGCCATCTCTCAGTATCATTTGATTTTGCCTTTTCTTGGTGCTTAAGTCTTTGAGAAAGTTCAGAATTCTTAGTCTGGAATGCTGCCCCAAGCCATGAATACAGTTTTTCCCTGTCCAACAAATCCTACTTGGCTCTACATTAAAATAATATAACAAAATGGAAAAAAACTTCTCAGAAGAGAGTTGCTTGTTAACAATGCCAAACCTAAAGCCCTAATTCATGCATTCTCAACAAAGATTATAAAGTCTGGGCGGAGTATCACTTGGTGTTTCCCAAGGTACAATACTTGAATATCCTAAGTTTTTGTCGGGGAGGGTTACACAAGAGTTTCTCTGCATAGCCTTGGAACCTGTCCTGGAACTCACTTTGTAGACCAGGCTGGCCTCGAACTCACAGAGATCCACCTGCCTCTGCCTCCCAAGTGCTGGGATAAAGGCATGTGCTACCACTGCCTGGCACTATTATCTCCCCCACCTCCAAACAAGGTGACAACTTCTTAAAAATGACAGATGTTGAAAGGAGAAAACAATTCCTAAAGTTCAAGATACTCCCATATGAAAAGGCATTTCCCTATGAACTAGGTTCATTAAGAGCTAAAGAAAACCTCAAAAATCAATCTACAAGGGTGTCTTCATGTTTGGATGAAGTCCTGTCCTGCAGTTTGGAAATACTCGGCCTCCACTGTGTCTGAGGCAGTCATCCCTAAAGGCTAAATGTACCAGGAATCTGAATATTTAAAGTATCAAGATGAATTAAGACTCTCACTATTAACTTGGAATATCTTCATCCAGAAAAGCCTCAAATGGGGGAAATCAGTGTTGAAGTACACAATCTACTTAGGATTTATTAATTAATTTCCTAATGTTATATGGGAGAATATCAGGATACATTTCTAGCAAATTCCTAAATTAAATACAATTAAACTGAGGAACAAAACTCTCTCTCATAGATTTCCAAACGAATACGAGGCTCCCCCTACTGGTACTGTGTTACCTGCTTGAGGCACATCCACATGTAAGAAAGAAAATGAATGATTTGGTGCTTTCCACCTTTTGACCATTCATCCAAACATTTACATGGTGGGCGAGGCACAGCATTAGGGGCTTCTAGTAACTGGTCCACCATGAGGACATGGAGGCATGGAGAAAACAGCTTCTCAAAGGAGTGTAAAGGACTCTGACGGGAGCGGCAGTTCAGGCAATGCTGTTTTGACAGCACTCACGAGAGAGAGAGAGAGAGAGAGAGAGAGAGAGAGAGAGAGAGAGANGAGAGAGAGAGAGAGAGAGAGAGACAGACAGAGAGAGAGAGACAGAGAGAGAGAGAGAGAGAGAGAGAGAGAGAGAGAGAGAGAGAGCCACTCCTCAAGGTTCTATTTGGATTTCAGAGAATCATAAGAATGCTTGTGTCTCCACAAAGTTTATAGGTGGAAACCCCAACAGTACACTAAAGGTGGGTGCTCCGGGCAGATTAATCACATCATGAGGACAATCTCATCACAATGGGGACTGATATCCTTACAGAGATCTGATGAAACCTGTTTACTTCCCCTTCACCACCATGTGAGGACACAGGGGGAGAGCACCAGCTAGGAGCAACGGGTCCTCTTCAGACACTGACTCTATGAGCACCTCGATCCTGAACTTTTCACCCTTCCAATGTGAGAAATCTATGTTGGTTCTTTAGATCCAGCACAGTCAGAGGCATTTTTCTTGTTATACCAGCAGCAAATGGACTAAGACAGAGGAGTTGATTTGGCCCAAGCCCCTCTGTTCCTTCAAGTTCACTAAGCAACTGCTCAGTTTGAGTAGCAGGAAGACCTGGGGTCACCTGGAGGGGCACTGACACTTAAGACATCTAGAAGCACTAACAGAGATCAGTAGGGCTGCTGTGAAGCCAGGCAGAAGTGCTCACATACTCACAGCTCATGAGGTCTGTGTCACATGATTTCCAGATTTTTCCCAAGAGAAGCTATAAATCTGAACGTGAAGCTTTCTGCTTTGGAAACTGAATCTACCAAAACATGCTGGTAGCCATATCCAGTCACAGACCATCCATTGCCTGTAACCTCTGACCTAAGAATTTTACTTCAACTGACCCTTGTTCACCACTGGAACGTCACACTTAGACTTAGTGTGATTCTTTAAAGAACTAGAAGCTTTAATGTGTAATTACATTCATCTGTTTGTAGAGAAAACATCAGCTGTGAACTGCTTAGCGTAAGGCAGGGAACAAGCATGACTAGTGCCAATGTTCACAAGGCCAAAGCTCACATGCAAACAGCTCCACACGGGGAACTGCAGAGGGAAGAGAAGCCATGCAGTGTGCCATGGGCCCACGCTTAATAGTCTAGAAGAGACAGAGGTCCCTGCCACTCCATACACACAGTGGTTGAGTGTTTGACAAAGGAACAGCCAACTTTCTATTCTTGACTTGAGACTGCTCCTTTCTATTCCTCAACAAAGCAAATACCAAAATGCAATAGTCTTTACTCAAGTGGAGGTGTTCATGAATTTTACCTGGGCTATAGCACCATACATCTTCTTCTCTGTTCTAAGGAAGGTAATTACGAAGGTTAGAATATTCCCTCTGTGAGGATGGAAGCCTTGATTTTCTAGCTTTTACTGTATTTACCAAGGCCCGTAGGAGCTTCAGGGGTGAGGACCATAAAAAGGAATGTTTCGTCTTCCTTACGCAGGGACTGTGAGGAGTTAAGGTTTATCATGTGGACAGTGCTCGTCTGGAAAGGAGAGAAGTGTCCATCTTTTCTTGAGGTCCTAAGACAATGACTTCAAGAATTAAGGACAAGTACAGTTTGAAAGAGGAAGAGAACCTCAAATGGGAGACAGTGAAAATAACAGAAAGAAGCGGTACAAACAGGATGAGTTTTGCCTATGGATTGCTATAGAATCCCATACAGTCAGAAGCTAGCCTTCCATTTGCAGGACTCTGGAGCTGTGGCTCTACTCCCATTTTCCAGGCAGTAATCAATAGCAGTTGAACAATTTCATTTGTAAACTCTCCATATTTAGGGAAGGAAATCCCACCAGGCACAAAACAGGAACTATTTGACATGAGGCAGGCTCAATATCCTCACGTCTGTTCCTAATTCACCTATATTTGGAATGAAAGTCATTGTTCTGATGAGGTCTACCCAAGATTTTAGTCACAGAACATCGGAAACTGGGGGAATCACTACCTGGTAGGACTTCTCTTCAAGTCTGATCTATCTGCCATACAGCCTATCTCTCAAGAATTTCTACCGCTTACCTGCTATACAGGGAACAAAAACAAGGCTAAATTTAATCCCTAAAGGATCTGAGAGCAGTACTGGAAGAGCAAGCAACAAGACTTTAAAGACTAATGAAAAAACACCCAAGTCATGGAACAAGATTTAAAGATGAAGCAACCAGGACTGACAGAGGGCTCAGTGGTTGAGACCACTTACTGCTCTTGCAGAAGACCTAGGTTTGGTTCTCAGCCACTACATGGTGGTTTACAACCATCCAGTGCAGAGAATCCAACACCCTCTTCTGGCTTCTGCGGGTTCCTGCATTCATGGAATACACATAAACTCAGGCAGGGATGGGCACATGGGCACGCGCACACACACACACACACACACACACACACACACAAAACAAAATAATACTTCAAAAATAGCCTGGGAGAGCTGTTTACTATTAAACACGAGGGGTGTGTGGTCACAGCTGCTCCGGTTGATATTTCTTCCCCAATATTCGCCTGGATCATCTCTTTATCCAGCCATAACCTGAAATTCTTTTGAGTTCAGGATTAATTTACTATTATAATGCAGGGCTTACATGATCTTTACAATCACCTCACCTACTCCCACAGAGTAGGATTAACAGGTAGGACCCCTGGTGTTTGTCATCATTTTAAAAAATGGGCTAGACACTTTGCAGGGCTGTTAGATTTGTGCTATTTTATCCATGACACACACAAGCACTGTTTGGTCTTTAGGCAAGGATGAGATGGATCACATGCTGATTATGTGCTAGGAAGCTGTGTGAAGGACACAGTCTGTGGCCACGGAGTAGAACAAGCTCCAGAATTAAGGGCAGAACCTTGGCCTATTATCGTTAGTATTCTACAGATGGCTAGCCCAAAACTTCATGGTGTGGGAAACAGGAGGCCAGCATTTTAAAGCAGTGTCACCAATGAAATGTTAGCGGGCAGGACTACAAGAGAAAAGATGGGGATCCAGAATAAAACCCTACACAGCTGACTGAGTGGAACAAGTCCAGCAGACAAGCCCATAGCTGGAACTAAGAATTCTACAACATAAAGCTTAAGCACTCGCACAAGGCTTTCTCATTAACTTAGGACAGCATACTGTGAAACACCTCACACTGCCTTCATAGTCATTAGTTTCAAGCACCATAAAAAAAAATCAGAACAGCAGCAATACCATTCATTTTAAAAGGAAACCCAGCACTTGGGGAGCAGAGGCAGGCAGATCTCAGTGAGTTCAAGGCCAATCTGGTCTACACATCAAGTTCCAGGACAGTCAAAACTGTTTCACTGAGAAATCGTGTCTAAAAAAACTAAGAAGAAAGGAAGGAAGAGTCTTATATTAATTTCTATTTAAAACCTTTGTTTTCTAAAAAAAAAAGACCATTATTGCATGTATTTAATAATTAGTATCAGTTTTGAGTTTAATAGCAATAATAACATTTTTAGGTTCTCTCTCCCTCTCCTTTCTTTCCCACCCCTTCTGTCTGTCTGTCTGTCTGTGTGTCTAACTCTTTATTCCTCTTTGACCTTCTCTCCAGGATCTCATGTAGTTCAACCTGGCCAAGAATGACCTCCAATTTCTGGTCCTCCTACCTTTTATTCTGCTTCCTAAGGTACACACAAGCATATCTGGTTTTATGAAGTTCTAAGGACTGAACCCAGGGCTTTGCGCCTACTAAGCAAGCACTCTACATCCCCAACTGTGAGTTTTAGAGCTATTACCTTGTTTCATTCAAACAAGTCACTGAGGTAAAGAAATATCATCTCCAATTTACAGATGAAAAGTAAAGTGAAGAGTAATTTACCCCAAGACTAAAATGGCTAAAAATGGTAGTTCCTTAATTATACTGAAATCCTAGAGAGGTTGTTAAAGAATGAACATTTATATGAATCTGGTAAAGAAAATGCCCTTAAAACTATTTAATATATTCCTATTAGCAAAGGCACCAGTTTGACAAATATGGGTCTTGGTCTTCATCTACTCACATCTCCACTGGTTAATCATCTGCGTGCTTAAACTTCAGTTTATATAAAAGCCAAACTGCACTCACATGCACACACACACACACACACACACACACACACACACCACACAAAGGAGTGGGGGAAGGACCCTTGATCATAACAAGGGAAAAGATACAGTGTAGTATCGAACAAAAATATTTGCCATTTTGCCACATAATACATTTGAGTGATCTTTTAAGTAATAAACCAACATTCTTTATCTGTAAACACTGAATTAACACATCTAACCATTTACATTACACAGGGAAATCAAAGTCATACATGAAAAGTCAGGCCAGGTGTAATAGTACTAGATTCTTGGACTTAAAACCTGTCATGTGAGGGTCATTGCTTATTTCTCTTGGAATATGAAGACATGGAGATAGTTTTTCTCAAAAATTCAGAATAGAGAAAAACACTAAGTTTTTCCCACCACAAAGTGAAACATTTAATTCTTACTTATATTTATCTTTTCACTTTGAATAGTTCTGACTCAAACTATTTTTTATTTCCTTACCTAAACTAGTATATATACGAGTTATTCAAAGAATAGTGGCTTTCTACAAATATGTTCAGATTTAAGGTGTCTGACACCACTCATGGGACTTCAGCCTCTGGCAACACTGCCCCTCATTTGGTTTGTGACTCAGTAGGAACCTCCACTATTTCTGTTCGAGCAGAACTTAGGTTTTTATACTTTCTTTCTACTGCTCCTTCCACAGAGTCGTAGTGTAATCTTGTATTACACACTGAGTAATATGGAAAGATGGCTCAGAAGTAAGAGCATGCCTGCTCTTCCAGAGGTTCTGAGTTCAATTCCCAGCAACCACATGGTGGCTCACAACCATCTCTAATAAGAACTGGTGCCCTCCTGAGGAAGAGACCTAGCCAGTCATCCTCATCAACTTAGAACATGAAACCCAATACGGACAGGTTCAACAGAACCTCCATATACAGGCTGCCCATGCCTGCTTCTGCATTGCCAGGGCATAAATTTCATTCATTTTCAATATGACTACAACATACGTTGAGCAACTATGTTATGTTATGTTGATAACCAGGATGGATATCTTTTTGTTTTTGTTTATCAAGACAGGGTTTCTCTGTGTAACAGCCCTGGCTGTCCTGGAACTCATGTTGTAGACCAGGCTGTCCTCGAACTCACAGAGATCCACCTGCCTCTGACTCCGAGTGCTGGGATTAAATGAGTAACCACTATCACTCAGCCCCAGGCTGGATATCTTTGTTGTACTTATTTTGTTTTGTTTTTGAGACATGTTCTCACTATGTAGTGCTGGCTGGCATAGAACTCACTAGGTAGACCAGGTTGTACTTGAACTCACAGAGCTCTGCCTGCCTCTGTCTTAGTGCTGAGATGAAAGACATTTGCCACCATGCCAGGCAATCCTGGTTGGTTATTATGGACAGCTAATAAAAACTACTCTCATTGGTTTCTTGTTATGGGACAATGGTCTTGTACTTTGTAGATTTGTCACTTATATTTTATAAAACACTGATTAGCCTGTAGCCAGGCAGGAAGTATAGGTGGAGCGACCAGGCAGGAAGTAGAGGTAGAGTGACAAGAACAGGAGAATTCTGGGAAGAGGAAAGCTCAGTCTGCAACTGTCACTCAGACGCAGAGGAAGCAAGATGAAAATGCCTCGCTGAAAAAGGTACCAAGCCACATAGCTAACATAGATAAGAATAATGGGCCAATTTAAGATGTAAGAATTAGTTAGTAAGAAGCCTGAGCTAACAGGCTAACCAGTTTGGACTTCCTATACAGCAGTGAACTACTACATACGTCTGGATGGAAACAAATCAGCATGAGCAAGTGGCTCAGGTCGATCAGCCTTTAACCTAAACAAGGTTTTCCAATCAGTCCTGGTACCTATCATGGTGAATGTGCACAGAAGACATGTGAGAATTGTTAGGATGTTGGAAAGCAAACTAAGATGAGTAGGTTTGGTCTTTTTTTTTTTTTTTTTTTTTTTTCCTTCCTGGAGACAGATCATATTCTCCTGGAATACACACAGTAAATAAGAGTTGACAGAAGTGAGCCAACAGACTCCATACCAGTTTTTTTTTTTTTTTAGACAGAAAGAGCTAAAAAACATGACAGATTTCTAACAAATTTGCTTACCTTGCAAACAGAAAGAACATTAATATTTATCAGTTTCTTGATAATCTGTAAGAAATGGAATATATAATTTTATTAAGAAAGTAATGATGTTACAAATATACTTTGGGGGGGACACATCTGCAGTTTCTTTAGATATTGCAAAAAACTATAACTACAGTAGGAGCTGGAGTCAAGAGACAGATTTTTGCTTTATCTCAATGTAAAAATATGTGTAACAAAAGCAGCAATCCATACTAATATGGAAAATGTAAGGTAAGCTTATGGATAAGCAAGTCAAATCTGAAAGTGAAGAGACACATTAAATCCAAAATAAAACACTTAGTAATTTCCTCCCAACTAATAGGGAAAGTGGAGATGATTGGAGTTAAGAGTTTCACTTGATCTTAAAAACTGTCACGGTCCTTCAAGGATGTGACTTCTTAGTTCTCATTAAAGGATTACGGATGTATCAAGGGTGCAGCTTTCATTTTGGTAAAGCTAGTTTACTTCAATCAACTATGTTCTATATATTAACATATTTATTAGTTTTTAAACTGATTTTTGATGTCCCAATACTTAAAATAGAGCTATCTTAATCTAATAAAAATAATAAAATTACAGTTATTATTGATCCCGGCACTGTATAAATGACATTATAAATATTTTTCATTCAATCCTTCTAGCATTCCTATGAAGCTGCCTACTTTACATTTGTGGGCAAATAAACAAACTACCCCACAAGAGCCAAGCTATGAGCTGTAGACAGCTGGACTCTGATGCTCAATCTGAATCAATCTTCCATACTGTCTCACCGACACTTTCATGTATTCCTTTGTTACCATAATAAACAAAGAAAGACTCACATTGTCCAAGTCAGGAATTTCTAAAAAGTATTCCGGATACTCGTATGACATCCCCACATTGTTCACTGAAATAAGACAAGATTGTTAGCTAGCACGTTTATTTTAATAATGTACTGAAATGTTGAGATTAACTTATTGAGACTAAAATGATACATTTAAAGGTATATCTAAAATACTCATCCTCCAGTTTAAATGCTCTTTCTTTCAGGAAGCCTTTCTGTACTTACCATCTACATGTCTTTCCCTGTCCACCTAGCTCTCGGGAGCGTGTGTTCTCCCTCTGTACTAGTCACCTGTAGACAAGGCCAATCACTTCCACTCTTTACATCTTCATGTTGTCTATAGAGAGCAGAGAAGGCACAGTGCAGGAGACTGCAAACTTGGGGTCCACTTACAGCCATGGCACAAAAATGTGTGACCTGAATAAGTCATATCCAGTTCATATCTCGGGCTGTTGAATGCTAATGTAAGAGTTTACTCAGTTATGTGACAGATATTTGCCACAAGCTTGGAGGCAAGGTATATGCTGCTAGAGACCAGAAAGGGCAGGTTCTCATATCACATGGTTTACAGCCTGGTAGGAAGAGAAAGGTTCCCAACCCAAAGAATCAGTTATTTCACAACCAAGTGTCCAGTGTCCATTTCTAGAGAGCCTGACTTTGAGGCTTCCTTGTGGTAGCTAAGAGGGCGGATCAGACCAAGTATCTCTAATAAACGGTCCGTGGAAGGGTTTCCTTGAACCCACCCTGCATGATCATCTAACCTCAGCCTGGCACTGTAAGACTACAGACTATTTGGACACATTTATACATATTAGGTCCTATATTTGAATACTCAGTTATTAATGGTTTCTCTAGACTCAGAAAGTCAAAGACAAACACGAAATAAGGAACATTCCCAAGATGGATGAAATATCCCTGACTTTACATAAACTAATTAACTCACAAAATACATTATCTATTTCTCTACATTTAACTGCTACAAGCCCACTAGGTAATTTCTAAATTATACCCTAGGAATGGAAATCCACAGCACTTACATGGAATGTGCCAAGATCACAGGGCAAACTATGCCAGAATTCAAATTCAGAAGTCTGACTACAGAGCCTCAACTTTAATCACTGAAGCCGCCATACACCTTCACCAGGGATTCACTCAGGAAAAGCGGCAGTGGTAACTGGAGAACAAACAGGGCACTGAGAGCAATGTTTAACAAAACCGAATTACTAGATCAAAGTTTCAGATACAAGAAGATAACAATTATGGTCAGTTTGCTACAATCAAATAAACTGATAGGTGTACCTTTTCCATACTAAATTAATAGTTGGAAGGATAGGGATAGTATTCTCTATTTAACTAAGTCTGTCACTGGAGTCTGAGCCTTCAGATATTCCTTGCGAAATCCTGTAAAGGTGGCTTGAACAGCTCACGGATACCCATCTGAAAAGAGTAAAGTCCATGGGTAGGCGTCATGCCGACCTGAAGTGGGAGAATATCTAAAAGGCCAATAACAGTAGGTCTAAATTCATTTTTATCCCATTCCTCCCTCCACCATGTGTCTTGGCAATCACATGTGTAAAGGATATTAAAAATTAAACCAGAAAACCAAGGTCTCAAGTGTAGTTGACTTTACTTTAACCACAACAGTTATAAAGAATGAATAATTTATAATTATTAAATAGTATAATTGTAAATCTTTTAAGGGCCAAAACTGGTGGGCTACTTTTGTTATTGTTCTGAAATCTAGAACGGTGTAGGTAGAACAACTGACTTGCTATCGTAGCATGTGCTACAAGCACAAAATTGAACTACGGTAGCACAAAAATAACTCAGCAAGCCGGGGAGCATTATTCTGGTTAAAGTATCAACAACGGACAGCTTTCTGATCTGCGTCTTCTAACTGAGCAAAGCCAAGTAGCAATGCTGTCTTCTCAAACAATGAAAACCGGGAACTCTTTCCAACAGAGTCATATTAAGAAATAATATACTTTGATCCAAAGTAATAAACTATCATGCAGGAGGACTATTTAGTATCTTAAGTGCCTAACAAAAACTGTGGAATCTAGAATGGGATTTCAGAGCATCAAGTCTAGGCTTATGAGCTGGATGAGTAAAAACAGATATCAAACTCATGATGGCAAATGCACAGCAGGCACCAGGACTCTCGAGCCCTCACTGCTTCCCAGTGTAAATCTTCTGCAATAGCGTGTAGGCTAGCTATCATCTTTCCCAGGGCGTACTCAGTTCAGAGTGCTGTGAACAACTGCTGCTCCTCTCAACACTGAGGAAAGAGTAGCTCCAAACACAGTATCTTGGGATGCTGAGATTTTATATTCAAGTTACTTCAGAGTCAGCAGATACTGGATGAAGCTCTGAAATCATCATCACTACTTAAAGAGCGAACCACTGAAGATGGAGAAAATCACCTTCTACCTTCTTATTAAAAGTTAAAAATCACAGATGAGACTGAAAATCAGGCATCATGCCTACGGCTGGAGGAATGTTATCACAGGCCATTAGCTCTTCTCTGTACTACACATCACTTCTAAAGTCATTTCCTACCCCTCTACACCTATATTCCTCCTACATTCCTCCCCTATGGGGAGTGTATTAAGCTTTAACCATCTGAGTTGAACTGCCCATTTGTGGGTTTCAGTGTACGTGTGTGTTAACAAATCTGTCTGCCATTTCTCCTGCTACTCTTATTGTCGGGCCATTTCAGAAGGCTGTACTACCAAAAATCTTCTGAGGAAAAGTTTGAGTACCATCACACTCTTCAATAACTGTTTCTACTTAAGTGCACAACACTGGGAATCTCTTGGGAAAAGGCAAACCCACTGCAGTTTTATTTCAAGACAGTAGGTGACAGCAATAACCAAACAGCAAATAGGAAGCTTTCCGAGAATGCTGAAGGAAGAAGTGCTTTGAGTAGGAGGGAAAGATGGAAATATTCCTGTTACAGCTTAATCTCATTAAGAACGGGTGCAAGCAGTGCCATTGCTTTATAGATTTATTACAAGATGCTTTACAGCATTCACAAAAACAATCTCTCAAGTTGTTCTAACATTATTAGAATAGATAGCATCTTAAATAATCATTAAACTTGCACTGTCAGTGAGTTTTGTAGTTTCTTCCCTTCAAGAACCACAGTTTTGTGTTGCTGCTCCCAACCCCAGGGCCTGCAAAACCCTTTCAGGAGTGAATACAGAATCTCATTCAGAAAGCAAAGAGCATCTGTGTAACTTCAGAATTCTCATCGTTCCAGTAATCAGTTCAAGGCCTTTAACACTGAAAACCTTCCCGACACTCTTTATGAAGTGACAAGACTGGGGGAAGCTTGTCTTTATCTCTTGTTCCATTGCTGTGATAAAACACCTTGACAAAAGCAGTCTAAGGGGGAAAAGATCCATTTCTGCTCTCCATCTGCGGTCATCCTCCAGCAAGGCAGGAAAATGAGTGCAGGAGTAGCTGGAGGCGTCCGTCACATTGCATCACCCGTAGGTAGGAAGCAGGATGATGAATGTCATGCTCACCTCACTTCTTCCTTTTTAAGCAGTCCAGGACCCATCCCAGAGAAATAGATCCGCCCACTTTTAGGATGGCTCTTCCCACCTCAATTAATTCCCCACAGACATGCCCAGAAGCTAAATAATCCTTCAATGGTATGCTTAAAGGCTTGTCTTCTAGATGATTCTGGATCCCATCAAGTTGCAATTAAGTTCAACCATTGCAGAGTCCAATAGGAGAGGGGGGCTGAGAGAGTAGCACAGGCAGACTGAGAAGGAAGAGGAAGAAGAAGAAAAGCATTGGTGGTGTCAAAGGAGCCACCCTTACACCAAGTCCTCATGGAGTTGGTCCTTGCAGGAAGGACTGGCAGGAAGCTGCACTTGGCTATACTCTCGCGTGCCTATTCTGAATCCCAAAGAATACTATTGTCAAAGTAAATGCTACATTTAGAAAGAGGACTTGGAAAATCCAGAGTAACTCTGGGTGTTATATTAGTATTTTAAATTATATCATAACTGCTCAAAACCATTTCTACATCTCATTCTTTAAAACAAGATTTTGTTCCTTTAAGGTTCATGCGCTGCTGATCTTCATGGGCCTAGAATTCTCTATCACAGTCAGTTACCAGAGGAGGAATGATGTCATTAGAAAATTAGATTTCTGGTATCTGGGTTGGGCATGAGGGTGGAGCAAACAATTCATTTTTTACATTAACCAGAAACATAAGAAATTAATGTGGTTTAAAAATACTTTGCCTAGTGGTTGGGCTTCTAAATATAAATTACATAACACAAAATATCTCTGTTTCCTATTGATGACATCAAGGCAGAAAAGGATAAGCTTACACTTTAGCTACATTCATAGTTTTATAAATATATATGAATCCTGTCCCAGTACTTCAGTTTATTAGTAAAACCTGCTTCAAACAATGATGTCATTTCACTGTATTTTGAAATAAATGTTTTTTGTTTTAAAAATGTGGGCTTCAAGAACAGTCAATGTACCAAAGACTCAGAGAGTGTCTATTAGGTGTGGTGTGTATGTGTGTGTGTATTGGGGGAATAACACTTTCTGCCTTACAATTTGGTAAAATGGTCTGGGGTTCGACCTCGGTGGTAGAGCACTTGCCTAGCATGTGGGAGGCTCTGAGTTCCATCTCTAGCACTATATAAGAACAATTGTACAAGGCTACAGAACTCAGAATTCAGCTGAGCTAGGATTCAACCCTGCTCCATCATCACCACTTCAAAAACTGGGGCATAAAATAAGTCTGCATCCTTACTATTCTTCATACATGGAATAGGAACAATCATTTCAGCAAATTCACTGTTTGGAGCATGGTTAAAATGGCAATAAATGGAGGAAAAGCTACTGCCACATGGCCACTTAACCGACAAATATTTACTGCCCTCCTATTCTGTGCCCAGTACCAAGAATCTTGCTTTTATTATGTATGACCAGCATCAACACAAACAGATCCCTCTGCCAGGCAGAGCTCAGGGAAGTTCTCAACAGAATAGCTGTTTATACTAGGTAAATTCATCCTAGCACCTCCTCTGCCCTCTTCATTGCATTCAACAAACCTAGTCTCACAGTTGTAGGGAGATAGTGACAGAGATGCAAAGAAATTTCCTTTTTTGCCTTCTTAACATATTGCTAGAGCTAGCACATGTTCATACACTGACAGATGATATTTGGAACACGATGTAAAACATTTTGCAAACTTTACAGTTTTCATACACTTGTAAGTAGCAATTTCCAAATAAAAGAGTTTACAAGGCTTTAAATTTGCAGTGCCTTTAATCAGAAATTGAAAAATTCAAGATTGAGCCAGAGGCAACAGCACACACCTCCCTTTCACTGTTTGATTACAAACTGCTACGTGACCAATCCTCATTACAAAATTAGGTAGGATTTGGCACACACACAATTGGAGTGAGGCTACAGAAAGAATAACTAACACAAGGCTGATGGTTCAAAGTTAGCTAATAGGGGGCTATCTATCAATTTCTATTTACATTTCTGAAATCACAGAGCTAATTATCTACATTTTTTTAAAGGTTTTGCTTTAATTAATGCCATTAACTGAGTCTGAGTGAATGGAAATAAATCTGAATTCTAACAGTCTTATGCTCACTTTAAAAGTCTAATCTCAGTCAGCATACTTGATGAGATGACAGGGCACCCTCCTGGATTGCACTCCCAGGATTGCCCCCATATAAACGGGCCCCATGCCTTTGTTTCCACGAGAGCCTTTTACCAGGCTTCTCATGCCATGCAAAGGGTCCCTGCAGGCAAAGGAGGAGATTCTTATCAGTCAATCCTTCTGGCCACATGGTCTGCACTGAATTTCTTTCAACCACTCGAGGCAGCAGAGCTCCAAGTACAGTCATCATTTTGCTTTACAGAATTTTTCCTGCATCCAGAGTCTCTTGTCTAGAAAAATATTTCCCTGTTGTTGAAGACGAAAGCTGAAAGTTGCATTGGGTGGTTACTAATTCTGAACAATGCACTTAACCTCTCTCCATTTGTTCCTTGCCTGTCAAATGGGTGGGGGCTTTAATTTATTTATTTATTTGATTGCTTATTTGTTTGTTTAGAAAAGGTCTCTCTATGTAGCCCTGGCGGTCCTGGAAAACTCTATGTAGACCAGGCTGGCCTTAAACTCACGCAGAATCCTCTGCCTCTACTTTCCAAGTGCTAGGACTAAAGTTGTGCACCATTCTGCCCAGCTTGGGGCACAGGAATGTTCAGATTTAGTTTCTTAGTCACTTCTACCTGTTCCCACTGCTGCCCTCCTAAGAGCTGCCTTCACCATCGAATCTGCTGGAAGAGCCTTACTGGTTTCCTTACATTCCTTGCCTTCTTCCAATGGAAGTCAGAGGACTCAATAAAAATGTTATCAGTTTCTGCTTAAAATTCTACTGTGGCTTCACAAAAAAGACTCTTAAACTAAATTTGACCTGAGGATACTTCCATACGTTCACTCCTACTTAACAAACTATAACTTTACTTAGCAAGTAAGCTAACTGAAAACCTAACTATGTCAGGTCCAAAAGAAACTGGGACAAATGGCTAACTGTGGTGCTTATTAGCACGAAGCACATGCTATCTGAGCTATCTGAGCATAGTAAGTACCTGTTACAGAGTTCTTGCTGGCATCCTGGCTTTATTAGCTCTTTTTACCACACCACCTTCCCTAAATTTCTCCAGTTCATCGGCTTCCCTTCCCTAAGCTTCTCATTCCGATACAACCCATGGGCTCTCTTGCTCCTCCTCTCTCCTCCACTTCCCTCTTGCTCCTCCTTTCTTGCTTTCTGGTCTCATGACCCAGTAAAGTTCACTGGCCATGTCTAGTCTACTAACTTCTCTCCCTGCTATGGACCCTTCCCGATGCCTCTGGCTATATGCTCCCTCATATCTACAATAAAAACCTTCTTAACCATACCTGGGAGCAGTCATGTCCTCAGTTTATACAACTTAGGAGCATCCTCTGAGACAGATAGGGTGAGTGATACTACAGCAGCCAAGTCAACCCCAGGCAGACAATGGCTCTGATCCTGTCAAACAAAGCAAACTTGGCAGAGTAAACAAGCCACCTCTGTACCTCACCTCCATTTTCTGCCCACATCGCAGGGCAATGTGGTTTTTGAGACTCTGCTCTCAAGGTAACTCAAGGTATGAACAGTTCTTTGCTCAAATACTGTTAAGTTTAGTTATTCTAAACTATTTCCTTCAACAGCTCTGTATTTAGGAAGCTGGCTTTCTAAGCCTTCAAGATCTGCCTAATTACCAGACTCTTCTGCTATGGTGCCCTCTAAAATCCTGCTCCACGTTTAAAGATCATCTCTGATGTCCTCTAATATATAAAAACACAGACTTTAAGTATTTGCACACGATGCTCCTTCTGCCTGGAAACCCTTCCCACACCTCTTTTTTGCCCTTTAGTTTCAATTTAAACATTTCTTTCTTGGGAAGATCACATGTGATGCACATAACTGTCTCAACAACTTTCTCTTTCACTACATGCAACATACGTTCAAGTAATTGCTTAATGGCTATCTTTCATGAAAGCAGAAACAACTTAAATAATTATGTAATTTTACTGTTTTGTCTAATGCAAGAGTTCTAGAATTTTAATAATTTAACAAATTAACATAAAACTGGTTGAATGAATCAATTAACAAACAAGTGTAGAGAACCAAATGATGGTTAGCTATAGGTAAAGAGCAGTGTAAAAAAAGAAGGATGAAGAGAATAGTTAAGAGTACAGGAGTGCAGCGGATTAGAGGGATAATGTTTAATGATCTACAGCATTGTGGGGTAATTATGATTCCCAGCCATCGGTTGTAGACTTTAGTATAACTAGTAGAATTTTCAGTGTTTTTTTGAGTTTTCCTAACACAAAGTAATAATGAAGGTTTGAGATGACAGAAATTCCAATTACCCAGATTATACCAACTCATATTATTTCCTGCATATAAGTAGCATACTGTACCCAAAATATGTTTTAAATATAAGGAAAAAATAATAAATAAAATAGAAACAGCCTGGCTCTTTAAAAAAATCTGATTTTTAGATTATTTTACTTTATGTGTATGAGTATTTTGCCTGCATGTGTGTGTGTATCACATATGCCTGGTGCCTGCAAAGGTCAGAAGGTACCTGACTCCTGGAACTAGCTGCCTAGTCACAAGTGTAGGTGGCCTACAGACATGCAACTTGCAGTTGGCCTTTGAAACAGACACATGTTGGGTACTGACTTTGTATCTGATAAAAGCTCTACTGCCTCTAGGTGGTTGTGAGAAGTTTCACCTGTCCTGAACTGCTAGAAAGGAAAACTGCTCCCTCCCCACACAGCCTTCCCGATAAACTCCTGGGATCCTGTCCTACACACCTCACCTAAGAATTCCTGCTCGCTCTTAAGTCTCAGTCATTTATAGCTGTGCTTCATGAAAGGCTTCTCTTTGCTACCTCCCAAGGATCATGCTCTCCTGCTCTTCCCCCATTTTCACATCATGTTGACCATCCAACTCTAACTACAGCTTCCTTTCAATCTAATCTTCCCCATTTCAAAATGACTCTTCCAGTCCCTTCACTAAATAAAACAACCATCTTTTTTCAAAGTGACTGGTGTTTTGAATAAGAATGCCCCCCTCAATATCTTTTAACACACTCAGCAGTTAGTGGCACTACTTGAAAGGACTAGATTAGGAGGTGTGGCCTTGTTGGAGAAGTATGTCACCAGGGGTGGGCTTTGCATTTGAAAAGCCCATGTCAAGCCCAGAGTCTCCCTCTGCCTATGTATCAGGATATACCTCTCAGCTACTGCTCCAGCAGCTGCCTGCATGCCACCTGCTCCTAACCATGATAATGAATTAAACCTCTGAAATTGTAAGCAAGCCCAATTTAATGTTCTCTGTTATAAGAATTGCCTTGTTATAAGAATTGGCTTGGTCATGGTATCTCTTCACAGCAATAACACAGTGACTAAAACAGTGACTGATTAGCTAAAAGTACAAAAGTAATAAAATGAATAACTAAGCCAAGTAAGAAGAAAATGACAGAGCTATCTATACTTCAAAAGAAGATAACAAAACAAAACAAAAGTTTAAAGTTCCTGAGAATAGGAAGAAGATAGGCTACAAATTTATAGATTTCTAACCCGTCTAAAGAGTCTTTTATTCCTAATTTCCCTAGTCATCCAGGACTACAAAGAGACATAATTTCCTGTGTGGCTTAATCCCCCTTCCTTCCACACAACTCTATAGCTTTCCTTAACACTACTTGGTTCCTATGACTAGTCCTCATTGGATGTTTCCGGAACTGAAACCTAAGAAAGCCATTGCCACCAACAAGTTCAGAATTTTCCTAAGTCCTCTTGGTTTTATGTTAAGAAACTTGGAAAGCGGTGTGACTCTGGGACCTCCAAGGGAGTAGACCTGAGCCAAGACCTCTATAGGTCCGGGCATGAGTCTGGGACCTCTAAGATAGTAGACAGGAATGAAAAACCTCTGGGAGTCCAGGTATGAGAGTGGGACCTCTGAAAAGAGTAGGCCTGAACCAGAACCTCTGCAGGTCCGGGCACACATGAGTTGGGACTCCAGGGGAGCAGAGTGGAGCCAGAGACCTTTGTGGAACCAAGCCCAAGTCAGGAACCTCCACAAGAGCAAACCCAGACCTCTTTATGGAAACAGGACTGAGACAGTGAACTCCACAGAGCAGAGAAAACCCCAGGAGCACCAAGCGACCTCCAGGAACATGGAGTCACCAACAGGGTGACTGAATCTGTGGCCCTGAATGCATCATGAGGAGTAACCATTTGAGCCTTGGATCCACTGGCACCTGGAAGATTGATCACCAGAGTTACAGAGGAAAAGATGTAGACAAAAGACCACAAAGAGCAACACAGCACCAGTAAAAAGTAGTGACCCTACAAGAGCAAGAATTTAACAACCAAATATAGATGAAGCAGAAGAAAATGACCTAAGAAATAACTTCAGGAGAATGTTTGAGGCCCTTAAAGAAGAAATTAAAAATTCCCTCAAAGAAATGGAGGAAAAGATGAACAAAAATTGGAAGAAATCAACAAATCCCTTTAAAAAAAAACAAAAGCAATCAAACAGATGAAAGAAATAGCTCAAAACTTGAAAATTAATAAAATAGAGACAGTAAGGAAAATGCAGGCTGAAGAAATTATAAAACAAAAATCATGAAAAGACAATCAGGAACCACAAATGCAAGCAGATACAATAGAGGAAATAGACTCATCAGTCAAAGATAAGATTAAATCTAACAAAAGCTTATCACAATATCCAGACTATATGGGACAACATGAAAAGATCAAACCTAAGAATAATAGGGATAGAAGGATAGAAAGTCCAACTCAAAAGCACAGAAAATATATTTAGCAAAATCATATAAAAACGTTCCCAACCTAAAGAAAGATATGCCTATGAAGATACAAGAAACTTACAGAACACCAAATAGACCAAAAAAAAGTGCCCTCACCACATAATAATAGAAATACTAAACATACAGAATAAAGAAAGAATATTAAGAACTGCAAAGGAAAAAGGCCAAGTATAAAGGCAGACCTATCAGAATTATACCTGACTTCTCAATGGAAACAATGAAAGCCAGAAGGTCCTGGTCAAGCATCATGCAGACATTAAGAGATCACGGATGCTAGTCCAGACTACTATATCCAGCAAAACTTTTAACCACTATAGAAAGACAAAACAAGATGTTTTATAACACAGCCAGATTTAACCAATACCTACCCACAAACCTAGCCCTACACAAAGTACTAGAAGGAAAACTCTAATCCAAGGAAGTTGGCTACATCAACAAAAACACAGACAATTGATGATCTCACAGCAACAAATCCCAAAGAAGGGAAAAACACACAAAATAACATCACCAACAATGAAAACTAAAATAACAGGAACTTGCAATCACTGGTCATTAATATCCCTTAATGTGAATGGACTCAACTCACCTATAAAAGACACAGGCTAACAGATTGGATAAGAAAATAGAATCCATCCTTCTGCTGCATACAAGAAACACACCTCAACTTCAAAGACAGACAACTCAACAACACAACTGCATTCATGTAAGCAATCCTAATTAAAGTCAATGGGTCTAGTCTATTTCTATTTCTCTCACACACACACAAAGACATTAGAGTGAAAGGAGGATGAGTTGGGAAAGGTGATTTAGGAGTGAGATGGGACAAGACAAGGTAACTGGATGTGAATATGATCAAAATACATTATTCACATGTATAAAATTGTCAAAAAATTTAAAAATAAAAGCTATCTATAAAAAGTATTAAATACATTAGTAGAGTAAGTATTTACTTATAAAGGGTATAGGAATAAAAGAAAATAAGGTTCAGCCTATATATATATATGTGTGTGTGTGTATAATAATATTATACATGTATTTCATATGTATAAATTTTCCATTATTATACATAATATATATGTATATCATTATTAAAATGAGGCCACTTAAAATTATGGGCAAGTTGTATGAACAAAGCCCAAAGTCAGTTACTTGGCTTTGGCAAATTATATAACTGCGATGTATTGTGCAGAATCCTCCAAACCAATCTGGAACACAAATGAGTCTCCTCCTAGATCAAGTAAGCATGACACCAATCATATTTGGTTAACCAGTTGCTTTCTTAGTCAAAGAACGCACTTTTCTCTAAATGGTGAAACTTCATAAGCTTTCTGGAATCTGGACTTATTGGCATTTGCCTGGAAGACAACAGCACCTGCTAACTTTTTTATATAACAGACTATGGATCTAAGTTCTCAGCCTATGCATTTTTAGTCTCATCAGTTTATGGTGACCTTTCAGTATAAATCTGCACAGTTCAGAGCTGTTTTCTTCCCACTTACCTCATTGAAATCTTAACGTTTCCTTCATTATAAAAAGCTTTAGCATTTTCCTTTCTAATTCTGAGAATATTAATTTTCCTTATTAAGTCTTGATTATAGTTTTGTGCTTATTGCTTTTCAAATAGTATATCCTAGTAATATTTTTATTTCTACTATTACTAGTTATAATTAATACTCAGTAGGAAAAGCTCTTCCTGTAACTTTAATATTAATTGCTAGGTTTGGGGGTCTGGGGAGATGCTTAATTGGTAAAGTGCTTGCCATGTAAGCAGGAGGACTGAGTTCAGATCTTCAGCACCCACATTAAACAAAGAAACAAACAAGAACAACAACAAAGAAAAGCAACGCTAAGTCCAACTGCACATGCCTGCAATCCCAGTGCTGGGAAGCAGGAACAAGAGACCTACGGACCAGTAAACACCAAACTTAGGAACAGACCCTGTCTCAAAAACTAAGATGCAAAGCAATAGAGGAAAACAAGCCCCACCCCAAACAAATTCACACATACATGTACACAAACTGCTGCATCATTTTAGAAGTCAATTGATACTTAAGAGTAAGCTGGGCGGTGGGGGAGGTACACCTCTAATCTCAGCACTCGGGAGGCAAACGGATCTCCATGAGTTTGAGGCCAGCCTGGTCTACAGAGCAAGTTCCAGGACAGGCTCCAAGGCTACAGAGAAACCTGTCTTGGGGGGGTGGGGGGATGCTATCAAGATCAGAAAAAGGAAGGTAAAAAGAAAACTAAGAATCCATGAGAAATAAAACAATGTGAGACTTACCTCATAAGTTTTAGAGGGTTGCACTGAGCCTGCACATTAGAGTTGAAATATAACATAGGAGTAAGATAAAATTGAGCCTATAAAGGTGCTTTGATAGTGACCTCAAACTTACAATGCAAAATCCAGGTAACCCATTTGCTAGAAGAGTCAATAGCTAAGGAGACAGTTATGGTGATACACAATACAGAATACAAAGCAACCTGAAAGCGGAGCCCAGCTAATGAGAATGTGCGTGCAGGTACTGCAGTGATTTTCAGTGCTGATGAAAACATCAGCTGTAATTATTTTTATTATTGGCCTGAGTTCAACTAGAAATCAAAACCAAAGTTGTATTGTATTTCAGCAAGTATTTAATCAGTAACTTTGTGTGTGTGTATGTGTGTGTGTAAACATGCATGTGTAGTTCAGAAGACAATCTCAGATGTTAGTCCTCACCTTTCAACTTGTTTGAAGCAGGGTCTCTTGTCATTTGATGTTGCATCTGTAAGGTTAATTGGCCCAAGAGCTTCCAGAGATTCTCCTGTCTCCATCTCACAGTAGAAGGTTGGGACTATAAATGCAAACTACTGCATCTAACTTTACATGGGTTCTAAGAATCTGAGCTCAGGTCCTTAGAATTGTGCAACGGATGCTTTAACCACTGGGCCCTTTCTCCAGCCTCGACCAGTAACTTTAAAGTAGGGTTTCTTTGCCTAAACTCTACTGACATTTCAGGCCAGTCTGCTTTTATGTGATACAGTGTGCTCAATGGCATCCATGGCCTTGATCTACTATGAGCAAACAGAACAAATAGACTGAAGTGACAATCAGAAATGCTGAACATTGCCAGGTTGTCTTTAATTGACAATAACAGCTCCAGAATCTTAAGAGAAACCTAGCAGTTGCATTTCTGGCTCCCCATATAAACTGAGAATTAAACATGGCAAATGGGAGCTGAATACCTGGTAGACATATGTCACATGTCCGAATGAGTACTTAAAATATGGCTAGTAAGAACTGAAATATAATGTAAGATGCATTTAAGATTTCAAAGATTTAGTATTTAAAAGAATGTAAACTATTTAAGTACTTTTGTTTATCTATTTTTAATTAATTAAATAATTAATTAATTAATGTCTTTTGAGACAGGAATTCTGTGTAGCTTTGGAGACTGTAGACCAGGTTGTCCTTGAACTCACAGAGATCCACCTGCCTCTTCCTCCAGAATGCTGGGATTAAAGGCGTGCACCAGTACTGCCCTACCTTCCTAGTGCTCAACCTTCCTAGTGCTGCAACCTTTTAATACCTCATGCTGTGGTGACCCCCAACCATAAAATTCCTTTGTTGATACTTCATAACTGTAATGTTGCTATTGTTGTGAATGCAATGTAAATACCTGTGTTTTCTAATGGTCTTTTGGGGGTCATGAGAACCACTCACTGTCCTAGAGGCACCACAAACTTAAATGAGCATCTCCCTAAAAGGTTACTCCTCAATAGTTCATTTTAGTATATGGTGCTTAATAAATGGGTGTGTCACCTACAGATTTCCTTCCCTGTGCCATCTGAAATCTGGCACCACCACCAGCTTTTTCTATTTCCTAAATATTTCTGGACTTTTCCTTTTGCTGTCCCCACTGGCTAAGCCAAGTCATAATTATGTCCCCTTTTATCAACTCCCCCTGGCTCTTGTTATAGTGTGCCCTATCCCAGATAAAACAAAACAACTTTGCTCATTGTTGTCCTTTCTATAGAACACTATCCTAATAAGAACATATATATCTTTCCTTATTCACTGTCATGCCTCTACTTCACTCATTTATAAATTAACAAATGAACAATCAAATACAAATTACTACCTCACAGGTTTCCACTTACTAAGGAGCTGGATTATGCTGATTCAATTAGCATGGGAGACATGGAAAACATCTGTCCTGTGTGTGTGTGTGTGTGTGTGTGTGTGTGTGTGTGTGTGTGTATATATATATATATATATATATATATATCAGTGTATATGTACTAAGAAAAGTACTAGAATTCTAGAAAGGAGATCAGGAGGAATGGGGGAAGCCAAGGGGTGCTCGGGGACCACATGCCCTGAACTCTTATCTCTAACAAATTTACTATGCCTGAACTCAAACTGAAGCCTTTTTTCAGTTCTGATACAGTCTAGATGAGGAAAGAGTGCCCAAACAATCCCCTAGTCCTGCACAAACCTGATGTCCAATATCTCCAATCTCAAATTTCATGATCCTACAGTATCTACCATTTAGCAATGACTCAGTGAAAAGTAGCCGAGATCTACAAAGAACAATTACAATAACACAAACTACTTCTAAAAGCAAGCCATTCTCCCACAACATGATGACTGTTCCCCAGTCCAGTCACCTTTTATTAGGGATTACCAACCATCTTCCTGCCTAAAATAGCCTTCACCATTCCCCATCCATCATTAGTCTGAAGGTGGGGAGGGCCATGAGCATCTCTATTAACAAGCAAGTTTAAGCTTCTTTTGTAAGCTTAAAAACAGTCAGAACTTTCCCTCGTGTTGGTGCTATTTAACTAATCCCACATTTAGGGTAAGGAAGAAGAAATTCTAAAGATTTCTCCCAATATACGTATTTACAAAATAACAGATAGACACAAAGGTGAACACTAGTCCTCTGTTTTTATTCATCTAGTTAGTTCTACAGAAAGTGAGGCAGGAGTATAAATTATACAGATGGGACAAGCATAAGGATGTATGGTATAGACTAGGCAGGCCAGGTTAGCTACATGTCCAAGAATATTTAATGGGATTATACTTGGGTAAATGACTTTAAAAATGGCTTTATTTAGGAGGCCAGGCATGGTAGTGCACGCCTTTAATCCCAGCACGCAAAAGGCAGATGCAAATGGATCTGAGTTCAGGATCTGTTTAGTCTATAAAGCATGTTCCAGGATAGTCAGGGCTGTTACACAGAGAAAGCTTACACAGAGAAAGCTTATCTCTAAAAAACAAAAAACAAACAAACAAGCCGGGCGGTGGTGGCGCACGCCTTTAATCCCAGCACTGGGGAGGCAGAGGCAGGCAGATCTCTGTGAGTTCGAGACCAGCCTGGTCTACAGCGCTAGTTCCAGGACAGGCTCCAAAGCCACAAAGAAACCCTGTCTCGAAAAATCAAAAAAAAAAAAAAAAATTATAAAAAGGCCATCCTAAAGGGACTGGGAAGAATGGTCAGTGTGAGCCTTGTAACCACAAGTTACAAGTTACATTGAACTTGTAACCACAAGCAAACAAGTTCAATTCCCAGCATCCTATAAAAGAGACAGGTATGATAGTGCCTAACTGTAATTCCAGCACAGAAGTATCCCTGGGCCCCAGCCTAGCCTAACTGGTAAACTTCAGGTTCCAATAATGCGTCATCTTAAAACACAAGGTGGACAGAAAACAGAGACACCCAAGTTTGAACTCTGGCCTTCATGTGCATTTGCACAGACACAAGCACACACATGGTATCTCTCAGCCCCACAACCCTCCATCCCTTTCCCCCTTTTTCCTCTCTTTACTGGTCCCCTTCTTTCTCATAGTTCTCTTTCTGTACTAGTAACTAGTATCATATGTGTGTATGTGATTGCGCTCTCTCTCTCTCTCTCTCTCTCTCTCTCTCTCTCTCTCTATATATATATATATATATATATATATGTGTGTGTGTGTGTGTGTATATATATATATATATAAAACGCAGATTCGACACATGAAAAAAATGTGATATTTGGTCTCTTATTTCCCCGTCAGTACTATCTGATAATTTTTTTTCACATCACAGTTCAATACTCCCATGATATCAGCAAAATCATTTGGTTCTCTAGGAAAAGCAAGCAACTGAGGTAAAACAAAACACAGCAATAGACTTAGAGAAAACAGAAGAGACAGGCTGGCCTCGGTCTTTCTGTTACTTTAGACAAAACCCAAGGCTCTTGACAGCATGCATTTTAACTGCAATATTTCTGCACAAAGAGATGAAACATGGAATATGTGGAGGTTTGAATGTGTATGGCCCCACAGACTCATGTGTTTGAGCACTTGACCTATAAGGAGTGGCACTATTATGAAGTATAGCCTTGGAATAGGTACTGCCTTTTTGGAGGAAGTGTGTCACTGTGGAGGCAGGCTTTGAGGTCTCATAAAAGCTCACGTTATGCCTGGTATGGTACTCAGTTCTCTTTCTGTTGCCTGCAAATCAAGATGTAGAACTCTCAGTTCCTTCTCCAGCACCAATGTGCCTGCACACAACCATGAAGATAATGGACTAAACCTCTGAAACTGTAAGTCACCCCCAATTAAATGTTTTCCTTTCTAAGAGTTGTTGTGGTCATGGTTGCTTCATAGAAATAGAAACCCTAACTAAGACACAGTGTGTATGGAAGAGTTCTTTTGTGTATAAAGCATAGATAAAAATATTTTTTCTGCAGTGTTAACATTTCATGAAATTAAGACTGTGGACAGTATCTACAAAGGCTTTGCAGGGAACAAGAGTTAACAACTTTGGCAGATCTCCATCTCCTTAGCCATGAATGGTCAGCATCATGCACCTTAAAGGACAGTTACCATAGAAGCATGCCTCTGCCTCCTGAATACTGAAATTACAGGTGTCACTACCAAGCCCAGCCTTTCATTGTGGCTAATATATACAGAGAAGCTAAGACTGGACATAAAGTAAACAAAACATAACCGAACTGTAAAGTCACTGATCTACAAGCAAAGCTTCAAGTACATACAGGTTAGCTATCAACTGGATCAGTAATAATCTTACCACTAAACACCTAACCTCCAAAGAGAAAATAAACACACAGTAAAAGCCAAAGAATGAACAAGATGAGTCATAAATGTGGCAAAAATACAAACCTAAAACGCCAATTTCAAGACCGTCCAGGCCTGTCTTAATTTTATCATAAATATCATCCAGTGTAAAGTCAACAGCAATGGTCCTTGTTTCCACTTTGTATTTTTCTTCTGGAAGGAAAAAAAAAAGGACAAATGATAAGCAAAAAGGAAAATTAATACATGGCAATTATGATGAAATCACTGGATAACATTATCCTTTCAAATTTTCTCCTCCCAATTTGATATGACATTTAGAGCAGGATAATTTCAAGCAATCATGAGACTATGTAAGAAATGATAGAGAGTCAACAAAACAATAGTTCAGCAATTAAAATTCCCAGCATCTTCACTGGGTTGCCTGAGTGTGCCTTGTCAATTTTCCTCTTGTGAATCAATAACGGTAACCACTTTTTCAAAGTTAAGCACAAATAACGCAATATGATTCCTATCACATAATATACTCTTTAAATATCACTTCCTTTGTGATTCTAACTGTAAATTGATGTCTCTTAACCTCAGGAAGAAGTCTTTATGGTATAAAGTAGCTTTTAAAAAGATTTATTTTTTATGTGCATTGGTGTTTTGCTTGCATGTACGTCTGTGTAAGCACACCAGATTCCCTGGAACTGGAGTGAAAGACAGATGTGAGCTGCTCTGTGGGTGCTGAGAATGGAATTCAGGTCGTCTGGGAGAGCAGCCAGTGCTCCTAACTGCTGAACCACTTCCCAGGCTCTGTTGTAGTAAAGTATCCCAAAGTGAGAAACATTAAAAGAAAAAGTTCATCTTAGGAAAAGGAATATGATCTTACTGCAGTTTTTGGATTGGATAAGTTAGTTGAATCACTACACTTAAAAAGCAACATCAAGTGCACAGCAATAAATATACAAAATGACTTAAAAACGACCTCAGTGCTTTCCTCAAGATGATTAAGATCCCAAGAGCTGGGGATGTAAACAAGAGTGAGATCTACGAAAACACACTCATCAAGGATAGCATACAACCTCCATTTCCTTCTATCTTCGCTAGCCAAACCCTTTGAAGAATGTGGGCTCTGAGGTCACCCAGACATAGACACCAATCTCATTCCTATACTTCTCTATAGAATGACTATTGAGCAAGACAGACATCCTCTAGGAGCCTCAGCATCCTCTGCCACAATGAACTAACCTCTATCCAGCTTAGTCCACTGGCTCAGATGATGACCACTGGTGCAGGAGGCACTTCACAAATGCTAGGCCTTCCTTTCCTCTGCCACTTGCGGTGATATTTCATTTCTTTTTTTTTTTTTTTGAAGATCAGAACACAAAACAGCCACACAGGTCAGACATACAGGCCAGGCATACACCTTTAGTCCCAGAAGTCACACTAGCTAGCCACAAAGGCCCGGTGGTGGTGGTGGTCGCCTTTAACCCAATACTAGAGAGATATATAAGGCAGTATGAGACAGAAACTCACTCTCTTTTCAATCTGAAGATTCAGCTCTCTAGAGGCTTGGCTGCTTTGCTTTTCTGATCTTCAGGTTGAACCCTATTATCTATCTCTGGGTATTTATTAATCATGATAAAATTGGTACGAATTCACAGAAAAGCCATTTGCCTTTGACATTTTAGCCACCAGCACCCGGCTTGGCTTTCTTTTCTTTTTTTCCCCAAGCCTCAGACCAAGTTTGGGATTTTCTTGTTGTAGCCTCTCTGAAAGTCTCCAACTGCCAGCCAAACTTCAGAAGCACCTGAGCTCGAAAGTCTAGAACTCATCCACCTTAGAGAACAATCCCCACATATTTTTCAGACAGTTGGCTCTCTCTCCCTCTCTCCCTCCCTCCCTTCCTTCTTCCCTCTCCCTCCCCCCTCCCCAATCTCCCTCATGAACATTGCTGCAAAAAATACTCAATAAAATAATGGCAAATCAAATCCAAGAACACATCAGAAATATCATCCTATGATCTAACATCAAACTATAATCAAGTTGGTTTCATCCCAGAGATGCAGGGATGGCTCAACATATGAACATTTGTCAATGTAATCCACCATATAAATAAACTGAGGGAAGGGGAAAGGGATGGGGGGGGGGGAGAGAAATGGGAAGGGGAGGAGGTGGAAATTTTTAAGTAAAAATAAATTAAAAAAATAAAAAATAAACTGAAAAGAAAAAGATCATCTCATTAGATGCTAAAACGCCTTTGACAAAATACAATATTCCTTTATGATAAAGGTCTTGGAGAGAGCAGAGATACAAAGAACATATCTAAACATAATAAAGGCAATATACAGCAAGACAATAGTCAATATCAAACTAAATGGAAGTGATCTCACTGAAAGTAGGAACAAGACTAGGTTGTCCACTCTCTCTGTATCTATTTAATATAATACTTGAAGGTCTAGCTAGAGCAATAATACAACAAGAGGAGATCAAGGGATTCAAATCAGAAAAAAACTTAAACTCTCGCTATTTGCTGATGATATGATAGTTTATATAAGTGACTTTAAAAATTATACCAAGGAACACCTACAACTCATAAACACCTTCAGTAATGTAGCAGAATACAAGATTAACTCAAGAAAAAGAAAAACATCAGAGAAACATCACACTCCACAATAGCCACAAATAACATAAAATATCTTAGAGTAACTCTAATCAAAGGAGTAGAAGACCTGTATGACAAGAACTTTAAATCTTTGAAGAAAAATATTGAAGACACCAGAAATAGAAAGATCTCCATGCTATTGGGTAGGTAGAATTAACATAGTAAAAATGGCAATCTTACCAAAAGCAATCTACAGATTCAATGCAACGCCTATCAAAAATCCCAGCAAAATTCTTCACAAACCTTGAAAGAACAGTACTCAACTGTAAATGGAAAAACAAAGAATCCAGAAGAGCAAAAACAATCCTGTACAATAAAGGAACTTCTGGAAGCATCACAATCCCTGACTTCAAACTCTACTACAGAGCTACAGTACTGAAAACAGCCTGCTAGCAGCATAAAAATAGACAGGAGAATCAATGGAAGTGAATCAAAGACCCAGATATCAATTCACACACCTTTGAATACCTGATTTTTGACAAAGAAGGAAAAAATATAAAATGGAAAAAAGCATATTTAACAAATAGTGCTGGCATAATTGGATATAAACATGTAGAAGAATGAAAAATAGATCTGTATCTACCACCATGAACAAAACTCAAGTCCAAATGGACCAAAGACTTCTACAGAAAGCCAGCCACACTGAACCTCATAGAAGAGAAAGTGGGAAGTACACTTGAACGCATTGGCACAGGAGAGCACTTCCTAAATAGAACCCCAGCAGCACAGACAGGAAGATAAACAATTAAAAATGGGGACCTCCTGAAACTGAGAAGCTTCTGTAAAGCAACGAACATGAGCAACAAAACAAAACAGCAGCCAACAGATGGCAAAATATCTTCACCAATCCCACATTGGACAGAAGGCTAATCTCCAAAATATACAAAGAAATCGGTCATCAAAAAAATTCCAATAAAAAAATGGGTATAGATCAAAACAGAAAACTCTCAATAGAGGAATCTAAAATGGCTGAAAGAAACTTAAGGAAATGTTCAACATCCTTAGCCATCAGAAAAAAGCAAATCAAAAGAAAAAGGCAAATCAAAACAATTCTGAGATTCCATCTTACATCTGTAAGAATGGCCAAGATCAAAAACACAAATAACAACTTATGCTGGAGAGGTTGTGGGGCAAAGGAAACTCTCTTGCATTGCTGGTGGGAGTGCAAGCTGCTACAGCTCCTTTGGATTCGGTATGGCAATTTCTCAGAAAATTAGGAAACAACCTTCCTCAAGACTCAGCAATACGACCTTTGGGTATAAACCCAAAGAATGCGCTATCATACCCCAAGGGCATGTGCTCAACTATGTTCATAGTAGCATTGTTTGTCATAGCCAGAACCTGGAAACAACATAAATGCCCCTCAACCAAAGAACAGATAAGGAAAATGTGGTACATTTACACAATGGAGCAATACACAGCAGAAAAAAAATAATGACATCTTGAAATTTGCAGGCAAATGGATGGATCTAGAAAACATCATACTGAGTGAGGTAACCCAGACCCAAAAAGACAGATATCATATGTACTCATTCCTAAGTGTCTTTGGACAGAAAGTAAAGCAAAACCAGCCTACAATTTATATTCCTAGAGAATCTAGACAACAATGAGGACCCTAAGAGAGATATACATGGATCTCATGTACATGGGAAGTAAAAAAGGACAACATCTCCTGAGTAAACTGGGAGCATGGGGACCATGGGAGAGAGTAGAAGGGGAGGGATGACGAGAAGGAGTAGAGAAAAATATATAGCTCAAGAAAAACAATAAAAAAGAGAATAGAACAGCTTAAGGTTTTCAGACAACCACACTTAATATAACCAGTAGCTTTATGGAATTTCCAAATGGTAGAGGTTTTTTTGTTTTACAGCTAAGTGGACTCCTGTGCCAATGTTAGATTTAAATTGATTCAAGGAAGCCGTAGTCTCATATGACTTAGAGTCACCTTTTGTGAAGCAAATGTTAAACTCGAGGTCTGTCTGTAATAGAATTATATCTGAAGAATGGATAGAGGTTAAAGGTGTTTTAGAGCCTGGTGCGATAACAATGGAGTACCAGGTTCAGTGAAGAGGCTAAGATTATTGAACAATGGAGTAATGCTAGAGGTAGGGAAATCCCCCTATATCAAGTTCTTAGAGATGATTATGCTACTATAGAATGGCAAGCTGTATATGATGGCTATACCCTGGATTTATATCATGCAGGACCTTTGAATGCTTGGAACAGAATTGGAGAAATAAGAAAGAAAATGGAGTCATTTACAGAAGTTATACAGGGTTCAAAGGAAGCCTTCACAGATATCTTACAAAGACTGACTGCAGCAGTAAATAGAATGATACTAAATTCAGAAGTCAGACAAACAGTAATTGAATCTATGGCTTTTGAAAATGGCAATTCTCTATGCAAAAGGATAATTAGGCCATTAAAGGCAAGGTTACCACCTTTGTAGGAATGGATTCGAGACACTATTAATATTGAATCTTATGAACATGACAATCCATGGAAAGGTGAGTTCCAGAGGTTTGAGGGGAAAAAAATCAAAATGTCAAATATTATAATTGTGGCAAACAAGATCACTTTAAAAGGTATTGTAAACGGGGCATTCCTAGAAACACTTTTTTCCTAAAAATAATCCATTCAAAACTCCTGGATTATGTATAAAGTGTGGCAAAGATAGGGCAAAAAAAAAAAAAATAAGGAGAACCCACAAAGTGAGTATTTTGGAAAACTTCTATAAATGAACATACACCAAAATTAAAAATACAAATAAATGACATTGTCATTGAATGTCTGGTAGACACAGGTGCAGATGTAACAATAATTTCATCAGAATCTTGGCATTCAAATTGGCCTCTTCAGGATATAAATGTTCAGTTTTTAGGGATTGGAACTTTATCTCAGGAAAAGCAGAGCACGAGATAGGTTGAATATCTAGGGCCAGAAGGACAGAGGGTAATTTTAAAACCATAAAAGGCTAACATAGCAATGAATTTGTAGAGAAATGATTTGTTACAGCAATGGAATACTCAGATTAACATTCCCTCAATCTGAGAACCAAAGTATAAATTAACATATGTTTCTGAGGAAACTATTAAAAGGTTTTATAAAGAACAGTTACCAATCCATTCAGGTTGTACAAGAACAGGGCACAACAGCTGCTGGTATTTCAAATGCACCAACAGCCCTACCTTTAAAATGGTCGACAGACAAACCTATATGGGTTAAGCAATGGCCTTTAGAAACTGCAGGCTTTAGAGCAGCTGGTACCGAAGCAACTAGATGCTCAGCATATTGAAGAATCAACCAGCCCTTGGACTGTATTTATTGTTATAAAGAAATCTGGAAAATGGTGAATAGTAAGAGATCTAAGAGCTGTTAATAAGGTAATGGGCTCTTTATAGTCTGGCATTCCTCTGTCTTCTCTATTACCTAAAGCATGGCCTCTTACAGTTATTGATTTACAAGGTTGTTTCTTCACTATACTCTTACAAAAAGAAAAAAGAAAAAAATTCCCTTCACAGTGCCTACTTATAATAATTCTCAGCCTGCTAAGAGAGATCAATGAAAGGTTGTCCCACATGGAATTTTAAATAGCCCCACCCTGTGGCAATATTTTGTAAGTCAACCATTTGAAATGATATGTAAGCAATTTTTCAACTATAGTTTACCATTACATGAACAATATTTTACTATCTGATTTAAATGTAGTTACTTTAGAAAGAATGTTTGAAAAAGTAAAGAAAATTTTGCCTTGGGGAATTACAGATTGCTCCTATAAAAGTACAAAGAGGAGATTCTATTTATTGTGTAGGTTATATAATAGGTTTACAAAAAATTAGACCCCAAAAGGTACAAATTAAGAGATATTGACTATAGACTCTTAATGACCTTTTGTAGAATTTGGAAAACTAAAACATGTACACAACAACATCGATGCCTATTCAGGTTTTCAATGGGCAACTGCTTTGAGTTCAGAAAAGGCAGATTAAGTAATCACCCATTTGCTGGAAGTTATGGCCATGATGGGTATACCTGTACAAATAAAGACAGACAATGCTCTAGCATATGTTGCTAAGAAAATCAAACAGTTTTTTGTAATATTTATATTGTAATATAAAGCATATTACAGGTATATCACAAAATGATACAGGCCAGGCAGTTATAGAACTAACAAATTGAACTCTAAAGAATGTTAAACAAACAGAAATCTCACCAGAAACAGATTGTGTAAGCATTATTAACTTTGAATTTTCTAAATGCTAATGAGAAAGAAACAACTGTGGAGAGACACTGGATAGGAAAAAAAACTACAGAAACAAAAGAATTAAATCAGCTGATATACTTTAAAGATTTGCTGACTCAGAATTGGCTATTTCTGTCATTTCTCATATTTTTTTGAAAGTTGATTGCTTGTACTTCCTGCTTATTCAGTTAATATTATTTCCTTCTTGAGTCTCTGAGGGAGTTGAAGACTAGGTAGTTAAGGTTTTCCTTGTTTATCAGATGCAGGAAACAAGTTATGATAGAAGGTAAATTAGGTACAAGACTTTGGACTCACCAAGATAGAATACATGTGAAGTATTTTCTCTTTATTTGTCAAATGCATATGAACTAGATATTGTTGATTATTTACTGACTGGATATATTGCATATTATTGTACTTATTGTATATAGCTTTTCTTATATTAGTCATAGCCATCTGATTATTTTGGCAAAAAAAGGAAATGTAGTGATATTTCATTTGTATTTTAATAAATAAAGCTTGCCTGAAGATCAGAACACAAAACAGCCACAGTAGTCAGACATACAGGCCATGCAGCAGTGGCACACACCTTTAATTCCAGAAGACACACTAGCAAGCCATAGAGGCCCAGCAGTGGTGGTACATGCCTTTAATCTCAGTACTAGAGAGAAATATAAGGCAGGATGAGAGGGAAACTTGCTATCTTTTCAGACTTAAGATTTCACAGAAGTAAGAGTTCTCTCATGGCTTGGCTGCTTTAGTTTTTTGATCCTTCAGGTTGAATCCTAACATCTGTCTTTGGGTTTCTGTTAATTGTGCTACAACTTCTTCCCAATAAGGCTAAGAATGTCCTTCTTTGACTTAGGGTAATACAAAATAATCCATTTAAAAACTCCTGCTTCCAAAAAATAAACCATTCTTCAGTGGAAGGCAACGTGAGCTCATCCTGCAGTTTTCACAATGAATCTCATAGGAAGTATCCATTCTTGATCTCAGTGGATTTGTTGCTGAAACTAAAGAGCTGGTTTGTGACAGATTAGATCTTTAGTTAGACTCAACGAAAAGTATTGACCCTATATAGAAATCAATGAACAACCTAGAAAGAGGAACTGAACAAGAAACAGCTTTCCTGGTGTTAAAGGTAAACACAGTTCCTGTACAGTCAGTAAGATGTGTGTTCATGCACTGGAGAATAACTGTCACTTATTGCTGGTCCAATTATGTCTTACTAGAACTCCCTACCTCTCCACTGTACTTAACACTGACTTTAAAACAGTTCCAGAGTAACATGGAAAAAGAAGACCCAAAACAAAACACTAAAAGATACATTATATTCAACATAAAACTTTACTCAAGAACAAAATAAAATACTTATAGCTACTTGATTTGAAAAGCAATGCATTTTTTTCCCACATAAGCACTGAGAACTAAGTAAATGTCTCTAGAAACAAAAGCCCAACACACCACTCAAATTCACCCTGCAAATCAAACAAGATTTGGTGAAGGCGCTTGCATCAGTGTACGTCATTGGATATACATGAGGCTACAATCAATTTGATGGACTTTTGGAAAGAAGGCTCTGGGTGAAGAACTCTATAAAGCTTTCTTTGCATTCACACTGTAACAGGCAACATGGCTCCTGCAAGTTTTTCAAGATTTAAAAAAATTTAAACATTTTTAAGTTATTCCCGGGTAACCTCAAATCATGTTCTGGTCCAGGAAGCACTACTACTTATCCGTTTTAACTTTTTTCCATTGCCTCGACTACAGGCCTTCTCCTGTTCCTCCAGAACCTCTACATAGTTCCACCTCTTTTGTAGTAAGAGCTGGAAGTCCTTGGCAAGAAGCCTGCTACTTCTCTTGCTCATCTCCAGCTATTCTTTCTACTATTCCCCAGTTCTAGGCACAGGGTTCCTCATAGTTCCTTGAACACAATGTGCTCCAAATACATCCAAGGCATTCATACGTCCTTTTCCTTCTGTCTGGAATGTTCTTTCAAATTCCTTATCTCTGTTGGGTCCTTGAGCAGACAGATATTACCTTCTCAGAGAAGCCTACTTGCCCAACTTTTAAAGCATAGAGCTCTCTCCCTTAGCACCACTGACACCATTGCTTTTAATAAAGTATGTATGTACTCATTTGTTTATGTTTATCTGCCCAGGTAGAACTGAGTTTCTGAAAGACAAGGTCTAGGCTCTGTTTTGACACATGTGATCGAAGACTTCCCCATTGTGTTCTCACCTACTTAGTTTCACTCCCCTTCTTGATTTAATGAGGACCATTCCTGTATCATGCTGATGACAATGTCAGTAGAAGATGGGCATTTCTTGGTAAACCCCTTCACTGACAGGAATCCTGGAGACATCTATTACAATTCCTTCCTAAGATCATGTTCTTGCCCAAGCTCAGGGACAGGCCATGAGGATTCCATGAATGGGTCCCACATCCTCCAAGCTGAGGGAAAGGACAACAACAGTGCACATCAAACCTGGACAAAAACTCTTCTCTGTGACCAAACACTCAGACGAGAAGTAAGTGCTTATGTCCTTAAAGGCTGATATGGTAAATGGCTAGCATTTGTTTGATTTATTTTTTAAGACTATAATTACATAATTTTCCCCTTCTCCTTTCCTCCCTTCAAACCCTTCCACATATCCCTCTGTGCTCTCTTTCAAACTCATGGTCTCTTTTTTTCATATATATATTCTTAAACACAACCTACTCGGTTTGCATAATGTTATTTTATATGTATAATTTTAGTGCTGGCCATTTGGCATTAGATGACCAATTTGTGTACTGTTCCCCAAGGAAGACTATTTCTCTCACTCTCAGAATGTCTTAGTTGACTGCAGTTCTTTGTATAGAGTTGAGGCTTTGCGGGATTTACCCCATCACTTTGGCATGTCTATTGCTGTTGTCCTTGTTCAGTCATGTTGGTGAGACTTTATGATTAGCTTCTGATATTACTATAGATACACTCTCACGGCAAATTCCCTTATCCTCTAACTCTTACCGTCTTTTCACCTCCCCACTCCACAATGTTCCCTGAGTTAACATTCAGGAGTTTGTTTTTTGTTTTTGTAGATATACCCACTGGGAGAAGTGGGTTAGCTTCTTAAGAAACTAGGGGAATAATTCTAAGCTAGGCACATCATTCCCTTACTCCCAGCTTTGCTTCTGACTCCACCGCATAATTGGCAAGAATTATCTAACTTTAAATAACACAAGGGTGGAGTAAGCACCATGAACAGAAACACTGACCACTGTATATATACAAAATAAAGTAACCCTTAACGCCACTTTTACATCACTAAGACACCAGCCGACAACCAATTCAGCAGCAGCCATCTGCTGGGGAAGACTAAGATACACCAACACCTTAGAATGACTTGTAGCCAGTCTGATCCTTGTCCCTTCTCACCCTACAGAGACCTAAGGAACAACACAGCTTCTATTAAATCTCTTATAGTAGGAACTATTATAGAATAAAATCAAGGTTCTATGGTGATATGCAAGATATTCATCAGTGTGGCTATGGGACAAGGCCAGTTCAGGCACCCTCTCCTCTGCTGCCCAAGGATAAATCAATCAATAGGAACAGACAAGTCGAACAAACCTATAACAGAATCTGGAGACTGCTGTGGACCTGAGATGAGCCATGTCAGTTGCTTCAACAAGAAAATTTTGTTGTTCCTAGTGTGGCAGCCGTTCAGTCCCTCTGGGATTGCCTGGCCCAAGGTCATACCTTTCTGATGGGTCCACATCCAAGGAATTATCATGGCTGGAGTGTAAAGCCATTGAAAAACTGTACCTTCCAGGCTGATTCTCAAATTAGAACCAGGAAACAGATGAATATCATGATACTAGTCACCTGTCATTTTTCTGTTCTTTCCTTTTTTTTTTTTTATTTTCGAGACAGGGTTTCTCCGTAGCTTTTGGTTCCTGTTCTGGAACTAGCTCTTGTAGTCCAGGCTGGCCTCGAACTCACAGAGATCTGCCTGCCTCTGCCTCCTGAGTGCTGGGATTAAAGGCGTGTGCCACCACCGCCCGGCTGTTCTTTCATAATAGCCTGCTTTTAGTTATTCAAGTTCCAAGATAGGTTTTAATATCTTCAGCTGGACAAATCTCTTCAGTTGGTCTTCTCTTCCAAGTTTTTGCTTATTCTCATCTGTTTAGTTTTAGTTTTTATTAAGTTTGTATTAAGTATTTCAATTAAATTTACAAAGAATAACTATATGGTATTCTCTTTTAAGCTCTCTATTTATTCGATGTTTTATAAACGGCTCAATGGGAAATCTTGTGATTGTAGGTCATTAAGAGAAAGAATTTAAAAATTCCATTGGGAAAACGGGAGATGGCTCAAATGGTCCTATGATGCTGCAGCCACCCCATGATCTGCTAAATATGGGTACTCTCTGATGCTGCAGTCATTTTATGACCTGCAAGTACGGGTATTCTCTGATGCTGCAGTCATCTTAAGATCTGTTAAATACGGGTACTCTCTGATGCTGCAACCACCCCATTACCTATAAGTATGGGCACTCTCTGATGCTGCAGCCATCTTATGACCTGCAAGTATGGGTACTTTCTGATGCTGCAGTCATGCCATGACCTGTTTAAGTATGGGTACTCTTTGACACTCTAGCCATCCCATGACCTGTAAGTACTCTGATGCTATTTTCTCCACGTAAAAAACTTATCTGCCAATGGAAACACCTGAATTATTTGTTTGTTCAGACAAGAGGAGAAAAAACAGAGAGGAGATTCCATTACTATGCTTCAATTACAAGATGATATTGCCAGGAACACAGAAAGAGAGCTCACGGGGAAGAGAGGAGATGTAAGTAGAAAGGCAGGACCTGAGTGCTAGCTCCAGTGGGGTAGGCAGAGGGCTGCTCACTCAAGATGCTCAGCTTCCACCCCATCTCTTAGCCTGTGATGCACAGGCAAAGCTCTCGATCCTGCATGACTCCTGTAAAGACACTCTGTGATGGCATGTTAAATGTGCCTTATGAAACTCTACAGCCAAGGAAGTGTATTCTGATAATGCATAAGATGGTGCTATGTCTACAAACACAGGTTGCTGTGGGGATTATTTATGCTCCCCCATCCCAATGATGATCATGAACATCCAACTCTACATTTTAAGTCGACTTATTTATTGTGTTATCACCCAGGGGATATGTGTCATAGTATTCTATTTTCAGCTTTCCCTTCAGTATCCAGCTAGTTCTTTGACTCAGTCTGCTTTAAATTAGACTTTTGAATCACTATATTTATCTAATCAAAGACATACATTTTTATTCATCTTTGATCTTTGGAATCATAAAATCTCACAACTGTTAGCAAGTCTGCTTTCTCAGTGCTTGACTTAGTCACTGTTCTATTGCTGTGAAGAGACACCATGACCAAAACAACAGTTTAAAAAGAAAGTATTTAACTGGGGCTTGCAAATAATTTCAGAAATTTTGTCCATTACCATCAAGGCAGGAACATGGTGGTAAACAGGTGCAATACTGGAGATGTAGCTGAGAGCTACATCTTTATCCACTGGAGGGAGGGAGGGAGGGAGGGAGGGAGGGAGGGAGGGAGGGAGGGGGGGGGAGGGGGGGGGAGGGGAGGGGAGGGGAATACAGGAGAGGGAGAAACTGGACCTGACTCAGGTTTTTGAAACCTCAAAACCTACTGCCAGTGTCATACCTCCTTCAACACCTCCTAATCCTTTCAAACAGTTCCACTCCCTGATGACTAAGCATTCAAAGATATGAGTCTATGGGGGCCCTTCTTATTCAAACCCCCACAGTACTTACAAGTGGCATGACTACTTGCCATCAACAGTGTCTCAGATTTGATAAAAGCCCAAGACATTGTTGACATCCACAAGACGGCATTAAGGAGAACAGATCACAAATAAAAGGTTTTGGACATCTAAGAGCTTGTAACTGGCCTTTCATCACTAGAAAAGGAAGCAGAAGACCCCTGTTAAAGCTACGGCCTGAAATTAAAGGCAGGAGGTATTTGCAGGCAGCAGAGCACCTGCTCTGAAGGTGCAGAATGAGGGCGAAGTCTGTGTTGTCTGTTTTTCATCTTTGTCCCTCAGTGTTCAACAGTACCTGTGCATGTAATAAGAGTTCTGACTGAATAAATTCAAGAAACACACTGAGTAGCACCCACATGCCAGACTTCGCCCTGAAGACAACAGTTAATACCCTCAATTGGTGAAGGAGACATATACTGTTCTAATAAATGCGAACAGATTATCAAAGAGAAAGCAACATGCTCATTCTGAGTACAACTTTCAAATAGGACATGACATTTGCATGAAGTGTTTTGAAAGGAAAAACAGGAAGTAGTCGTCCAGAAAAGTAGAAAAAGGCAGAAACTGGAGGAGAAAAAAACATGTGTTATGAAACCCCCTGTGGATGCCATGTGTGGTGCACGGAGAGACCTGGAAAGAAAAAAAAAGAGCACTGTAGAAAGAAGCTGGTGGAGGTTGCAGGTGTCAGGACCACAGGCAGAACCTGCTTCAGAATTTGTGGGACTCAGTAGGAAATAATGTAGTCTTTGTTCAAAATAGATTAAGATTTTCAGGGTAGTAACAGCAGACCATTAAACAAGAATAGGCCCTTCCAAGGGTGGGACCCTGTACCTAGAAGATGTTTCTATGGTAAGTTAACATTTGCCTGGTATTGTAAGCACTTGGCATCCTGTATGTTGTAACTAGCAAGCTAGGAAGTGACAAGATCACATCTGTTTTTCAGGAAGGACATGATGTGAAAAAATAGAGGACCCATAGTTTTATTATAAAAAGCAACAGGTGACAGAGAAAGGACTAAACACCTGCTTCACTGGTCCCCAGAGAAGAGAGATCAGAACAAAGACAGCCATGGAGGTAGGAGACAGGCCAGGGCATGAAAGACTTTGGAGTGGGTATCTGCAGGATTTCACACTATTAGCTGCCCAGCTTTAGGGAAAGAGAACATAGTAGTTTTATCCATTTGCTTTAGAAAACTGGCTGTTATCATATTTTACAGCTAAAACAGTTCTCTTGGTCTTACAGATTCTGTGATTGCATCTCAGGGTTTTCTTTTTTTAATTTTTTTTTTATTTATTTATTAAAGATTTCTGCCTCCTCCCCGCCACCGCCTCCCATTTCCCTCCCCCTCCCCCAACTAAGTCCCCCTCCCTTATCAGCCTGAAGAGCAATCAGGGTTCCCCACCATGTGGGAAGTCCAAGGACCACCCACCTCCTTCCAGGTCTAGTAAGGTGAGCATCCAAACTGCCTAGGCTCCCACAAAGCCAGTAGTGCAGTAGGATCAAAACCCATTGCCATTGTTCTTGAGGTCTCAGTAGTCCTCATTGTCCACTATGTTCAGCGAGACCGGTTTTAACCCAGGCTTTTTCAGACCCAGTCCAGCTGGCCTTGGTGAGTTCCCGATAGAACATCCCCATTGTCTCACTGTGTGGGTGCACCCCTCGTGGTTCAGGGTTTTCTTAAACCATGTTAATACAGCATTTCTGCTATGTTTTAGAATAAATTTTTCTTCTTTGTTGGCATAATAATAATAATGATAATAATAATAATAATGATAATAATAATAATGAGATATGAGCCATGTAGGGTAACTGAACTAAAAATCAAGTTAGATGGCAATCAAAGTTATGTTTGTAATCTACCATAATACTCTACAGATGAAGGAGAAGGCAGAGATCCCCAGCACCGTTCTAACCTGTGTAAGTTAGTATGCTTCTAAAAGTAATTTGTCTTGTAGTACTACTTTGTAAAAGAATCCATTCTGGTTTTGTGAAATCTTGCCTGAGGATATGCTTTTCAAGATCTGAATTTGTTATTTTGGTTTGGGGAAGGTTGGCTTTAAGGGGATTGTTTTGTTCTGCTGTGCTGGGGGTCAAACTGAGGACTTGGCAAAGACTGTTCTAAGTTAAATTACTAATCTCATTGAGGTAGTCAGAAGGAAGATGGCTTAACAATTGCTTTCACTTTCAGTTCTTTTTGTTGTTGTTTTTCAAAACAGGGTTTCTCTGTAGAGCTCTCTTTCATCTTGGCACTCAGGAGGCCGAGGCAGGGGGATCTCTGTGAGTCTGTTCTTTTCTTATTAAAGAACTTAAATAAATTTAATCAAAATCACGAAGTTAAAACACGTATTTATTGCTTTATCACAATAAATACCATGGAATACCAAGTAGCTCAGGATAGTTTGGAACTCACTGTGCAGCCAAGACTTTGCTCCCCACCCCCACCCCATGGGTTTCACTATGTAACCTGGAGCTCCCTATGTAGACTAGGTTGGTCTTGAACTCAGACTAGGCTGGCCTTGAACTCTGCCTGCCACTGCACCCTGAGTGCTGCAGTTAAAGTTAGAACCACCTCACAGGCTGACCTTGAATTCATGGTCTCCCTACTCCTACCTCCCAGGTACGTAATTAACACTTTTAAAATGATACAATTATTATTTTTTTTACATTCATTAACTGTGTGTGTGGCCTAAAAAAGGGGAATTTGTACAAATCAGTTCTCTCTTTCTATTATATGACTTCTGGAGAATGAACTCAGGCCATGATGTTTGGAGGCAAGTAGTTTTACTTGCAGAGCCATTTCACTGACCACTTAAACAACATTTGGCCAAGAGTCGAACCACCTTTCTGCTCAACACAGAACATACCCAATACCCATTCTCATTTACACTATTAAGAACATCGCTTTCATACAGTAAAACAAAATGAAAGCAAAGGTAGATGATGTACAGGCTCATTCTTCAATACCAAGAACAACAACTCGGTACACAGCATTCTGATCACAGGGTGCCCTACAGGACACACAGTACCATGAAAATGTGTGGAGCTGAAGTTAATATACTACCATCAGAACAGTAATTATTACAGCAAACGGTTACTTCAAATTAACTATGTGCCAAGAACATTATGTCATTCATTCTGTACAAGACTTACTGGCATATTGCTAAAGTTTGCAAATGATTATTCTCAGAAATATCCATTTTCAATGTTTGAAAAACCATTATATATGTATTTTTACAATAATCTCAGATTTAAAGTACTGTACAGTGAATCCCCATTCCTGAGTCATTTTAAACTGCTGCCATGATGCTCAGTATCCAAAACTACTTCGATGTGATGTTCCTCAAAACCCATAGTCAATGACAGTCAAAGACCAAGGCACTCTGCTGTCTTCACTATGTTAACAGAGAGCAAGGTGGGTGAGGCAAATCAAAGCAGTGGTAGTCAATGTACTGGAGGGCCCTACATCCTTCACGTGTTTATATCAAAAAGACAAAAGTCAATTCCATTTAATAATGCTCCCTGATCAAGCACTAAAATTATTAGTTTTAATGCATGACTATCCTTTATATACATATTTTCAAAGTTCTATGTAATAAAATGGGATGTATACATTCTTTCTGTGTATCTAATACAATGGCTACATGAAAGTAAAAGATTTGAGTCACTACCAATGTGCTAAATTGATTCCCTTTTCATGTAACACCACTTAACTATTAAAAACAAATAGCAAAACAATACTCAGGTTTGGCAGATACTGTATCAAAGATGAATGAGCAAACCTGCCACTTCAAGAAAAGCAAGCAACATTATTTTTGTCCACAATAAAATTTTAATATTTTAAATAACAATTAGTTTTGGAAGACATATCACCACAAGTCTGAGAAAAAAAGATTTTTCTGATGAGAAAGGGTTGATTCTAACATCTGTGATTAGTCCCCAGATTGATAATACTGGGGCAAATCTATAAAACTCACAAATCTGCAAAGGTATTTTGACACAATACTTTGCAGAAAAATGTACCTTGTGCTATGCTAAGAACCTCTGCTGGAACATTACCAGGAGCACTGTCCCTTCCCCAGAGGCCCTGAGGATTGGCCTGGGCCACCATAACTCCACAGGGTCTGAAGTCACATGGTAAAAATTATCTCCCCCTGGAGCTTCCCTGATGGTCAGACTTTCAGGACAAGGCAAGACTCCTGGCTGGTTGGTTCCTGGAGCTGAAAGAGGATGTCAGCACTCCTTCACTGTGGGTTGCTGGTGTAGCTCTGCTGCCATGGCTGGGTCTGTGCACCACTACCCTTGGATCCCTCTGTACTGGACAGAGCAATGCAGAGCCGCAGTTGCGGCCCTCTAACAACAAGAAACAAAACACCAGTGTGGCAGTCTCTCCTCCACACCTCCCTTATTTATTTCCTTACTCATTTCTAGACAAGGTCTGGTCTTGAATTCCCAATCCTCCTGTCTTCACCTCCCAAGAGCGCCCAACACCACATTGGTTCCACAGATTGTTCATCTGTGCTGGTGGCAGAGGTTTTGAAGTCTAAATCTTTCTGTCTGGGATGACATTTTGAGCCACCTGTGGCTTCTGAGCACCTTCAGTGTGGCCAGTCAAGCCTGGGTCTCAGACACAGTACAAACAATCATAATACCAGTGAGTTACCTGTTGCCAAGCTGGACAACTCAAGTTCAATCTCTGGAATCCACATGGTAGAGGGAGAGAACTGGCTTACACCAGTGGTTCTCTGAACTCCACATGTGTGGCATGTGTTGAGTACACACACACATATACAAATAAATAATACAAATAATAATTAAAAAGAATTTAAAAAAACAACAACTCATACAAGTCAACATTTCCAAGAGCCCAAATGGATAAAATCATGGCAGATACAACAGCTATTTCAGGTTTAAGTAGACAATGAGTTTTAATGTGACCAACTATGAAGATTTCATTACTATTATTTCTGAACCCATAATGAAAGAAACTTGTAAGAAGCCTCCACCTAGACTTTTAGAATTTTGTATGCATTTATGGACACGTGTGTGTCACAGAATGCTTGCGGAAGTAAAAGAAAAATGCAGGGTCTGGGATTCAAACTCAGGCCTTCAGGCTTTGTATGTAGTGGCCATCAACCTAGGTCCTAGTTATCCAGTTTTGACATATCAAAATAATACCAAAAATTACTTGAAGAGGCTATTAAAATTTTTGCTATGTATCTATTTAAAGCTATATTTTCTTCTTACAATTCAGTCAAAACAACAAACTGTAGACATCGATAAGCAAGAGATTTTTTTTAAAAAAAAAAAGTATACCAATACCATTCTATTCAATTTTGTTTCAAAAGTTATTCCCCCAAAGTTTTCTATTACCATGTAACAAATTTACTGTTATTATTCTTAAATAAATATTATTCTTTTAAATCTCCCATTTGACTAAATAAGAAAATAAACATTAATGGTTGCACTGCACACAAACAGACTTTCAGATCCTCAGTAAATGTTTAGAAGCTACAGTAAAAGGATCAGAAGACTATAGCATTTGATAATGCTTGCTTAGCATGTACTTACTGAAGATAGTCCCTTAATAAAACCAACCAGATCAAGAAATAAAACCTGATGTAATACTGGAATCTTCAAAGTCTATTCCATACTTACCAACTTTTTCAACAACTGCCTCTGATGTGGGCAGTTGCCTCTGTATGCTGTAAATGCCATTGGTTAATAAAAAAAACTGCTTGAGCCTATGACAGGGCAGAATAGAGCTAAGTGAAAAAACTAAACTGAATGCTGAGAGAAAGAACGTGAAGTCTAGAGAAGCCATGGAGCCTCCAGAGGAGAAAGACCAAAGCTACTAGCCGTGGTAAAATATAAAATAATAGAAATGGGCTAATTTCAGGAAGTACTCTACAACACATGGGCACAGGAGACCACTTCCTACGTATAACCCCAGCAGCACAGACATTAAGGGCCTCATTGAATAAATGGGACCTCCTGAGACTGAAAATCTTCTGTAAAGCAAAGGACACTGTCACTAAGACAAAAAGGCAATCCACTGACTGGGAGAAGATCTTCACCAACCCCGCAACTGACAAAGGTCTGATCTCCAAAATATATAAAGAACTCAAAAAACTTAGGCCATAAAAGGCTAATCAACCCAATTATAAAATGGGGCACTGAGCTGAACAGAGAATTCTCAACAGAAGAAGTTCAAATGGCCAAAAGACACTTAAGGTCATGCTCAACTCCCTTAGCAATCAGGGAAATGCAAATCAAGACAACTTTAAGATACCATCTTACACCTGTCAGAATGGCTAAAATAAAAAACACCAATGATAGCCTTTGCTGGAGAGGTTGTGGAGAAAGGGATACACTCATCCATTGCTGGTGGGAATGCAAACTTGTGCAACCACTTTGGAAAGCAGTGTGGCAGTTTCTCAGGAAATTCGGGATCAACCTACCCCTGGACCCAGCAATACCACTCTTGGGAATATACCCAAGAGATGCCTTATCATCCCCCAGTCATTACAGGGTCCACCTAGCTGAGCTGCCCTCCTCCCAGCTACTCCTTTCTATATAATCCATCCATCTTGGCTATGAGGTCTTTTACCTTTAAGCCTCTCTGGCACTCTCCTTCCTCTGGCCCCTCTCTCACATGGCCTGGCTCAGGGTCATGGTCACTGTGGCCTCTTCTAGGTGTCTCTGGCTGTGCTCTCCTTCTACAATAAACCGGCCCTGCCATACCTAGGAGTAGTCCTATCCTCCTTTTATTTTCTTTATTCAAAAACATTCTTTAAATCTACAAAGACAAAACTTTCTCCGTAAAGCATCCCTCAAGAGATTTCTAAACATTATGGAAGTGGCTTAGGAACTTCTTATTTTCCTGCCCCATACCATTCATAATTAGAAACAGCCTATCTTCCCATGAGGCTTTGTTCTATCCAAGAAAAAGTAGTCGCTACCACGGCTTCATTCTCATCCACAGATGGTCAAAAAGCAGCACTGTAGACACTTAACTCTTAGACACATTTGCACCCCTTAGATTCAGTATAGTGGTACTTCATTTCCTTCATCTACCAAGAACAGCCAGGCACCTTGCAAAAGTCCCAGAGAATATGCTGCTATGTAATGATCACTAAGCCCTTCTAGAAAAGTCAGTTATAATCAGGACAAGAAAATTTTAATGAACAGCACTTTAGTACTCTACATCAATGTGTGAGGGCACAGTAAAGCAAGCATGGAAATAGCACTCCACTGGGGGAAGGTTTTATTGTAAGGAAGAGAGAGAACATCCAGAGGCGTCTGGTAGAGTCCAGAGCAGAGGAGAGAACAAAGAAGCACACTGCACATGGTCGGGGCTTCTGTCAGAGAAGAGAGAACAACAAGAACAGTGGAGAGGAACTCGTGTACAATATAAGGAGGATGCATAGCTTCAAGGAGGAAAGCCCCAGGACTGGAGCAGTCTGAGAGTTCAGAGTAGAGGAGGAGGTAAGAATGGTCACAGTGCTAGTATGGGCTTTGAGATGTACGGCAAGTACATATGCTAGAGACCCGAGGAGTCTGTGGACTAGCAATGGCTTTGGTAAGCACCAGAGGTGCATGTCACTAGGGAGCCAGATGCCTCATCCACCAGAGAAGAGATAGGGAAGTAACTTTTCCTGGCAGACAGAAACTGTTTCACAGGTTCCTGAGGAATGCTGAAAGTATCCACCAGCAATCTAGTTTAGTGTGAGCTGAGCCAAGACAGTCATTATGGACCAAATCAGTTTTGGAGTGCTTGGGGTTTCCCTTCAGACCTGACAGAATGGTTGCTGGAAAGAAAGCAATGCCAAAAACAAACAAAAACAAAACAAAACAAAAAAACACAAAATAATGTAACTATCAACATGCATCTGTTCTATGACATTTTCAAGAATGAACTTTAAGAGAAAACTGGAGCTGTCGGCTTGCTGTAAATTGCTTTTATTATATTTAGATATGATCCTTGTATCCCTAATCTCTCCAAGACCTTTATCAGGAATGGGTGTTGAATTTTGTCAAATGCTTTTTCTGCATCCAATGAAATGATCATATGGTTTTATTTTTCTTTCAGTTTATTTATATGGGGTCACTGATAGTGACACTGGGATGTGTCTCTACTGCATATACCGGCTTCATGGGACCCTATTCCCTTTGGATGTAAACCTTGCTCAACCTAGATGTAGTAGGGAGGGCCTTGGACTTTCCACAGGGTAGGGTGCATGGCACTCCATTAGGGTTGGAGGGGTGGGGGGGGAGGGTCTGTGGAGGGAGAGGGAGGGGACTGGGAGGACGGGAGGGAGTGGGAATTTGGATTGGTATTTTTTTAAAGTAAAACGAAAAAATTTAATGAAATGGAAAAAGAGAAAACTGGAATGGGAGAAGGGGGATTAAAAGATGGCTAACTTCCCAATTAATGAACAACGTGCAGCATATTCAGCCTCTGCCATTAACATAGTTTTTAGGATACACAGTGAAGGCTCTTGCTGTTGGTGACTCAGCATTTGGAAACATGCCAAACAAAGGGACGCTTCCTGGTGAACCAACTCACAGATACTTCATAGAATGAAAATTCAAAGCAGATAAGTAAAAAGGTTGGTTTGAGGTTTTGAAATATCTATATCCGGTTGAGTTTGGAATTCTCAAAAGGTACCAGAAGTTAAGACATGAAAATAGACTACTAGTCTCAGATGTCATTGTTGCATCTGGTTCTGCTTCTAAGATGACTGTACACAGAGAGACTTAAGGTTCAGGAGCTGATTCTGGCTCTGTTGCTGTACCTGCACACCATGATCTTCAACACTGCACTTGTTACCTATGTACCAGAGAACCTGAAAGAAACAGCAACACCATATTCTTTAGAAAAGGTTGTCACTACACTTCAAGAATGTGAGTCTACTCTGGATGAACTAAGGCCAATAACAGAACGGAACATGTTGCCCCTAAACGATAAAGATTGCTACTGTTAGTGGTATTAAACTGGAATGAACTCAAACGTCAGCAAAAGAAATCTAACTAAATTATGGCGTATCTGTAAACCGAATAAAATAAATGAACTACAGCTACATTTAAAAACATGGAAAATTTCAAAAACGTAATTCTTGTTGAAGTCAAACGTCAAGATAAAAACTATTGTATCATGCAATGTGTTATGAAGCTTAAAGAAACTAAAAGTAAACAGTAATATGAGCAGAAGCTAAGCAGCTGTAGGGCTTGGGGAGACAGCAAGAGTGACTGATGAGACTACTAGTCAGTCACAACCAGTCAGTGACTTCCATATGCATTCCACAGGTCTCCAGGCTTTTAAGCATATATGGTAGCTGTAGTACCATTTCTAGGAATGCTTCTATTATGATCCAAAAGCAAAATTAATGGAAAATGTGTATATTGTATTAAGATACCCTACTAGAAGTGAAACCAAATTTGACTATCAGACTATTGAAATAATGGAACCTGAAGAAATGTTCATTTTCTTTGGACTCTCATGATAGGAGAAAGAAAGGGTATCAGTCAGAGGGGAAACTAATCTCCCTGAAAGAGATTTGCACAGTTTTAACAATTTTACATGATGAGACTGAAGCCCAGAAATGATGGGTCAGAGGTAGGTAGGCCACACCTTGATGGTCTGCTTAGATTAGATATGCATATCGTTGTCAGTCTATTTAAATTTTTATCTTACTTAAGGACTTGGAGCATCTTCAACACATCTCCTGGTCCCACTTTCCAATGTAGCCATACTGATTAAACCTCCTTTTTCTGTTTTTCACTTTTAATTTCACTCTTTTGATTGTCTTACTAAGAATGGGTGGTTGGACATGGTTAGAGGCACAGTTAATGACCCCAAGTTTAAAAAAAAGAAATACATCTTACTGAAAATAAGGTAAATCCTAAAATGTTTTTATCATATAACAATACCGAATTTCTTTTTATGCATGCCAAGAAATCTTAATAGCTGAGAGGTTGCACATTTAATACCCTCTGGGTCAAGTATGTTACTGAGTAACATTGAGTATGAGGGGCTACAGAAAACATGATGTGATGCATTCCATCTGAAGGACAACTCTGTCATATCTCCAGCTGATAGTAACCCTGCAGGAACATTGGGCCCACTCAGGAATTCAAGATCTTTAAATTTTCAAGAGAAAAATATCACCTTTAATCCCAGAACTAGAGAGGATTATAAAATGGGAGGAGACAGCCCTCAGACCAGTCTTATTCTGAGGTTTCCTGATGGCAGGATTGCCATTTTCAGACTAAGGTCAAGGTAAGTGGCTGGGGGCTTGCTTTTCTGACCTTCAGGTTGAACCCCAATTTCTGTCTCTGGATTTTTATTTGGCATCAATGTTTGGGGTATGAATTTACAAAAAAAAAAAAAAAAAAAAAAAA
>NW_026067937.1:15021843-15057774 GCF_014885135.2 Alexandromys fortis | reverse complement strand
AAAAAAAAAAAAAAAAAAAAAAAAAATTGTTTGTCTTAGCCCTTTCAGCCACCAGCACAGCCAGAGTTAGACACAAACCTAGCTACCTGGGTTTGGGAGGAAAAATCTCAGCTCCTATCCACTCCAGTTTAGCTTTCAGGTAAAGATGGAAAATACACAGAGAATCTGGATATTGCAAGTTGTTGTCTTTATATTGTTTGACTACTGAGGAAGGAGCAACAGTTGCTTAAAGACATTCGACTATAAATGTTGCTGGATTAATCCAACCTATATATTTTGAAAATGCCTTGAGTCCAAAATTTAAGTCAAAGGATACATTACCAAAGGAAGTGAGAGGCTGTGGATTCATTCCGGGTTAAGAAAAATCAGGTTTGATCAAGGAACCTGAAAAATCTTCGATAGCAGTGGATGGCCCAGATGGTCCAACATTTTAGAGCACTTCTATTGAAGTTTCCTCTGAGTTCTACATCCAGAAGAGCTTCAAGACTGTTGGCTGAGGTGATCCAGCCTCACAGAATACTTCAGTTAGGACTTCAACACAATCTTAAATTTTCTTTGGGTCCCCTCAGGATTAGCAGTGCCCCACAATCAGCAGGAAATAGCCCAGAAAACTACACCCACATTCCCAAAAACTGGATTATGAATGTTTGTCTTTGTTTGGTGTGTTGGTTACAAGTTGTTATGGATAATGGGCAGGAAAAAAAGCTCAAAGGAAATTAGATTAAAGGTTCTTGTTTTGAAAAGAAAAAAAGGGGGGATAAGGATATGATAGGATAAAAGGGTAGATTGTTGAATCTACTCTGAAAAATGGGAGTATATAGATATGATCTTGTTTTGAAAAGGGGAGGATAAAGCTATGATAAGCTAAAAAGGTAGATTATTGAATCTACTTTTAAAAAGCAACTACTAGTTTTAAACATTTTACATTGGATTGGAATTTTGTGTATTGATACAAATTTGAGATTAATTTTGTTAGAACATACTGCACAAACATTTCTAATTGTGTTCAAAGTACTGTACCTATACAGCTCATTTAACAATGTAATGCAAATTTCTAGTCCTTGAAAATTATTATTACCAACTGTTTAGAATAAGGAAATACAGGTTAGTAGTTAATCACCTATTACAATTGAACTTGTAGTCACATTAGGTATGTTTTCAAGGTCAAACAAAGACATATCTTAGATAGACAGGTCATCTCCAAACACTTCAGAAATCTACAGAATTTGGCATTTAAGATGCTTTAATAACACAGACACTTTTTTATGACAATGAGACATGTCTGCTCCTGATAGAACCAATCTTCTTTAGAGATGATAATGGGCATTGAAGAAACTCCATACGCAGTTTACTTTTGCGGGGGCAAAACTAAGCCATTGGGCAAGAAAATGTCCCTGCCTTGACTGTTGACTGTTAGCTGGACAAGCAGAACACAAAGGAAAGCGACTGTCAAACATTGTCAAGACAAGGAAGGACAGTTTTTCAGAATATCCTGCTTCACAGAAAAGTCTGTCAGATATGCTAGGTCTGCAGACCAAAGATGAATGCCCCAATGTTGCAGAGAAACTTTGGGTGACTGACCAGGCAGTCAGTTATTTCTGTCATTTCTCACATTTTTTTGGAAGTTGTTTGCTTGCACTTCCTGCTTATTCAGTTAATATTATTTCCTTCTTGGGTCTCTGAGGGAGTTGAAGACTAGGTAGTTAAGGTTTTCCTTGTTTATCAGACGCAGAAAGCAAGTTATGATAGAAAGTATATTAGGTACAAGACTTTGGATTCACTAAGATAGGACAGATATAAAACATTTTCTCTGAATTTGTCAAATGCAAATGGACTAGACATTGTTGATATATTTATTGACTGTATATATTGCATATTGTTATTGTACTTATTGTATATAACTTTTCTTATATTAGAATGGCCTTTTTTATTTTAGACAAAAGGGGAAATGTAGTGGCATTTCATTTGTATTTTAATAAATAAAGCTTGCCTGATCAGAAAAGTAAAACAGTCACACTGGCCAGCCTTATAGACCAGGCAGCAATGACACACACCTTTAATCCCAGCAGCTACACTATCTTGCCATAGAAACCAGGTAGTAGTGGTGCACGCCCTTAATCTCAGAACTAGGATTATAAAACAGGAGGAGACAGCTCTCGGTATCAGTCTCATCTTCAGATTTCCTGGAGGCAGATCATTATTTCAAGAGTGAGGTAGAGATAAGAGACAGTGGCTGGCTATTTTGTTTTTCTGATCTTCAGGTTGAGCCCCAATTTCTGTCTCTGGGTTTTTATTAATCGTGCTACACAAGAACAATGGGCCCGCCCAGGAATCAAAGATCTTTACTTTTTTTTTAAAAAAAAAATCTATCTATCTATCTATCTATCTATCTATCTATCTATCTATCTATCTATTTATTATGTATACAATATTCTGTCTGTGTGTATGTCTGCAGGCCAGAAGAGGGCACCAGACCTCTTTACAGATGGTTGTGAGCCACCATGTGGGAATTGAACTCAGAACCTCTGGAAGAGCAGGCAATGCTCTTAACCACTGAGCCATCTCTCAGCCCAGATCTTTACATTTTTAAGAGAAAACTATAAATTAAAATTTATGTGATAAAAAATACTTGATTTTTTAAAACAAAATGTAAGCCATCTACAGAGTATTAGTTAGAGATTATAGCAAGAGACTGCTAATATAAATAGTTCCTCAAGGACCCAGGCAAGAGATAGGACTGAGATGCCAAGAGAGGGCTGTCTTTTTTTTTTTAAGAGAGGCAAACACATCTTTCTCTGAGGAGAAGGAAAAGTAAGATATACACAGACACGGGAGCAATGACAGCGGCACGGCAATGTGGGGGCTCTTCCTAACAATGGCTTCTGAAACTCCTCACCACAGGCCCTTTTCCAGGAGAACGCAGAACTTGCTAAAGCACCCTCAGCAGAGCCTGCACGTGGCTGTGCTGACGGTGCTGTCTGCTGCCCACCACCAAGTGTAATCAGAATACATTGAATGCTAAATTTCAGAAATAATCTGTCCTCGAGTTTTAAATTATATACCTTGTGAGTGGCCTAATAAAACAGCATTCCATCAGGCTCTATCATGCATGGGATGTGTGTGACTCAGAGCTTGGTCCAGCATATCCATGATGTATATGATCCTTAACCCTTAGGCCTTTAGTTTTGTTACTCTGACCAACTGTGCTGACACTGTAGTGCTTAAGTTTAAGTAACCCCATATATAAAGAGTACGTATATAAAGGTCAGTAAATATGGAAGGCCAGAATAATAACTATGTTACTCTGCCATAGCAGCAGAACAGATAGGGAAAGCACTGTCCACAGAGAGTTCAATATTACCTGGGACAGGTGACTATGTAAAAATTGATCAAAGTGATCAACAGTAATTGAGAAAGATGCAGAGCCCTAGCCAGGAGAGTGCCCTCACATTGCTGGTCCAACATCTGTTTATACAACCACTACTAAATGGTACACAAAGATTAATAAAGAATTTCTAGCAGAGGTCAGTGAGAGCAGCATCCACCATTAATTCAGAATCATAAGCTCTGACTTAAATGACAAGGCTAGAAAACAAAATTCATACTAAATGAGCTTTTAGATTAGAAAGTAACACCATAAACTAGAGGGTTGGAAGGCTTAAGAACTATCAAAAACAGGAAAACTAAACTGGAGCTATGACTGAAGTCTTCATATGACTTCGTAAGCCTATGACTGAAGCTTAGTTTCATAGCCTGCTAAGCGGTCCTGGGTAATCTGAATAGGTCTCTGTGTTCACAGTTGTTCTAAGGGTTAAAACACAGCTGCTCATTTCACTGCACATTAGGAAATGCTGCAATGGTTAGTGCAAGACCATCTGCTTTTACCAAAAGTGTAACAGACACAAAGTTGTCTTTAGGTATCCCTTACTAATCCAAAACGGTAAGACAAGGACAAGTGACCTATTTTAATCAAGATGTGTCTGCCTCTTAAAGATGCAATGATACTATCACAAGTCAGGCTGCATTTCTCCTCTTGATGTTGCATTTTGAGTTGTATGTTACAGAAGTTACCAGTTATCCAGCTAACACATTTTCAGTATATTTAACAATGCTGAGTAAAGGAAAGCACAAAATGAAGTATGAACTATGTCTACTTCTGCCACTAATTACGTATTACTTGGTCTTTCAAACTTGGGTTTCTGGATATATAAAATAAATTAACCTATCAGATGTTCATAAAATAGAGAAGATTAAAATAAAATCATGGAGCAGGGGCTAGTAAAATTGTTCAGCAGATATAGGCACTGACTGCCAGGTCTGTCACTCACATGAAAGGAGAGACCAATGCCCCCAAGTTGTCCTCTGACTTCCAGGCATGTACGCATACTCATACAAGTAACATTTTTAAAAAGCATTTTAATACATGAGGAGTATGTTTTCCAAACTATGTATGTCTATAATTGAATATTCAGCAATGGGGATATAGTTACATTGTAGCATATATGTTTTGAAACACTCCAGTAAGTCTGCCTTAGACTGGACATTTCTACAGTATTAAACGTAAGGGAAACACGGTGAAAACTTATACGTATCTGTCCTCTCAACAGTAATGAATTGTTTTTACAAATAAGAAGGAACTAAGTAAATCATGTGTGAAAGGTCCTCATAGTTTTAGTTTATAGTATTGCATACTGGACTAGGTCATTTAAATCACCTCAGTAACTGATTTTAAGTTTAGTATCTAGCAAAAGCTGCATTAATAAGTAATGGGCAAATGAGATTAACTGAATAACTGGTAATTGAAAAGAACATATAATTTCATTTTAAAGTAACCATTTATATTAAAGTTTCAAAGTATTTTCTCTTTCTGATGAAAAATTAAGCAAGTCTCATATAAAATTACTGCATTCTATGAAAATTTCAAAGACTATGCCTTTCTACAAATTCTTTTAGGTGTAAACTGTACAATTACAATTATCCACTGAGGGCTCAAGCCTACAGGCAAGAGGAGAAACATCAACCATCCACTTAGTTTAGACTAACTTCAGAGTATCTTGGTCCCAAATTTCCAATCCCCCAAAAAGAGGGCCTTTTTATACAAAAGTCATGGAACCATCAATAATCCAATTGCAAAGACCACTTGCTGTTTTACAGAAACATAGGCAAACATTTTAATTAAGAGGTGCAGGCAGTGTCTGGCCATGATACAGGGCACTCCCACATGCCTCATGCCAGCTGCAGAAGAGCAACATTCAAGCAGCTGACTTAATTGGAGATGCAAACCAGCACATCCTAATTTGGCTGGGTCGACTAATTGGGAGGTCTGCACGTTTCTAACAAAACCCACCCATATTACAGATGTGCTCTCTATCAGTAAATGACTGGTAGCAAGCACTAGCGGAGCTGAAATAGGCTCTACTTGGTGAAGTCAGTGAGTTCCACAAGAGCACCATAGCCAGTAACACAACATCCGAGAAGTGCCACATCACGTTTGCTGCAAAAAATGCAGGACTTGGGCCTTCTCTCTTTAGAGTCTGATGTAAACCAAAACATTTATAGCACTGTGCAAAAAAAAAAAAGACAGTTATCAGTAATGAATGGTTAAGAAAAGGGGGTGGCGGAGAAGGCCCATACATCTGCTGCCTTTCGCAGCATAAAACAAAAATTACTCTTTTGCTTCAAACTGGAAAAATATATGAAGCAATATTTTCTCATCTGATAACAGTGCCCCCTTAAAGAAATGAAACAAGTGGTTGAGCCCCATGACTGTCATCACTACAGCCTGGAGAGATTCTCTGAGGTGGTGAAGAGAAGTGAAACTCAGCCTAGCTATTCCTTCTGATCTGAGGATCCGGTACACAAACATCAAGTCATTACAAATAGTTTATATGTCTAAGGGTATAGATGACCACTTAAGAAGAAATAAAAATAAAATAATGATTTATTAAAAATTGTAAAAAAACATGATTAATAGAAAGCAAAGAATGAGTTAATAGATTTTAATCCAGCAGATTTCAATTCAGATTATTGGCTCCTTTACATGTAAAAGAGAATCTGAATAGTTTATAGACACTAGTTAATGTACTTTCTTAAAGCTAATAAAAGGAAATGAATGAGAATTATCAGACAATGGCAACTATTCTAATGCTTGAAATGGGCTCACAGTTTCAGAAAGATCAATTCTTACAGAAATGGGTGAGTCTGACTACCTTAAATCAGTTTGCAGCCCAGGCTGGCCTTACATCCCTTGCACTCTCCTCTGCCTCTCAAATGCTGAGATTACAGGGATAAACTATCACTCTATTAGTTAACTCTAAACTTTAGTGCCACAAACCATTTAAACTCAGTAACTTTGCACAACCTGTGGAGAAATCAAATGCCATCTGTTTGACAAAGGTGGTGCCAATGATGATTCGACTGCTCTGTAAGGTCAATCTAAATATAATACAATCTAAATAAAATACAGCCACAAATCAAGGTTGGTTAAATAATGAAGCATCTTTGGTTATGTGGACAAATTCTAAAGATAAAAGTTCATAAAGAAAACTCAAATTAGGATGGCAAACTCAACGTGACTGTCATGTGTACCAACTTACAGCAACACTATGTAAAGTTAACATATTTTAAGGCAAAATTGGAAATGCTAACTTGTCTAAATTTATGTAAAATTGGAATATAAGACATTGAAATAAAAAATGCTCATGAATTAAACAGACTGAAACCAGTTGTTGATGGAAAATTGATCTTTGAGAATATAAAAAAATATCCTGTCTTGTCATTCTCCACCCTGGCAAGTCAAGGCTCCCGATTTCCTCAGAACACTCCCTTCCAAAACAGTCTGTTACCTTTTTTGAGCTGCTGTGTTGACGGCTGCCACTTGCTGCTGAACATATTTTGAGAAGTTTGTTTCTTGCAATGGCTCTTTCTTTGACCTCTATCACTCTAAACTAAGCGCATAGCCACCTCTATTCTTGGCCACCTAAGACTTAGGCTTATACTGTGATATAACTAATTTCCTAGAAACTCTTTATGTTTTTTAAAATCTCTTTACAAATTTGGACCCAATTTAAGAATAAAATTATTTGCTAGAATACATTTTTTCACTATATATTTGTATATATATATATATATATATATATATATATATATTCCTAGGCAGACACCAGGCAGCACCACTGAGCAGGAGACCACATATGCATACATTCTCCATACTTTTCTTTAGCTCTGCTCTCTGCTGAGAGTTGCTCTATTCAATCACTGAAGATGGTCAACATCCTCGTCAACTGTGTGTAGGCAGTGTGTAACTAACAATGAATACAATCTGATATGTCACACTTCTGAAGATGAATGAAACAGATCTTTGATCCTCTGCAATAACAGACTGAAAATAAAATGTTTTCTAAGATTATGTCTCTAAATACAGAGTACTCTTGTTAAATGGCAGCAATTTTAAAAAATAATTTATGAAGTCTCTAGAGAGTTTCCAGTACCTTTGGTATACTAATAAGGCTCATGCCCTCAGGATAACCATGACTAAATCATATTAATTGGTTCTACATTATATTCCACCATGACAGTGTTTTAATTACAATAATAAAATTTTAAATTTTAAGCGGTTCCTACTTTTCCTAAGGTTATCTAATATCCCTAACCACACGCCAGAGGTCAAACCTGAGTCCTAAGGAAGAAACATGAGAAATGGCCCAGTGGATAAAGCACTTACTGTTATTTCTAAGAACCACAGTTTGATTTTTAGCATCCTGTCCTGAAACTAGCTCTTGTAGACCTAGGCTGGCCTAGAACTCACAGAGATCTGCCTACCTCTGCCTCCTGAACTGAAGGCGTGTGCCACCACTGCCTAGCTATACTTTCATTTCTTTTAAGACACAAAGAACCACAGCAAACAAGACACAACCAGAAACCAAATTTTTCCTTACTTCTTACAAGTTTACTTAAAAGTTTTCAAGTATTTTATATTTAATCTTAGTCATGCAAACTGGAAAGGAATTTCTGTGAGAACTTATTTTTCAGAGCCAGCAACAGTCTTTAAAGAAATAACCCTCCTTTTTACATAATACCTCATCCTTTCAGAATATGAACCCCAGTGTAAGTTCACAGACAAACACAACTCATTCTTAGGTAGAAAGCAATGTGACTGAAACAACGTATAAACATACAAGCATCACATACCACATCTAGAAGCATGAGCACTACAGATAGTTAGCACACTGATTTACCAAGGAAATGAACAGCACTGATTATATAGCTGCAAGTTTAGGAAAGTCAACTGAGCGACTGTTCGCGTGTCAGAATTCAGGTACAGACCAAGTGTGGCTAACTAACACAAAAGAATGAAGCAGCGTCCCTGCCACACATGCTAGTTCCTGTTCCAGTGGCTCTCAATCACATGTTTTATGTGTTGAAAAAGACTGAAATTCAAAATATTTCAGGGTATTTTTAAAATAAGTAATTTATTTTAGTAGAAAATGACAAAATAGTTACAATATAACTCTTATTTTAACTAAATGTCTCATTAAAAGTCATTTCAGTCAAATCACAATAATTCTAAAATGAATTCATGAACTTTTCAGAAGATTAATAAAAATTTCTAAGTTAAAAAAAATCATAATCTTAGCATTCAGGATGCTGATGTAGAAGGATCCCAAGTTCAAAGCCAATATGCTAAGAATTTAAGACTATATCTCAATTTTTAAAATTTTTATATTAGACATTTAAGACGTGTTGTTAGCAATATGGAAGGCAGATTCAGCATTTATAGCATGAGAGGAGTGTGCCACTTCAACTGGCTATACCACCGTGGTGGTCTGGATTTAGAATGTGAAAACTTACTGATTGCGCTGGAAACCTGGTTCAGTTTATCCTGGGACCTGCTGATTAGGACAATCTTCATTCCACGCTTTGCTAACTGAAAACAATAAAAGAGACCTGAATCACATCTGTGACGTTTATTCTAAAACAGAAATTAGATATATTCCCATTTAAGAAAACCTGACCAGGTGGTAAGTCAAACTTCAAAAAAAAGTATCAAGAGCTGGCAATCCAAACGGAACACTGGTTTCCCAGAACCCTAAGTTTCTAACAAAGCACTAGAATCTCAAACCATTTTGGAAGAATGATGATTTGTACTTTTTTTAAGCCTAAATACATGGTGTGGGCTTTTTTCACATTGTTAGATGTCCACAACTTCTGTAATTTCAAATTTAGGATTTGAAAAGCTGTCATAGGCTAGATACATAAAACAGGTATCAGTGGGCCAACAAAGAAAACTACAGTCAAAATGTCATCACTTCCTATAAATACAATCAATCTTAAAATATGTATTTGGGGCTGGATAGTTAATCTTCACTCTCAACTGCATTTGGAATCCCCATGGAAGCATATTTCGGGGTGTGTCTATGGGAATGACTCTGGAAAAGTTTAACTAAGGAGAGATGCCCACAGGAAACATGGGCAGTCCATCCCTTGGGCTGGGGTCCTAGGACCACTGTTAAAAAACTGAGCACAAGTAGTGCTACTTCTTGACTAAAGATATAATAGATAACAGAGGTGTAAGATAATCAGCGGCCTTGAGGTCTTCTGTCATGACTTCTCCGCCTTCAACTGGAAACCAAACTAAGCTTTCCTTAGGTTTTCTTTGCTCAGGTATTTGTCACAGGAATAAGTAACACAGACATTAAGATTAAAGGGCAATCAAGATAAAGTACATTAACTATTGCTAATGAATACATTAACAAATAATTTCTTGAAGAGAATCGTCTATATACATATGTACTTAACAGAGTGACAAACATTCACAGTGATGTACCCTGTCCCAGAGACAAATAAATACAAAGGTAGTACCAAAAAGTACAAAACTTTGTGCTGAACTATCAGACAGTTTACAAGTGAGCAACACTCTGGGTAATATGAAACAGAATTGATTCAGTACACTAATTCCCAGTTATAAATCTGAAGTCAGCTTTTATTAAGTAACAAGTAATATTGCAAATGAGGCTGCAGAAGATCATTTTTTTATAAAAATAACAAGGCCTGGTAATTCGCTAAATTAATCTGCTATAAAACCACTGAAGAATCCATTAGTCCACAGTGATACTTTAAGAAAAAAGAGAAACAACAAAGGAGGAGGTGCAAGAAAAAGCTCTTATAGAAAATACCAACTGAGCATGATGGGTCATGGCTGTAATTCTATAGGGATTACAGTATTGAGGTCAGCCTGAGCTACATAATAAGTTCTAGACTAGGTTAGGCTACAGAGAAAGATATATTAGAAAAGCATATTTAAACTTTACAGTAAACTAATTCAGGCAAAATCAATGGGTGTGAAAAACCCAGTAGCTAGAAATTAGCTAGAAAATATGGTATATAGTCCCAAAGTATGCCATATATTCCCTATTACTAATATAATGAAGAATTGTGATAACACCGTAATGAATTGTCTGCCTTAACACCATCAATATGGAGCACATCAGTGTGTTGAGCCTCTTGGTAGGATGAGGTCAGAAGGATTAATATCACTTTAATTACCATTTTTGCTAAATATGTTTGCGCTGAATTTAATAATGAGACAAATTCAATTTTGTCTGCCAAACGACAGCCTTGCATTTTTCAAAGTGTCACTTTATAAGGAGCTGAGAGTACACCAAAGTAGTAGAGCCACTCCACTCCCTAGCACAAGGACTGCAGCCAGCAAGATGGCCCAGTGAGGAAAAGCACCTTCGCAAACAAGCCTGCTGACTTGAGTTTGATCTCCAGGACCCGTGTGTTAGAAGGAAAGAAACCCACAAAAGTTGTCCTCTGACTTCCACAAGTATGCTGTGTGCATGTATCTATAAACCTACATACACAAATAAATAAATGTGGGCTAGAAAGCTAGCTCAGCAGTTGAGTATACTGCTCTTGCAGAGGACCCAAAGTCAGTTCCCAGAATCCACATTAGGCTTCTCACAACTGCCTTTAAGTCTAGCTAGAAGATTCAATGCCCTCTTCTGCCGTCCTGTGTGGCATAAACAGACACACACACACATACACACACAAATAAAAATAAATTAAAGTCTTTAAAAATATGTACTCTGGAGGCAGAGGATCTCTGTGAGTTTGAAGCTAGCCTGGTCCACATAGAGAGTTCCAGGCTAGCCAAGGATACACAGTGAGATCCTGTCTCATAAATAAAACAAAATGAATGTAATAAAATTTTTATCAAAACTACTATTTAAGAGATTATTTTTTTCCTTATGTTTAAAACAGACTCTGAAAAGCACTTACCTCTTCTGCATATGATTTTCCAATTCCATCAGTGCCACCTGTAACAACTGAGACAGAGAAGAGGAATAGTTTAGCTTAAGAACTACAACAAGGAAGTGGTCCAGCTAGAAAACACCAGCATGCCCAAGAACACTAGCACAATATTTGATGGGAAAAAGCAATATCCAGGGCTGGGCATGAAGCTTAGTGGTAAAGCACAGGACTTCTCATGCACAAGGCCCTAGGTTCAATTCCTGTTGCAGAATACTTGATTGCACTGTGACACTCTAAAATTGTTAAAGTTAACCTTGAATCAGGGGGAAAAGACAAGCTGACCATAAAGAATTTGGAGGACCCACGATATGATACAATAGAGAGACGTAGGAAAGGGGAGCAAGTGGCTTAGAAAGATTTACTTGGAGCGGCTGTAGTGCACACCTTTAATCCCAGCACTTGAGGCAAAGGCAGGTGGACCTCTGTGAGGTCGAGGCTAGCCTGGTCTACAAAAGCTAGTTCCAGGACAGCTAAGACTGTCCACACAGAGAAACCCGGTCTCATAAAACAAAACAAAAACACAGAAACAAAACAAAACAAAAATATACACTTATGTTTCAATCTGGGAAGGGGTATCAGTTGGTCATTCCTCTGCCAGTTTCTTGATCTATCAGGTTTTTACCCCAATATCTGACTCCCAAGTTTTTATGAACAATAAAACTTAGACACCTTAAATTACTAGTGAAATAAATAAATATGTAAATAAGCAATACCAGTATTCAAATTTAGAATTAACCGCTCATCACATCTCAAATTGAAAAGACCAAGACCAAAATATCAAGTGCCGGTGAAATATAAAGAAACTGACAGTCTCCCACTTTCCAGAAGTACCAGACCGGCACAATCCTTTCGGAAAAACTATTCGTCAACAAGCTCAGTACTAAAGATATGTCTGCTTTCTGAGGCAGCAATCCTCAAGAGAAGAGTGGCTGGCGCTCATGGTAGCTTTACTAGTGTTTGTGCTATCTTATAATAAAACATAAACATTAACCTACAGGAGAATGAGCAAGTGAACTGACGCATAGACAACGCGTAACTGACAGCAGTGAAATGAACTGAGACACATACAACACACGAGTGTGTACACTAAGTGAAGAACATGGGGGATACTCTTTTCCTAGTGCCACTCAAAGGAATGTACATTTATCAAGTGCCTGCTCAGTCACCATCTTTCCAGAAGCTTTTAAATCTTTTTAGAATAAAAAGTAAAAATGAAGAAAAAAAAAACCAGGAACAAATCTTCACATACCTATGGCCCAGTGAACCAATGATCAACTTCATATTAATCTTTAGTTTGTCTATAACTGCTTCCTCCCACCTCAGATTTTCTATCTGATTTTTTAAAAACTTTGTATGTGCACGTGTGTGCGTGCATGCATGAGTGGAGAAGCATGTGTCTGTATGTGTGAGACAGAGAGAGACTGTGCACAGATTGCTCATAGTACCACAGTACATGGATGGAGAAGCATGTGTCTGTATGTGTGTCAGACAGAGAGAGACTGTGTACAAAGTGCACATGGTACCACAGTACATGTGTGGAGGTCAGAGGATAACTTTCAGAAATCAGCTCTCTTTTCTTTAAGGGTACTCAAGTTTGAACTAAAGGTTTTCAGGCCTGGGGGAGGGGGCAACCAAATGCTTTTACTTGCTGAGCTCAGATTTCACCCCAAGCCCCCCCCCTTTGTTTTGGTTTTTCGAGACAGGGTTTTTCTGGAACTATCTATATATATATATAAGCCAGGCTGACCTCAAACTCACAGAAATCTGCCTATGTCTGCCTCCCAAGCACTGGTATTAAAGGTATGCACTACCATTGCCCAGGCTAGATTTCCAAGTTAGTCCCAAACATATTAATTCATGTCAAAATATACATAAAAAGGCAAAATTAGTCATCAAATTTCTGCAGTGTCTCTCTGTTTCTTCCCCTCTCTTCCTTCCCCCCAACTCAATTTAATGTTGGACATCCTACATGTGGGTTTCTGCTTTCTCAGTCTGTCATTTGCTGACTGCATTCCCCTGATATAACATAACATGTTCTTCTGTTCTTTGGAAGTTAGTGGGAGATAGATAGATACTTGATCAAGTTCAGGTTTAATATCTGTGTGTATGTGAGTGTGTATGTGCTCATGCGTGTTTTATTACTTCATTAGGTTGCAAAAGTGGCATCTAATTCCATAATTTGTCCTCATCTACCAGCGGAAATATCTCCACGGCTAATTGGTAGCCATAACATAGAACTCGGATGTAAGCACAAAACATATACTTAACTTCTCCCATTATCAATTCTCAAAAGAGACTGCCTGGTAATTAGCAGGGTAATCCCTCTTTTCTTATTGATATAGCTTTGTAAAGAACATTCACTCACGGGATCTGCAATGAATGCTTAAAACTCTCTATACGAAATGGCCAGCATATGAAAGTCTCACCCCCTGTCTCTGGAGACCAGGGTTCCAGATTTCATCCGGCAGTGTCTCCAGACACCAACATAACACAAGCCTAGGACAAGCAAATGCTAGATTTTTCAACTCTCCTTTTCTCCTTCTCTTTCAGACTCTCCTGTTCTCTTCGAGATCCTATCCCTCATTTTACCTGGTACCTTTCAAAGCCTTCTTCAGGCTCTATCAACTGCACTGTTCCAGAATACTGAAGGCAAAAGAGCCCGCCTCTGCTCGCCGATGTCTTCTCTACTTTGCAAAGCTGTATGCACTACAGAACTTTACCACAGTCAATCTGAATTGTACTGCTGCATTTTCTTGTATATTTTTGTTGTGAGTGCACAGTGCCTTCTGATTACCAGCAATAGTGAGACCGCAGCCACTTCCTTTTCCTCTGTTTGCAACTGGGCCACAATGATTTGAGAGGTTTGCTAGGCTACATGTCCTGCTGTGGGGTGTGCAGCTCTCCCTCCAGAGCCCTAACAGTCATCAGACCACACAATCATAGCCAAGAACCTTCACACTGTGAACTAAAATAAACCTTTCCTCTTTTTATTAAGATTTATTTTGTTTTTTTTTTTTATGTGTATGTGTGTATGCCTGGTTCTCTGCATGTACACCATGTGCAGAAGCCAGCAGAGACCTGACGACAATGTCAGATCCCTTAAAACTGGGTAATTGTGAACTGCCCATTATGGGTGCTGGGAACCTGGGACTGTGCAAGCACAGCAAGTGCTCTTAACCAATAAGCCACATCTCCATCCACCATCCCTCTTGATAAGCTGATCATATATCGGGTCTTTTGTTCTAGTAAGAAAACGCTGATTAATACAGTCAGCTCTTCCCTTCCAACAGTTATCCATTCAATTGTCAAGCCTTATCTGCTATCAGTTTTTGACCTACTATATTCCAGTAACTGCCCTCATCCAAAGACTACATGCTAAAATATGCAGGCATGAAAGTTGGGCTCCTTGCCTCCAGCATCTGAAGGACCAAGGTCTCTATGACTGCTAAGCCTACAGCTATTTCACTTCTCTCTCAGTTCAACTCTGTCTGCCTCACTTTCCTTACAACTGTCATCCTGGACAGCATTCCCAGTACACCCCCCCCACACACACACACACACACACGTCAACATTCAAATCTGGTTCACCATTAACCGGCCTTTGGCAAAGGTGAACCAAGGGCAGCATGCAAGGAGGCTCCTTTCTTTTTCAAACTGATTTTACTTATATGGAAGAACACAAGCAGTGTTGAGAACAGTTTTGAGCGGTTCAAACTAAAACAGTACTACCTTATACCATTTCTCTGGGCCCTGTTACTCCACCCCCGGAAGCAACAGCTGTCACGTTTTTCCTTCTGTCTGTATGCACATTCTAGACCCTTTCTGTCATCTCCTGACCAACTCTTTTTAGTACTAGACTTGCAGCTGATGAAAATTTCCCCACCTTTCTCATTCTCCATCCTCCCAATTAAGTTATATTGCAATGTTCTGTCAATAATTGGCATTTATGTTACTGGAACACTGCAAATTCATCCCCCTAGTAACCACAAGTTGGTACAAAGCTGGGGGTGTAGCTCACTAGCACTAAGTTAACACATGAGGCTCTTGGTTAAGGCTCCTGAAGTGTAAAAAGAAAAATTGGGGTAAGACAGAGGTATTATCTCTCACAGGTCCTCAACAAGACTACCCTCACTTCAGATACACTCCAATTTCAGAGGTCTCTGGCTAGCTTAATCGAATGACTATAATTTAGGGGATTTCCAGAATCTTCTCGAGTTGGATAATTCAAAATCCATAAAACTCAGCCTTCTAATTCACTTTACTGCAGAGCATACGAGTCAGTACCAACTAAAGGGCAGGCTGGGTAAGGTCTGAGAGGGGCTCACATGCAGTTTCCACCCTACCCCTGGGAAACAAATCACACAGCAAGGACATAGTCTTCCCAGTACATACATGGCTTTCCCAACCAGGACTTCCACTCAAGCTCAGCTTTCATCATAAATACACAGGAGGGAATCCACTCCTTAACTCTCCTCCAGAACCCAGCAACCAGCAGGTTGAGCCATTACCACTAAGCTCAAAGCTTCAACCTCTAATCACACAGTCTTCCTAGAATGAACAGTTCATTAGCCTCAACTACTGATGGCCCACCTATAAAATAATAAAAATATAAGAATATAGGTGCTCCAACAAGCCGCCCCTCAACCAAAGACAAGAGCTAGTCAAGGTCTTTGTTACACCATTATGGTTAAATATTCACAACTGAGCCAAATACTAGTCTGTAATTACACTGCACTTCCCAGTCAACCTTCTATCTTCCCTGAACACAAATTTGTCCCTCCCCCTTTATGTGGTCTTTTTAAATCCTCTTCCATCCCCCTGACAACCTCACTTTTGCTGCTGCTGCTTCTTTAAGACAGGGTTTCATGTAACCCCAACAGGCCTCACACTTGCTATATGGGAGGACTTTCTCCTCCTGGTGCTGAGATTGCAGGTATATACAGCCCTGCTTTAACAGCCTCTCGATACAATGCTCCACACAATCAACCCCATTCCAGACTTTAGGAAGGACCTGCCCAGAGCACTCCAGCTCATCTTGCACTGCACTCTGGACTACTTCTCTTAACCTGTTATACCAGAGGTAGATACACCACCTTGGAATCATCTTCCTCCCTCCTGTACTGAAGCTCATATTTTATAGATCATGGCTTCCTGCCTCAGTATAATAGTAGACTTGGCAGTATCTTCCCAAGGGAAAAATGTGTTGAGATACTTTAATAAACATGTTTTAAAATACATTTAAAATTTTTCAGATAGTTTTAGATGCACAGTTTTTAAAAAGTGAAGTTATTCAGTTATCTCTTCTCCTGTCCCAGTCTCCTGCTAACAGCCTACATGACTATGGCAGCAACACAGTAACACAGCATCTACAGTCCATCTTTTAGGCAGACCTCCTTACTTGTCTCTAAATGTCTTCTTCCAGTCCTAGTATACCATCCAGGGTAGTATTACAGTTCCTCAACATGCTCCTTATGTCACAATGGAAAGCAATGGCTTTACCTTGCATTATCTGTCCTTTAATTAATTTAAAGTGTGTGTGTGTGTGTGTGTGTGTGTGTGTGTGACATAGAACCTGGAAGTGGAGTGCTGTGAGACATTTCAGTGGCGCTCTGACACTCCCAAGACTGCCAATAAAGTTAAGCCTTAAATCGGAGGGTGGCATCAACATTCAGTTGGCCAGAATTAACCATAGAGTTTTTGGTAGACACAGGAAGAACTAAAAGAAGAGGTTAGAAAGATCAGAGGGCCATTCTGATTTGCAAGTGTGAAGAAGCAGGATCATTCCTCTGTTGCACTTTGAATCTATCAGGTTTTTACCTCAATATCTGACTCTGGAGTTTTATTTAATAATAGAACAATATAAGAAATCACTTCAGTGGAGAACTCTGTTAGACATCTCAGCTCTTCAACAACCAGTGCTGTATACAATGGCCAGACAATTGGGGGTTAAACTATCATTTTCACACCAGAGAAAGTGACAGGTCTTTCTGTTTTCCAGGACATATGCCAAATACTACACTTTTAGTAATATAAAATACAGATAAGCAATTCTCAGTCAATTCGATAAATGTAGGAAAGGAATGAAGACAGGAGTTGAAGAAGGATGAGGAGAAATGTCTTTTTCTGCTTTAAAGCTACAACCCCTCTGCAATGAGTTTCAAGGTTAGTATTTTTAAATAAAATAACACTGTGATTCTCAGTGTGAACATTTCACCATTTTTACTGTCAGGAGAGTTAAACTCCATTGTTAACTCAGGAATATAACCAAAACATCATCTTAAATTAAGAGTCTGCTGGTTGCAGCTTCTACAAAATTAGAGAAAGACCTTTTTTAAAAAATTCTTTTTACCATTAAACCGTTCAATCATATGCAGGCATTGCCTTTCCACAAAACAAGGCTCTTTACTGTTAGGCATACAAAGCTAGCAAAACTGAGACAGTAAGCTCCATTTCCCAGAAGGCAGTGCTTCCCAAGATTACTCAAAATTTTCTTAAGGTGAATCATTCTTTCTTAAAAATGATGTAATAGAAAACTTAATGATCTGCTTTTTATTCATTTGTTTGATTTTTATTTGAAAAGGCATTAGTTCCTAACAGATTAGTGACAGAGTGACTTGAAAACACTCAAGAGCATCTCTTGATTTCTCTGTAGGAAACAAAGATCTAGATTTGTTTTTATTTCTACACACACACACACACACACACACACACACCAAAAACTAAGCACTCAGAGCTGCAGTGAAATGAAAGATGCAGTGTGTAAAAATGCACTTTCATGTATACCCCCAGGTTAGGGCTTGCTAGCTGCCTTCCTTACCAACTGTGCTCACTTCCCTTCCTTCTTTGCAATGGAAAGTTGTTCTTCCCCAGATATAATAATGGTATGCACCTATAAACCCAGACTGTGGGAGGATAAGACAGGAGGGTTTTAATTTCTGAGCCAACCTAAGCTACATGACAGAGTCCAGGACGGCCTAATTATACAGAAAATCTCTCATCCAAACAAACAAACTCATAGGAGAGAGTGGGTAAGACTTGGGTTCAATTCTCAGCATCTACATGGCAGCTCATAACCATCTGCAACTCCAGTTCCAAGGGATCTGATGTCCTCTTTTGACTTCTACAAGCTCTTGTACACAAATCGTGCATATACATACAGTCAAGCACATACAGATACATGCACACAAAATAATACATGAATAAATACTTTAAAAATTATCACTTTTAGGAACAGTTTATACTTTATAATTTCAGTCATTTGCCAAGAAGTGACAGTGTCCCTCCTGTCAACTATATAAAACCAAAACCACAAATCCACTCACTTCTTCCCACTGCCACCACCTGGAGCTCCTATCATTCATCTCTCCAGGAACTCCAAAAGCATCGAAAGCATTTGCCTCACTTTATTCTTATCCCCCACCGCCGTTCATTCTCCACACCTGGGCCAAAGTGATTACTCCAAACTACAAATCTGAACATCATTTTCCTGCCTAACACCTATTAGTCAGTGTCTGTCTTTTCTCCACAAAGTACTAAGCCAGTGGCTCCAACACGAGACGATTAGTGAAGTTCTGGTGGATGGATGAATGAATGAGTGAATGACTAAACTCCCCCACCTTCAGCTTTTACCAAGCCCTTGGTAAGTTGACCTTACCTCCCACCAGACATGCTAGAATGTGTCTACTCCCTCCAAGGCAGCACTCTCTTTATGAGCACAATCCTATTTACTCCCAATATATATTATTATGGTTTGACTATGTCCTTGCTAAAATTGAGATGTTAAAATTCAATGGTCAATGTGATAACAGGCCAAGGTGGGGCTTTTAAGAAGTATTTATGCCATGAGGTTTCTACCTTTTTGCATGAGATTCATCAAGACTTCATAAACTATGCAGCCTTCACTTAGCCTCCCCGCTCTCCGTCCCTGTCATTCAGGGAAACCGCATTCCAGGGGTACAGCAAGTCAATGAACTGGAGAACACTTTCAAATACAAGCAAGTCTGTTAGCATCTTGATCTTGGACTTTCCAGCATGCAACACAATGGGGACTTGAGCTTCTGGTTGTCTCAATCTCTGCAGCTGTTCTGGCAGCTCAAACAGAGGCACACTCAAAGCAGAATTCTGCTTTCTATCCTGGAGGTTTTCACTTGAACATCTGCTCTCCTTGCCTCCCTTTACAACTAGACTGTTAGAATCTCATAGTCCTCTATACTTCCCCTCATGGCATTAATTACATAGGTTTCCACAGCACAAGATCTGTCTGGGTCTCCACAGTCTATCTGCTAGGGCAGTGACTGATTAAAAAAAAAAAGTAACAGAAAGACAGTTCAGTGGTTAAGAGTACTTGTGGCTCTTGCAGACGACCTGGTTTGGTCTCAGCAGCAACAAGGTTGATTTATAAACTATAATTCCAGTTCCAGGGAACCCAATGCCCTTTTCTGACCTCCATGGGCACTATGCATGTACATGCATACATGCAGGTAAAACACTCATACACATAAAATAAATATTTTTTAAAATTATTTTAATGAGACATTCTTGAGGCTTTGTTGAAGAATGGATGAGAGATTGAGTAAGATTCTGAATAGAAAGGTGGCCTTTGTAACAAGACTTACTGCTTTATTCACTCCTTATTTGGAAATCACACCTCAGCTCCCCTCAACATCACACAAGAATCAATAACCCAAAATGAGATTTTAAAAACATGTTACTCTGAGATGCTTAACTTGTATATACTTATAACTTGTTAGATATATATTTTAAAGGAGTCTATGGATCTCCTTCAAAGAGCTGGTTTTCACTGGGCACTAAGGTACCGGGGCTGGTCTGCAGTGACAGTTCAACAGGATTAGAAGAGGGAAAGCAGCCACTCTAGATTAGTTAAGAAGTCCAAGTTCACTATCCTCATCCCTAAGATTTGCTTCTTGGGTTATCAATGGGTATCCTCAAATCCCATTTTGGGAGTAAGGCAGCTTTCCACAGCATACACAAGAAAACTACCTTGTGGGTTGGGGAAATACAAGTGATGGCTACGAGCAGAATGAGAATGAGGAAGGAAAGGAGGAGATGGGGAAAGGAGATCTTCAAAAGGCTTACGTCTGTACAGACAAACATAACACCAGACCCCATATTTTCAAAAGGCTTATGTCTGTACAGACAAATATAACACCAGACCCCATATCTGCAAGCGGTTGAGAAGATGAGAACTGACAGTTATAAAGAATATCCCAACTTGGCATCCAGAAGTGTTTCACTTGTTACGGATTATATAAAATACTGGCAACTGACCAGGATTCTACTTTCAGATTTCATACAGTCAACAAAAAGTACTTTAGTCTGTGTAGGTTAAAAATATTCTACTCTTTTTGTCCTCAACTTGCTAGGAACAGATATTTTTAGTAAGAGCCCAATCAACCTTATCAAAATCAAACATCAAAAATAGACTAGAGGAACACTGGAAGCAAACATGCTATTTTTAGCTCTCCCTTCTCTTCCCTGCTTCTGCCCACTAAAGTCTGACTGCAGAGCCCATGCATATGAGCTTAGTTATTCTAAGCAAGTTCCTTTTGTGACTCCTCCCTCCCCCATAATACCTGAATGCAGAAACACTCGACTGATTAAAGATTAATACTGCCACAAACCATGACAGCTGCCTTTCCTGACTGCTTGGGGCGGTGGGAGAGATAGAAAGTGACAGAAAGCTTGGATCAGTATTCCTCCTGGGGATCTATTGCATGGAAAGAAAATTGCTATTTCAATTCGCTTTTGTTGCTAAAAATAGCAGTCTCCATTGATTCAAGCAAACAGTCTACAGGCTTAGCAGAGCTGAATTTAGAAAACACTGAAGTCCCTCAGAGCAAATGCTAACGTAGTCTAACATATGCCAGCTCATATTTAAACAAAGAACAAAGAAGAGAAGCATGCAGGGTGCAAGTTCATAAAACACCAGTAACTTCCTGCATTTTTATTTAAAAGAAATAGTGAAAGTAATACAAAATAGGAACAGGCAGTAAGAACTTCTCCTACTCATAACTTAATTAAAAATTATTTTTCAGAAAAAAACTAAATTTATGAATAAACCTAAACATGTGGACATTTCCCACAACTACAGTGTGGGATCATATTTTTTTTTCCATACAGCAGAGATCACTATGGAATGAGGATGCCCACTTTACTACGGCACTACTCTACCAATATAATGCCACCTGTCTCCCAGGCAGTTCTTACAGGTTTCCCATCAAGCAATTCTCTCCCACCCTCTACTACCTTTCTGCCTAGTATAGCTGTAGAGAGCTATAGCATGCCACTTAAAAAGAACACAAAAACCAAAATCAAGCTGGGTGGAGGTAGTACAGCCCTTTAATTCCCAACACTTGGGAAACAGGGGCAGGCAGATCTCTATGAGTTCAATGGTCTCCGAAGTGAGTTCCAGGATAGCCAGGGCTGTTACACAGAGAAACCCTGTCTTGAAAAACCAAAGCAAGCAAACAAACAAACAAGTAAACAGAAAATATCTAAGTACCCAGCACTAGTGCACCTATGGGTTCAGAACAAAGGTAAGAATTGAAAAGCAGGATCCCCTTACAGAGACAAATCCCCTGGCCAACTTCAAGGCAAGGTTGTTGTCTGGTTTTTGTCCCTTTACTTGGTGAAGATCTTTCTAAGCAATGATTCATTTCAATTAATGCCGTGTCCTCTTTAAAAATGCAAACATGATGTGAGAATTAAATGGCTATCAATCCTCATGCAAACATGTGACTTCATTAAGCCAAACTGCTTCAGCTTTCCTTAACCAAAATGAGAGGGGAGAGCAGCGGAGGCTGCAGAGTGAAGGGATCTGAATGATCACCACCTTTGAGTCACATAACTATTAAGACACCATACGGAAAAGACTTAAATACAAACTCAGTAAAATAAGTCAATAAGCTCTTCCAATCAAATCACAACAGCAAAGGTTCAAGGCCTGGTTCAAACCCTGACTCTGCCATCTTCTATTGTTTATTTGTAAAGTTAACATTGTCTATGAATGTCTCACAGAATCATGATTAAGAGTCACAACTACCGAGTAACCACCATACTAGACTAGGAAAATACAGGGCAATGTATATCATGTGCTTACCGAGGTACCTGGACACAGTCAAGTTCTCAACAACTGTTAGCACTGAGATGAGGAGTATTAGGAAAAAGAAACAAAGGAAAATTGCTATTAATATTCCTTTTTTTCCCCAATGGAAATTGCAATTAATCTTGCTTCACAGTCCCTTAAATTAGAAATAAAACTTCAATCAATGTATCATTTACTTTACACTACTTCATAATGTGAGGTCTGCATTTAGACTGCTCTCTTGGCTAGAACAGGCCTTGAGGGAAACTAGAGTTTCCTGACTACCTAACATGTGCCAAATAGCAGCAAATACTTTACAGATGCCATCTTAACAAGTTGTTGCAATTACGAGCTGCCCAGACAACACTATGAAGAAAAAGTTTAAAAAAAAAAAAAAAGAATGGTACCTTGTGATAGTACCTAATTCTACAGATGAGGAAACATCTCTAAAGTTAAACAAGTAGCCAAAAGCCATACAGTGCCAAATCTAATGACTAAAACATGAATCACCTATACTAGAAAATTTGCCTTATGAACCCTCACAGTTGGGTTTAGCAACAGTATACTATATTTACATGAATACTCCAGTGTCTTTCTCATTAAACTGATGATGCTAAATCCAATTTTTTCTCTGTTTTTAATCAGCCTCCCCTCCAGCCATGTTTCCCATATGGAACACAACAGGAAGTCAGCTCCATGTGTGCCTGACACTCCTCAGACTGGCAGAAGCATTCTTTATTCTCCATCCACATCAACTACTTTAATAACTTAAAACTTCTAAGCTTTATGGACTACAGCAATCATCCAATATGGCTGGCTACTGGCTTCTAGGATTCCAATCCCAACTAATTTCCTAATAAGAGAGGCTAGATAATGTTTTCACATTCAGAATAGCCACACAGAACCAAAGTTCTCCAACTTGTTAAATCTGAAATCTGGTTAACGCTAATCATTAATTAGATCCTAAAATATGCTGGGGCTGGGAAGATAACTCGTCTGGTAAACCACTGGTCAAGAACACCTGAGCTCACCCCAGATGGGTGTGCTGTCAAACATCCGTAATCCCAGGCTGGGGAGGCAGAGACAGGAAAATCTCCAGACGCAGAGTCTCCCACTGAGTTCTTTAAAGATTAAAATATGCCATAGTCAAAGTTACTTTGTGGACCAAAGTCTGGAGCTCATACTTTCTAGCAAGTACAGGTTTGTGGGTATGTGTTCCAGACAGAAACTCTGTCCCACCAGTTGCCTCTCTTCTTATTGTCCTTAAAGACAAATAACACTGGTCTAAGCTACTGCTTTAAACTAAGTTCATTTGTCCACAAAATAAGAACAAGGGTTGCAACTGGGCAGCAAGTAAAATACTAGCAAGATTAGAAGACAATGAGCTAGAGCTCTCCCTCATAAGAAACAACTTGCAAAACTCGGGCCTAGAGGGTCAGGACTCTTAATGATCCGAAGAATGGGATGGGACTGAATCCTTTCTCTCGCCTGGGAGAAGATGTGACATCATGAATGGACAGGAAGGTCATTAACTGGCAACTATCTAAACCTTACAAGATCACTTACTAACAAAGATACACACACCACTTCCCCCTCCGATGGGCCTGTCAGTCACCTGAACAGAAAATGGATTTCAAGAAAGCTGCAGCAGAGGGAGGGGGGAGCACAGAGGTTAAGAGCACTAACTGCTCTTCTAGAGAAACCTGAGTTCCGTTCCCAGCACCCATGTCAGACAGCTTAAAACCACCTGTAACTCCAGCTCCAGGGAATCCAATGCCCTCTTCCAGGTCAGCTGTTTGTTCTATACAGCACTAGAAACAATTCAAAGACTTCCTAAAACGTAGAGTTGTGTATAATGGTCCCTATGACCACTGCCCATTCTCACCTTGAGTGTTCTATTCTGCAGTGGTCCTGTGGCCACCTACACTCTCACCCTGAGTGTTCTGTTCTAGAGTGTCCTGTGGTCACTGTTCACGCACATCTTGAGAGTTCTGATCTGCAATGTTCCCTGTGGCCACTGCTACTCTTAATCCTGAATGTTCTGCTCTACAGTGGTCTTGTGGTCACTGTCCACAGGATTATGTGTGTCTATCATCATTAAGTACTTAGAATAATTACTATATATTACAATCAATGATTATTACAGTATCTGTTAACTGTTATAACGTAATATGAAATACTTTATCAAATTTTATCAAGAATAGATTTGTGGCTCTTGATTGCTTAATGAATCACTAAAAGTAATTTTGATAGAATAACTCATTCTTTCTTATAACTCTTTCCTTGTTAGTCTTCTCCCACTTAGCCCACACTCCAAAACTGTGCCATTTGGTTACAACCTGACGTAAATGTTCCTCCTGTACAAAGCTTTTGATGAATCTACCTTCTAACATAGCAATAATTTTTATGTTTTTTAATCTCTCTCTTTCTAACTAGATCATAAACTTCATGAGGAGAGGCAAAGTTGTGCTTCTACTGACAGATGAATACCTGTGCTCTGAGTAATAACTGGCAAGCAAATTATCAATAAATATTGAATAATTAACATTCAACCAAGGCTACCCGGGCTTCTCTGATGTTAGATAAATTCTTATCTGTTCAAGCCACCAGTCAGCTATTCCAACCTAAAGCTGGAAAATTCCTGACTGCCGCAGAAATAAAGAAGACTCACTAGCTCCTCACTTCTGCTACTGTTCCAAACTAGAACACGCTCTGTGTTCCAAGCACTAAACTCGGTCATGGGGTGGGAGGACGGTATCATTTTCTGTTTTTTGGGGCCAGTGTCTTAGCATATACCCCGAGCTGGTCTTGAACTCATGATCTTCCCACGCTGAGACTGCAGTTGTGCACCACGATGCCTGGCTAACTAACGCTAGGTATTTTCTCTACAATGTTGAATAAGCAATACCTTTTTTAAAATTTTACAATAACATCTAAGTTACCTATCAGTTTTTTTTATATTTTTTTTAATTTATTAAAGATTTCTGTCTCTTCCCCACCGCCTCCTCCCCTTTCCCTCCCCCTCCCCCTATCTAGTCTCCCTCTCTTGTCAGCCCTAAGAGCAATCAGGGTTCTCTGCCCTGTGGGAAGTCCAAGGACCACCCTCCTCCATCCATGTCTTGTAAGGTGAGCATCCAAACTGCCTAGGCTCCCACAAAGCCAATACGTGCAGTAGGCTCAAAAACCCATTGCCATTGTTCTTGAGGTCTCAGTAGCCCTCATTGTCTGCTATGTTCAGTGAGACCTGTTTTAACCTATCAGTTTTTAAGATGAAGTTTCACAGATGGGTTTCAGAAAATCTAAAGCACTTGCCCAAGGTAACAGAGCTAGGGGAGAGGAAGCCTAAGTCACAAATCCAAGCTTTTGACTTTAGTGCACACAGTCTGACGGAAAATGCTATACTGCCACCAATGTGAAATACCCACACAAAAGTCTTTCCTTTTTAAAATGCTGTGTGCTCTGTAAGTCAGCAGTCCTGCTTTCAAAGTAACTAGTGCACTAGGCCCTTAAGCTGACACTCAGCGGATGTGTTAGACAGACACGTGAACTCCAGCCCTAAATTTCATGAAAATGAGACACTGAGCTGAGTGTGAAGCTAGCTTGGCCTATATAATAAGTAACAAGTCAATCTGGGCTACACAGTGAAACCTTGTCTCAAATAATAATGATAATGATGATGATGATAACAACATAACAATAACAATAAATAGCTTATATTACTATCATAATAGGATGTGCCCCTTGTCTTCCTTTGGTTAATAGAGACTGTCTTCATGTTTTATTATCGATTATATCACTCAAGTATCTAGAATCAAAATTCAGTGTCTCTGGGGTCTGGATGTTTGGTGTCTTCTCAATTTACACACATGTTAAAAATGGTCATCCTTGTGGTAAGGATGCTCTGAAGTGGACCTTTGGAAGGGGATGAGGACATGAAGACAAAGCTCTCATGAGACAAAGGGCTTCCTCGTCTGCTTCTTCCATGAGAGGACACTGGGATGTCTTCTATGAGTCAGGATGCAGACCAAGAAGGCACATCCATAAACCAGAACCCAGGATCCAGAACTGCCAGATACTATGCCTCCATCTTGACCTTTAGAATGATGGGAAGTATATTTGTATTTTCTCAACCAATCAGTTCATAGTCTTTTGTTGAATTCTAACCTATAAAGGATAAAGATGGATTTATGCACACCCCCAATGGGTGGGGAGGACAGTATTGCTCAGGAGGAGAATGCCTGACCAGCATGTGCAAGGCTCTGGAGCTGACCCTCAGCACCATTAGAAAGCAAACTGAGCTACTGCCAAGGCCATGTGTGAGACAAGCAAGTATAGGAACATATTATACATATATACACAAAGCAACACATCTGGAGAAGATAGGCAAAAACTGCATGTACCCTTATGTATACAGCTTTCTCTTCCTTGACTTCCACAATGATCTGCAACACCATTCCATATTCAACAGGAAGCAGAAATGAGTAAACAGCAGCAGCTAGATGAATGAACTGTGTGATGCTGAAAATCTCTCAATTGAAGTATCTAATAATGAATTGAGAAAAAAAGAGAAAACTCTTCTCCTCCAAACAGCTGTACAAACAAATCAGAGAGAAAAGGGGAGTTGGAGGGAAAATGAGTTGAAGAACAAAATCTGGTCTGGATGGCACATTTATAAAACTGATGGCCTGTCAGCAAGAAACTGATGAATATTTCTGCAGGATAAAAATGGCAACCTGAGTCTAAAAATAAAGCAGTGTGCTGCAGACCTGTCTGGTTCAGCTACACCACTGGAATACAAACGCCTTGCTAACCAGGACATTTTAACTCCTGGCTTCACAAAGAAGAAAGAACCGATCGTTTTGCTAGCAAGATAAGATATTTTATATGCTTTTAAATCAGATGTTTTCTATATAGTATATACTGAAGTTTAAATTGTTTTCATTTTCTAAAACTAGGTAAAAATAAATGGTGAAAGCAATAACTATTAACTCACCTTTTATAAATGATTATTCTTCCCAACCCTGTTATAATAAAAATAGACTGGTATTATCACTATCTCAAGATAATATCTCTTTAAAATATAAATTTAAAAATAAATCTAAGTTATTTCTAAGCCAAATGACTTGAACAGATGAGCTCGTCCAAATTCTGTCTTCATCTAAATAACTTTGGGTTTTGGGAAGGAGTTAAAAAAAATCTATTATCTCATTTTATACCCAATTTACAGTAAACAACTGATGGCTAAAATACAAACATGATAAGACTTTACAATCAGAGTATTTATTCATCAAATTCAATCCTACCTTACAGATGATTCTGGTCTTAATTAAATGGTGGTTTGAACTTTGCCCAGGCTGGTCTCAAACTTGTTCAAGTCATTTTCCTGCCTCAATCTCCCAAGTAGCTGGGGCTACAGGCACGCACCTCTAGGAAACCATTTTGAACAATAAAGCTGAATTAAATTTCCATAACAACAAAGTATACTACTGAATTGTACTTAACACTTTATAAGCACACCCAACCAGAAGAGACAGAAAACAGGAAAGTGGGTGAGCGTGCCAGGCCCAGGCAAATGCGCACTACAGAATAACAAGCCCTTCCTAATTACTGATGATGTTCAACAGCAAACAGCCACACATGAAAACATAAGCATGTCCTCCAAGATACAGCCACGTGCTTTCTCCACTTACATATTGCAAAGTTTGCTATGGTGAAAAAACACATTAAAGATCATAAAATGAAGAAAATTTCTTTGTGAATTTTTACCAAGAATCTTATTTTTGTAGAAGTCTTTGCAAAGTGAATAATGATCAGGGTAATGTTCTTGCTTTCCACTACAAGCTACTATCAAAATGGGTTGTAGGCCCACCTACTTATTCATACGCACAAGTCAAGAGCCTTAAAGTTGGTTTGATTCTTCTTGTTCCTACATGCCATATCCAAATTATCCATCCATAAGACCTGTCTACAGCCTCTCAACTTCACACCAAATATAACCACTTCCCATCCTCACAGCACACATTCAATGTTGTAAGGAGACCCTTGTTGGTTCCCAGCTGCTCAGCCCTGAAATAATCACACAGAAACTGTATTATTTAAATTACTGCTTGGCCCATTAGCTCTAGCTTCTTATTTGCTAACTCTTACATCTTAATTTAACCCATTTCCAGTAATCTGAATATCGCCACGTGGCTGTGACTTATCGGCTAAAGTCCATTTCTGGCGGGGCTACATGGCTTCTCTCTGACACTACCTCCTTTCTCCCAGCATTCAGTTTAGTTTTCCCTGCCTACTTAAGTTCTGCCCTATCTACAGACCAGGGAAGTTTCTTTATTCACCAGTGGTATTTACAGCATACAGAGGGGAATCCCACATCAATTCAAAGCACTATTCATATCCCCCTACATGACTGCAAGGCTCCTATGAGTTCATCCCGCTTCTACCCTTGGCCAGTACAGCCTATGCTAACACAACAGCAAGGAAATAAAGGACCGCATCACTATGCCTTTTGAGTTCTCTCAAATGACTTCCACCACCCAGCAGAAACCCAAAGCTGCATATATCCTACAGTGCCTATGTCCACCTTTTATCTTCTGCCACCGCTCTCCATCTATTTGCAGCACAGGTCCAAATACACCAAGTCCAGGCCCACTCGTGGTCTTTCCACTTTCAAACTTTCTGAAATGATTTAAGGACTGGCTCCCCGCCCCTCTATTGGCTCCACTCAATGCCCTGTCTTCAAAAAGGTTTCCCTGCCTACACTGTTTAAAACCCCAACTCTACCATTACATACCAGTTATTTCCTATCCAGATCTTTGCTTTGCTTCATCTCCTCTACTTATATCACCTGTCCATCTAGTTGATTACTGTCCATCTCCGCTGCTTAGTCTTACCTAAAAAAGCTAATGTGCTCAATCTAATCCCTTATAGCGCAAAGAATGGAAACTAAGATACCTACAAGGGCCAGCTTGGTAATAAAAGTTTACAAAGAGGCAATTCTAGTTTAAATGGTAATGTAGGCCCAAACAAACAGAATTTTTCAGAATATGACATATAACACAAACTTTTGGATGAAATCTTCCAACTGTTTAATGTTGAAAATGCACTGGTTTTTCTTTTCAAAAAGAAAAAGAAAAGAAAAAGAAAACCCTATACGGGTCAAACAAGCCACATCTATAAGCCAAATAAATGAGAGGCACCACTTATTAACTTCTCACCTATAATAAATCCCAAGTTTATAGTTAAATTTTATACTAAAGATCACATAACAATCTCTCCCACTCCACGTGCCCTTCTGCAATGTTGTTTTGCCATTCTTCCCATCAAAATATGGAATCTATTCTCCTTCTTAGATGTGTAACTTGCTTTAATTAACATGTTTCAGTCTCTCTAATATGGTCCAGGCCTTAAGAGGCCACATAAGGAATTCTCATTCAAAACAATTGGATAAAATTGGGCACAGTGGTTCAGGCCTGTAATCTCAGCAAGTAGGAGCCTGGGACAGAAATATTACCATAAATTCTTAGCGAAGCTGAGTACACAATGAGATGCTGTGTAAAAGCCCAAACTACTGAATGAGAAGCCTTGTGGAGGGGAGTCGTGATTCCAGATATAAATAAGGATATCTTAGGTCTTCTGGCAATCAGAAGTAGGCCCTACAAAAGTAGAGTCAAATGTTAAATCTTCCTGCCCCAGCAAAGTCATCTTTGTTGCTCCTATATGGTACAGAGGTGAGAGAGCTTCGTGAACCCAGCCCAAATTTTGAAGCATTTTATTGCAATGAAATGGCTATTAAGCAATCACATTATAGAGTGATTTGTTTTCCAACAGGAGTAATTAGACAGAAAATGATAACCTAAAAGTGAGGTACCAAAAAATACCACCTAGCCCGGCATAGTAGCACATCCTTATAATCCCAGTAGTTAGGAGATAGAGTCAGGTAGATCAGGAGTTCAAAGCTAGCTTCAGTTACATACCTAGTTCAAGGCCACCCTAGGATATATGAGACCCTACCTAAAGAAACAAAACAAAACACACAATCATTTAAAACACAAAATATCAGATTTAAAAACCTAATACCCAAAGGAGATTAGAAAAGTGATAAACACATTGTTAGCAAAAAAAGAAGAATCATGAAAAATCTGCTGCTAAAACAGAATGTACAGGTCATGGCAGTGGAATCAGACAAATGCACTCCAAGTTGGAATATGAACTATCAGGCATGTTCATTCCAGGTAGAATACTGAAAGTAAAGTGGCAATTGGTTATTTAATCTATACATAAAAACAGGAAGAGAAAAATCAATAAAAAAAGAAAACTTTAACTCCTAAGCAGAATTAAGAGGACATGCAGGGTGCTGTGGTAGTCTCTTCAACTGGCAAGGATTCTCAACAAGAAACAGGTTTCCAGTAAAACTCAAAAAAGAGTGTGTCCATACAGTTTCTTGCTGAGAACCTGAAAGGATTTAAGGTACTTCCTAAAAGGATTCATCTACACAACTGACTTCCAAGAATCTTAAGGACCTTCTACAACAGTCTAATAAATCCAAAAAGTGGTCTGTCTTGGAAAGGAATTATGGACGTGGGTTTTGGCACATATAATCAATTCTCAATAAAATTCACAGAAATTCTCAAAATATTTAAGAAAAGTGTAGTCACTAAAAGTACTACCAGCTTGTATTGAGACAGAAGCATTTCAAAAGATTTCAAAACCAAACAGCCACAAAAACTCCAGGACATGAGAAGTTGTTATCCTATAGTTCGTAGAAGCACACCCATTTCTCGTGAAAAACAAGAGAGTGCCAGCAGAGCAAAATGTCCAAGTGATAGAGAGAAGTCTCAGAAAACAACATTTCTAAGCTAAGAAACATTTCCAGGATAAAATAGGGCACAAGTCAGGGAACATGCCTGGTAAGTGCAGTGGGAGAACTATGGACACACTCCCCATGGATTTCAAAATTGCTGTGGACCAGTGATGAATGTGTTTGAGTTCTTGAGTAGGAGAGTTCACTGTTTCCTTGTTCCTTTCTCAATGCTGTATGGTGGATGGGGGAGAAGAGGGTTAGATAATTTGTCTTTGGTTCTGATAACTTAAGGAGCTCTATCATATAACTGCCTACAAACCCTCATATGCACCTGGATTTTAGTTAGATGATTAAGATACTAGATTCCAAGTTGATATCACAATGGACCACGACTTCTAGTGGAGTGGTAAGTATATTCTGCATATAGAGGTGTGAGCAGAATGTATCAAACCATTTCCAAACATGGCTGTAAAGATAACACCCATCTTCTCCCGCTTTAAGAATCTGTCAATGTCCCATCAAAAGGTGGTATCTCTTTCCTTCCATTTAAATGGGGGCTGATTATGTCTCCATCCAATGAAATGTGGAACTGGCTTCCACCCAGTACCTGCACCAGTGAATGGCAGTAAATGAGGAGAGCCATGGTTGCTCAAAATATTGAGAGTAAGTGATGACTGAGGGCTCAGCTCTAAATAAAACATTTATACTACTCTCTCTAAGGTTCAGAGAGTGCTGTGGAAGAGGACACAAGTATGTAAGAACCAGAAGCTGCTGTTGAATGGCTGTGAAATGACATCCTCTAAACTCAACACAACCTCTGCAATCAAGAACTCTCAACAGGGAGGGGGAGGGAAAGGGGAGGCGGAGGTGGGGAAGAGACAGAAATCTTTAATAAATTAAAAATAAATAAATAGATAGATAAATAAATAAAGATAAAAAAAAGGAACTCTCAACAACTACGGTTACCTGCACTGAGCTGCCACAAAAATGGTCCTATCAACAATCAGTCGTGTACAAGGGAAGGACTTATGGGAACCTACTGCTGAGCTTTTGGCTACTGTTCTTGGGAGATGGAGAGTCTTGTCTTTAGGTGTGCTCCAACTGCTGAGTTTATCAAGCTCCCAACAGCCCTACACAGGTGACACTGACTAAACTCAGTAGTTAACGAAATAAAACAAGCAGAAATGGATGTAAGGAAGAGATTTGTAGGGGCATGGAAGAAAATGAGTAGCAGGAGACAGAAGAGGGTGATGGGAAAGAGGTCAGGTATGTATTAAGTACAGATGTGAAATTGTCAAAGAACAACTTTAGTTTAAAAAGAATGTAGTAGGACTGCCTTGATACAGCTTAAGCCAAAGCCGTAAGAAATATACTTTACAACTTTTGTCTTCATCCTCTCCAAATAATCTCAATACCATACAAGGATGCTACCTAGACTAGTGACTAAGCAGAGAATGGAATATTGCAAATTAACTAGCTGCAACACGTGGACATGGAAGAGATGCCATCATGAGTCTGTTGGCTGCAGTGAGGAAATCCTAGCCAAGAGAATAGAGAAAAGCTGTCTTCTCCTGAGCCCCAAATTCATGATCTGTAAAATTCTGAGCAATACTATAGGTGATCAGAATAATAACCTAGGACCCATCTCTTCTTTCACAACCACCAACTGTATACTGAGTTCCAGATAGGTACCAAGCACTCTTCTAGGTCCTGAGAAAACAAGAGTAAAAAACAAGGGTAAAGCTCCTAGAGTTTATATTTTCATGAGGGAAACAAATAAATAAGATGTTTCTCTAATTTTCCAATATTCTAAGAGTTACTGTTTGCCAAGCAAGTAAATCTGGTTTTAACTTTCTCCTTGAAATTGTCACTTAGATACTTCATCACTGTGCCAGGAGCTATTTGTAGCTCAGCTTTTTCTTTAGACTGAGCAAGAAGAAAAACAAGGTCAGGATGATATAAGACCACAATAAATTTGGTGCACCTGAATCTTCACCAAGTAATGCCTCTGCTTACTTGGAACGTGAACACTTTCTCTTCTCTTCCCACATCCTCCCTTAACAAATGCCACATGCTTACCCTGCCTGCTGTACCTGGGAACTCCTGACCACTCAAGTCTCCCTGCTCACCTGCACCTACAGACAACACATTGTGAGTACACCATATTCTAATTTTGTGTTCCATTGTTTAATTATCCCCATAGATTACTAGTCCACCATGGAAGGAACTATCCTTTCAACATAATGTAAAAATTTGCATAATTTTAAGTGATCAACAAATGGAATTACAACTTCCTAGGAAAGCACAAAGCATGATTTTATCATTACTGACCAGATGTAAGAACAAACTGCTCCTTATTAACAGTGAAGTTACTCTTGTGTAGCAGAAACCCAGAGTCAGATATTGGGGTTCAACCGGAAAACCAGGAAAGCAAAGCAGCCAAGCCACTAGAGAAGTCTTACCTCTACCAAGGCTGGGCAACTGCAGACTAAGCAGACTAAGCAAGCTAAGCAGACAGAGCCTCTCTCTCCTCTCATTTTATATTCCCTTTAGTGCTGGGATTAAAGGTGTGAGGCACCACCACCTGGATTTGTTTCTGCACTGATCTTGTGTAGCCCAGGGTGGTCTTGAACTCACAGAGACCCATCTGCTTCTGTCTCCCAAATCCTGTGATTAAAGGTGTGTGCTACCACTGCCTGACCTCTAGTGGCTTAGCTTTGCCCTTCTGATTTTTAGGCAAGCTTTATTTATTAAAATGTAAATATAATCTCACTATACTCTCACACTTAAGGACATCTGAGTTAGGATATCAACTCCTCAATAAAGTTCCACACAGGTACATGCAAGTATTGCTTCACTGGCGCTTTTGTTGTATTTTCATTGGTCACTTTAGCTCCTGTCATGTCATAATCTGTCTCTTATTTTTCTTTAAAAGGACAAAAGTAAACCGCCAGGGTTCTAGGTTACCAAAGAGTAAACACAGTTTGTAGGGTTTGTGGTTGGTTTTTTGTTTAAGTTCTAGAATTCTTTACCTAAGCAGACTTACCAACTCAGTTTCCAGAACCCTACAGTAGTCATTTGGAAACAGGACCATAAATGCTCGCACAGAGGGTGGAAGGGATAGGCACAAACATTATCAGAGCTTAATTCAATCCCTGATGTACATGAAAGACTTAAACTACATTATCCACTATGGTAGCCATAAGACACATGTGGCTATCAAAACTTCCAATCAAAATTAGAAATTTTTTTAAAAAATCCCATTACCCACACTCCATGTGCTCAGTGGTTCCTAACTATCAAACACTACAACGCAGAGATACTATTTTCATCTTCATCACCTCTGAAAATCGAACTAGTCAACAGCGATTCAATGAATGGAACCATCTTCATATCAAACTACCGAGAGAACTCTAAAATGGCTATCTGCCTGCAATAAGGAAAACTATGATATTTCACAAGAAATAAGCAGTCTGGAAATACATAGTTTTCATAAATTAATTAATGCAGTTTCTATTAAAATTCGTTGAAATGACTAATATTCCAATTACAGACAATTCACTGTATTTTCACTGTAACAGTCCTTTTTCTTTCATCTCACTCACCTCAGTTCTGCAGCTTCCTGTCCCAGGCTGAATGCTCTATACACACCATGCCCCGTGGGCCTAAGAGCTCTGTGGGCATCTTTAGCACTACCTACCACCTTCGCAGTCTAAGTTAAGGAAGCAATTTTTTTACCCATTTTAAAAGCCTGAATATTTTCTTCAAATTAATATACCTCACCTTAGTTTTAAAGTATTCAGCCTCCTAAATATATCATGTATACCTTACTTGGACTCTATGAGCTAGATATTGAATTCATAACATCTAACTGCAGTATAAACTTTAGTATCTTCTTTTTGAAGACAAAAATCTACAAAATTAAATTTAAAAGAGGTATTACTCGATGGCCCAGGCAGGTAGAAGACACCCACAGGCCTGCCTGGATCCTCATAAAACAGGCTGGCTGAAAACATCCACAGGCTCACCTGGCACCAGAATGACCAAATCAGCTACCACCCAGACCCACATCCAGGGCTTTGAGTTGGACCATCCCAACACCTACCCCATCTATATGACCTGTCAGTGTGCATAAAGAGACTGGAACCATAGCCCCAGGATCTCATACCTCAAGGCAACAACAATATCTGAGAGGAGTTTTGATGAGAGTCCAGTAATGATGGTACACCAGAAGCAAACCAACAACTCATTGCAAGGAACATCTGCAAGCAAAGCTTAGCAGACAAAAGGGTATGCTATAGGACATGCCACAGCTCCCAGTGCAACTAGGATGAATGAAGGGTGTTGGAGAGGCGGGAAAGACAGAGGAGTGAAGTGGGAATTTTTTTTTGTTTTGGTTTTAATTAATACTGTTTTAATTTTCTTTTTTGGGAGATGCTATGGGATGAGGGGCAGATGATGGAGGTGGGTCTTGTATCTTATCTGTTGATTTCATTGGTTAATAATAAAGAAACTGCCTCGGCCCTCATAGGACAGAAAATTAGGTAGGCGGAGTAGACAGAGGAGAATGCTGGGAAAAAGAAGCTGAGTGAGTCGCCATGATTCTCCCGCTCCAGACAGACGCAGGTTAAGATCCTCTCTGGTAAGCCAGCTCGTGGGCTACACAGAATATTAGAAATGGGTTAGAACAATATGTAAGAGCTAGCCA
>NW_026067937.1:15017391-15019309 GCF_014885135.2 Alexandromys fortis | reverse complement strand
AAGATCCTCTCTGGTAAGCCAGCTCGTGGGCTACACAGAATATTAGAAATGGGTTAGAACAATATGTAAGAGCTAGCCATAAGGAACTGGAACTATCCGGGCCAGGCAGTGTTTGAAAGAATACAGTTTCCGTGTAATTATTTCGGGCATAAGCTAGCCATGCGGGCGGCCGGGTGCCGGGGACGCAGCCCTGCCGCTCCTATTTCAACAGGCAGACATGATGAGACTGAGAAATAAGCAGGATTGGGGAGCATGATGTGAAATTCCCAAAGAATCAATTTTTCAAGAAAGATAAATTACTCTATCACTAAGAGTTATATTTTAAAACCAAAAAATGCTTTAATATTGGATGCTTTTAAAAAAGGATTCAAAGATGTCTTAGAGTTTTTATGCTGCAATGGAACACCATGACCATAAACAAGTTGGAGAGTAAAGGGCTTATCTGTCTCACACTTTCACATCACCGGCTATCACTGAAGGAAGTCAGGACAGGAACTCAAACACAGCAGGAGCTGATGAAGAGGCCATGGAGGGGTGCTGCTCACTGGCTTGCTCAGCCTGCTTCCTCATAGAACCCAGGGATAGCATCACCCACAAGGGGCTGGGCCCTCTCCCATCAATCAGTAATTAAGAAAATGCCCTACAGGTGGTTCTTATGGAGGCATTTTTCTCAGTTGAGATGAGAACCCTTTCAGATGACTCTAACTTGGGTCAAGTTGCCACAAAACTAGCGAGAACAAAAGATAACTTATGGAAATTCCACAAATCCAACAGAAGCCTTAAAGAATTTCAAAGGACAGAAGTAACATCTAATCAAAAAACAAAGCATGTTTATTTCTACATGCTAGCTAAAATCCAAAAGAAGCTTCATCTGAATAGATGTCATCTTCCATGTAAATTCTAAAAGTCTCCCATGTTCATCAGCCTCTCTAGAGTATATTATTATAGTTCACTTAATCTTACAAAACAAAGTTTCATCATTTAAAAATAAAAATACAGGTAAAGAACTTTTTATAACTGAAACCATACTGAGCCTCCTTTAGCGAGCCAGTTCTCTCTCCCTTCTAGAAGGGCAGAGAAACTGGCAGTGTCCTTGGACACAATGTGCACACCACCATTCTGTAGAATTCAGCATCCTGAGACCACAGGGCCATGTACATCAGACCAGACTCTGTCAGGTACTCCATCACCCGCAGTCACTATTAGCATCCACAAAGTCCTGTATCACCAAGAGGCTATGCAGCAATCACATCATAGCACAAGACACAGCCCTTTCTCTTCAGAACAGGGAATAGTAGCCAATTGCCCATATTCAAAGTGCTTTGAAAAAAACACAGAAGTTCAGCAAAATGCAAAATATTTATTAATATCCATTGAATAAAAGAAAATTTTTATGTTGTTAAAGTTACCATTTGAGTTCATTGTAAAAGGGGGAAAAACCTACTTTCTGTTAACTATTCAGAGTTGATTAATGTCTCATAAACTGTCATTACACAGGACAAAAAACCACAACACACTGTGTAAAAGGCATCAAGACAAAGCACTGCTTCTCAGTCACTCTTTGGGAGTTAACAAACCAACAAAAGATGACCTACCATCATATTCTGGGATGCAAGAAACAGTCATAGGCTTGGTTGGTACATGGATTCATTAAATCTGTTCTTTTCCAGTTGTTACTTGAATTGTTTCATTGCCCTGTGTTTTCTCCACTGGGGGGCACAGTGAGCTAAAAGAAAACTTAGCAAACCTAATCTGTTGTGTCATCCCAGAGAAAAGGATAGATAAAAATGGTTAGAGCTGTGGTTGGAAAAGTCTTGGCGATATTTAAGGATTTCACTTCTGTTCCTGAAAACCACTACAAAGGGTGCTCTTTAACTAGCAAGACCAATTATGTTCCAAGCACCACTATCTATAAAAT
>NW_026067937.1:14989458-15017170 GCF_014885135.2 Alexandromys fortis | reverse complement strand
AAAGATGAGGGGAAAGCAAGGAAAGATAAACACTATGGTAGAAATGGCAGAGAGAACACCACGCCTGCAGCAGCATCCGTTCAGTACACCAGCTGCAGCTGTGCCGGGAAGACATGGCTGAGACAAGATGGTGCTGAAACATTCCATTTTCTCATGAAGACATAAGTCACATGCTCAACAATAATAAGGTTTACTTTTATTTTTTGTATAATCATTTTAGAGTTACACCAGTAGTTTGCTGCTCAGCAATTCAGAGTTTTCTTTGTACATTTAGAATTGATTCAGTTAATAAAGAAAAATATTTTCCACCTACTTAGATCAGCACATAAGCACATAAATACTATACTCATATATAATCAATAAATGTGCTGTTCTCAGAGAAGCTTAGACAACAATATGCCATTTTATTGCTTTTAAAAATTGCTTTAGAGGGTGGGCTTGGTCGTGCCTGCAGAGCAGAGGCTAGTAAATCTCTATAAGTACAAGTCCAGCCTGGTCTACTTAGCAAATTCCAGACCAGCGAAGGCTAGGCTACATAGTGACCCTGTCTCGAGAAAAGAAACAAAAAAGTTGCTTTAGAATAAAATTGTTGCAGAGATGGCTCAGAAGTTAAGAGCACTGGCTGCCCTTCCAGGTCCTGAGTTCAGTTCCCAGCAACCACAGAGTGGCTCACAGCCATGTATATTGAGATCTGGTGCCCTATTCCAGCATGTAGGCATACATGCAGGCAGAACACTGTGACATAATAAATAAATGAATCTTTTTTAAAAATAAAACTAGACTTCTACTTAAACACAAAACTCTCAATCTTTTCTTTATGGTACAGGTAATGTGGTAAGATTTTTATTAGTTTAGTGGAGAGAATGTTACAACTGTGCTGTAAAACTGAAGGTATCATCTCTCTCCCCAAGCTCATATATTGACATCTGTGTATGAGATCTGCGGTTTTCCAGGAAGAGGCCCTGTCTGAGACTGGGGTCCCTACAGGAGAAGAACAGATGGCCACTGGCACCCCAGGAAGTGTCCTCTCCTGGCATCATATGCCTTGATCTTGGGCTTCCAAATCTCCAGAGCTGTGAGATAAATGTCTGTTATTCACACCAGCCAGGCTGCAGTGTTCTGTTCATTTGGTTCAAGCCAAAGAAGATTATTTAGCTTTTTGTTATACTTAGTCCAGATTAATTTTTTTTATAAGAAGCAAGTAAAACAAAGTAATTTCAGTGGGACTCAGTCTTCAAAGGGATCCAAGCACCATGTATATGCATGTGACGGGCCTCCGTTTAGATGCATTCTTTTTTTTTTTTTTTTTTAAACGGGACAGCATTCGTATTTTATTATACAATGCATATTATTAGAGAACTTGTCATTTACAAATATGGTTGTCACTAGCCAACATGGACTGAAACCATGTGCCCAAAGGAAACGATACACGAGCCTCTCTGGGAGGTAGAGTCCAGAAATCACAGCAGCCAGCCCCAGGTCTGAGAACACTCAGAAGAGTCAGTCCCTGCCGAGCCCAGTCTCAGGAATCTCATGTCCCACGGTCTGGCCCTTGAAGCTGGACATTTGAGACAGGTGTTTGTCCTCCATTCCCCTCAGGGTGGCCTGGACTAAGCCTTTTTCCTACAAAACAAACACCCGCTGGGGTCAGAGGGTAGCTCCGCAGGGCACACACCTGGGATGCACAAGGCCACTCTGGTTCTAACCCACGCACCGTGGGAAAACAATTTGTGGTTTACCTTTGAGGTAAATTCTACAAAACCAAGAGCATCAAGACAGATGCCTTCTACCTTCAAGAATGTGGACCCCAAGAAAACTGCCCTGAGAGTATTAGGGCAGCCCCCGCAGCTGCCACCCAGCTGCTGGGTATCCATGGTTCCACACTGTGAGGAGGCACAGGGGAGAATCTGTTGGAGATGTTAACAGATCCTAACCCGATACAAAGTAGTTATTAAGACAATTTCACTAGCTTTGGCTCCCCTGAGTCTTTTGGCACTGGCCCGCATTTCACAGATGGGGGCCATGAGGAGAAAGTGTCATGCCAAAGGCCACACAGCTGATGGGAAACTAGGCTTTTGGCTAGTGCAAACCTTGGCCCAGACTAGTCTTTCTGCTTTAAGCTAGTTCAGTTTTGCCTCTTTAAATGGTTGTGCGTCCCAGCATAAACAGGAAAACCATCTCTTTGCCTGTCTCACTCCTCGGGCTTATCTGCCTCAAGAAGCCCCGCTCCCCCCCCCAAAAAAAAATGAGGCTTGCAGATATAGGACCTGTCATTCCAGCTGCTTTCTAAGGACATTTGCGTCCCTTTCCTCCCAAAAATGGTTCAGAAAGTCCCCTTCAAGGCAATGAATGATCAGTTGACTGCTACTCGCGGAAGGGAGTACTGAGGATGGCTCCAAGGCAGATTTGACGGGACATAGCTAACAAGCATCAAGATGTACACTTGATGCTACATCTTCTTATCTACGAAGAGCTTTTCCCACACACACCACTGCAGGGGCCAAGCCAGGAGTCTCTTAACAATCGTATCAAGTGTTTATTACGCAAGTTGTCCACTGCACACTTGATCCTTACAGCCCTCCAAGGTGGGACATGAGCCCGTCGTCCACACAGTAGAATTGCTACGCTTGAGTCAGGTGACTGACTGCCCAAGATAATGGAACCAGTTGCAGTCAGGGTCTGTGCTCCCAGCAGGTGGTGTGGACACGGCAGCCCGGCTCCCTGTTGGCAGTGGCCACCTCAGCTTTTCCACCTGCTTCTTTGGGCCGAATCTGCCTCTAGATTACGTCCGCTGGTCTCTGAGATGGGTTTCCTACCCCTCACAGTGTGGGGTGGGATTGTCCTGAATATAGATGCATTATTTCAAAATGATTTACCAAAGAAACACAAAAGTCTCATCAGGGGTTATCCATGTAACTCAATAACAGCCAGATTCAGCCTGTGCAGTTCTAGAAGAATTCCATTTGCCTGATAAGAGTTAACCACAATCCTCACCCCACACACACTAATTTAAAATATGGCTACCTATTAAGAGTACTCAAGGCAAAGGAATAAACAAGTATGAAAGTTAATTGTTAGACAAATTTGCTACAAACAATGAGGCCTATATGGTTGGAAAGGAATGAAGAAATTTCATCAGATCTCAGTTTAGCTGTCACCTGAGTGGGAAAGTATGCCCAATCCTACATAAAAGGGCAAGGGTAAACTCTCTTCCCACCCTTCCTCATTTCTCTCTCTCTCTCTCTCTCTCTCTCTCTCTCCTTTGATCTCACCAGACTTGCCAAATATTTACTTATTGTCTGTCTTGCCATATTAATATGCAAGCTCTATGAAAACAAACACTTTTTCCATTTTGTTCAATGTAATAATACTCACAGCACACTGCAAAATACAACACCCCAAAAGCAATCAAATACTCTATCTATTAAGACTTCCAGTACAGTGATAGTATGGAACATTCCTGAGTGTTCAAATGAGCAAACTCTGATTTTTGGGCATTCTCTTGGTTGTTTCCTTCTGTTTGTTTCTTTTGTCTAACACAGATGTGATTTTTTTTTGTTTTTTCTATTCTATTTTATTTTTGTTTTATTTTATTATCCCTTAGAACCCTGTTCTTTTAAAAGATAAAAAGGGAGTGGGTCTGGAAGGAAGCGAAGATGGGACGTAACTAGGAAGAGTAGAGGGAGAACTCAAAGAAAGAAAGAGAAACAGGAAAGAAGGGAAGGAGGGAAGGGGGAGAGGAAGCAAAGGAGGGAAGAAATAAAATAAAATGTAACAAAAGCTTAGGACTTCCAGGTGAGGTACCTACAAGTTCAGCTGAAGGAGAGAGTGAGAATAAGAAAAACTAGATTTATTCAAAAAGCAAACAGGAAAAGATTCAGGAGTCACAAAGAGACACCTGAAAAGTGCAAAAAGATAGCAATGCACCTAGCCCAGGTATGTTGGGATTGCAAAGCAATTTGCTTTCTCTTTGCTGAGTGGTACTGGGAATCAAGTCCTCAAGAAGAGGCTGCTCAGAGATGGAGAAATGGCTCAGGGACTAAGAGAGCTGGCTCCTCTTCTAGGGGACCTGAATTCAGTTCCCAAACACTCACATCTGTACTTGCTATCCTAGGGGTTCTGATGTTCTCTTCTGGCCTCCTTAGACACCAATCACAAATGTGGTGCACAGGCAAACATCTATATACATAAAAATAAAATAATTTTTAAAAAGAATAAGCTGCTCAAGTAAAACCAAAAAAGACAGTCAAGGCTACAGATACATAAAACACAACGTAGAAGCCCAAGAAACATGAAAAAGAGAGGCAGTGTGACTCCTTCAAAACATCACATTCTGAACTCACTTACTGAACTCAAAGACCCTAAAATAGGTAAAATGCCAGATGTATACAAAATCTAATTGATAAAAAAATTATCAGAATCCTCAAGGAGGATACAAACAAGGTGCCGGAGTAATGCCTCAGAAGTTAAGCATGTACACTACTGGTCAGGACCAGTTCGGTTCCCAGCACATACAACAGATGGCTCACAACCACCTGTAACTTCAGCTTCCAGGTATCCAACACCTTCTTAAAGCCTCCGTGGGCATTGGACAGACATACACACAAAAACCCACATTCAGAAACACTCGTGTGTATAACTTTTTAAAACCATTTTTAAAAGGAGAATACAAACAGGGATAGAAATCCAATCTAGTACCTGGGAAGTCAGCAAATGAAAGAAAAAAAAAATCAACAAAACTGATGAGAGTCAGCAACATGAACATAAACTCAGCAAGTGAGGCAGGGCAATAGCACAAGCACAAGCAAGCGCATACAAACTCACAATGAATAATCAAAATTGGCCAAAACAACCTGTCAGCAGACCAAAAGCACAGTAACTAATGACATGCACTCCTAGCCAATCACAAGCCAGCAGTGACTGCCCATAGTACCCCCCTACTCCTCATGCCCTGACCCCCAAAGAAACAACAGGCAGCAGCAACAAGCCCACAACTGGCACCCAGTGTGGATGGACCTTTTCCTTTTGCTCACCTTCTGGGTCCTCCTTAATACTCTTTTCTGGGCATTTTCCTTTGTGTTTGCTGCCCCGGCTGCTGTACCCATCCCGACTCTCTGCCAGAGTCTTCAGTTCATCCCCTTCGGTTGTTTTCAGTGAGTTGACTCCTACTTTTGTTTTCTATGCCCTTGACGAGTTGGGGCTTTCTTTCCTATCTCTACATTCCTTGTTTCCCCGTTTTTCTTCCTAGTTAGAACACTATATCGTGACTCGGTGTGCCCCAGTACCTCCACATAAGGGCTGACTACCCTGGAAGTAGAACCAATAAAGGACCCTCAGTCTGGTCCTTCTCACCTGGAGACACTGTGTGAGCATAGGGACGCGGCCTAACAAACAGCAGAAGTCCCTCACTATAAGCAGCACACTGGGTCTGCAAGCAATACTTTCCCTTCTGTCCTCATCCTTGTGCAGACTCCCTCACAGCCTGAGAACAACTGATGACTTGTCCAAGGCCACTCTCCAGGATTCTCTGAAGGTTCTCCTTGCTTTACAGGGAGTCCCGACTGTTCTTCAGAGTGTGGACTTTTGGACCTTTTCTCTCCACTTCTGTCCCTTCAAAATCCAGTTACGTGACCACCAGTTAAGAGCCATCAGGGCAGTGACTGGTCTCTTAATTCACTGGAAGGCTTTAGCTGTTCGACTGTGGTTGAATCTCCTTTCCCTTGCAGGACTAGAATGTTCTCCTCAGACAGAGGCTACTTCCACTAGCTTGACCCTGGGGCTGAGCACACGGACCAAGACGCAGTTGTTGCCGCTCACTCCGTGTCTTCTGGCTGCTTTCTTCTTTGCTGCCCCCTCCTCACGGGCTCCCCTTGTCCTCCTCCTGGAACCCATTATGAATGGCACCCCTTCCCCAGATGACGAGGCCTTCTACTCTCTGCCAGCGCTGCCACCACCCCCTCTCACAAGTTGGCAAGAGTTCTGTGAGTCCCATGGGAGGGCTGCTCTCCTGGATCTTGCCCGCCCTTTTCACCTCAACCTGGCCTCCCGTCCACAACACACAGAGCCAGGAGCACAAGTTGCCTTTTCTGGCCGCTTTCCTGAGCTATTCCGGCAAAACTTCAAAACTGAGGTGAACCAGGCCTCACACTCACTCACCCTACCTGTCTTGGCCCCGTCGAGCCCTGTTGTGGAGATTGCACCACCACATGACTTGCCCCTTGAAAACTGCACGGTGGGTGGGCCCCTGGCTGTGTTGGACCCACCTCTATCTTCTGAGGACCTAGCTGGCCCCTTTCCTTCCTCAGTCTCTTCCCACTCTACAATGTCCTCAAAGCTGAAGCTCAAGAAATGCTTTTTCCTCCGTTGAGTTGAGTCAGAGGCTCTGTATGAGGCATCCGGCAGTAGCGAGGGACCCATGACTCTTCCTCCCCAGCTGGACCTCTGGAAACAACATCAGGTCCTCCAGCCCTAGGTGGAAACAGCAACTCCAACCAACTCCTCTGGTGGTGCTAGGACAGATGGTAGGGGATTGGCTAGTGATGGCACATTCCCTGGGGAGAGATGGGCTCACTGCTTTAAGAGGGCGAGACTGAATCGTGGAGGGGGAACCTGAAAGACGGGGCAGGAACGGTACAGAGAGAAGAGCTGCTCAGTTTTATGGGGGCTGAAGAAGGTGACCTCTACCCAGCAGGAGTGGGTCGTGGAGGGTGGGCAGCTGGGCTGACCTGGGGTGGGGGTGGGGGGCAGCCTCAGAGGCAAAAGTGTTGCCTATTGCTCCAAAGTGAAGGAGGAAGAGGAAGTCACTTGGAGTTCTTCACACCACCTAAGGCATCCTGGCCCCTACTCAGCATTCCCTGATCTACTACTATCACTGATGTCCGCACAGCCACGGCCCTAGAGATGCCTGATAGGGAGTTAAGTTGTGGTTAAGGTACAAGGACCTTCAGAGAACATTCTGGAGACAACTGATGTGTCTGACGCCCAGAACCCTGCCCTGCTATCAGCCCTCCCCCCATGACCCTTTCCCTGGTCCCTGGGACCTCCTTCCTCACAAAGAATAACACAGACAGCCTAGAGTTGCCTTGCCTGAATCATTCAGAGTCTGCCCAGCCAGGATCTGATGCTGGGACCCTGCGAGAGTAACAATTGCCTGTCACAGGGGACTTACGGGAGCCTTTCTGTAGGTCATCAGCATCCTTCTCCTCTAATTGTGCCTCCATTGCTGCCTCACACTTTGACCCAACGGAACTTCTTCCTCCAGTATTGCCCCCACGCATTCCCATTGAGGAGGGAGCCCCAGAAGGGACAGTTCATCCCCTCTCAACTCCCTAGCCTCATGTGGACACTCCAGACACAGTCACAGGGTCATTCCTGCTCCAGTGGGAGTCAGAGGGCACTGGGGGGCAACCAGCCCCTCTCAGGATATCCTTGGTTCCATGGCATGTTCTCTTGACTCAAGGCTGCCCAGAGGCATTGGCTCCCATGGTGTCTTCCTGGTACATCACAGTGAGACAAGAACGTGATGAATATTCCCTCACTTTCAACTTCCAGGGCAAGGCCAAGCACCTGCGTTTGTCACTGAATGAGGAGGGTCAGTGCCAGGTCTAACATCTGTGGTTCCAGTCTATCTTCAATGAGCTTGAACACTTCCAGGTACACCCTATTCCTCTGGAGTCTGGAGGCTTCAGTGATATTGTTTTTGTCAGCTATGTGCCCTCCCAGGGACAGGAGCAGGCTGGAAGCCATGCAGGGGTGTGTGAGAGCAACCGACGCTACCCCAATTCTCCTTATTTTGAGCAAATACTCAAACAATGAGCCATGCAGCACCAAACCCATTACAATTGGTACTCCATGCTGAAGGCAGTCCTTGACCCCTCAGTTTTCCTCCAATGGCACTCTGTTAATGATGATGTAGCAGAGAGCCAAGCCCGAACCAATTTGTAATTTGGACTTAACATTACCCTCAACATGCTTACTGACCATGGGCAATACACTGACCTGTCTCACAATCCATGACTGGCCTACATGCCTATTGACAACTGTCCAACCTAACTTTCAACACCCTCAAAGTCTGTATATCCCAGGACAGTGGAGGCTATTTCCACAATCTTCTCCAGCAGGCTGTGAAACCATTTCCTAAATTTCTGACCCATGTCACCAATGCTGTTAAAAAGCACGTCCCATCTGGCTCTACCGAGGATATCCTTATTAAACAGCTAACCTGGGAGAGGCTCAGCACCGTCACCCATAGTGCCATCACACCTGTTAGAAATAAGGATATTCGTAAGTGGGTGTTGGCCACCCGAGATACTGAAACACAGAACAGGTACATTTCCGCCCTTAGGGCTTCCATCAATGCCTTGGTCAATGTAAAACTTGACAAGGACAATAATTCCACCCTGCCAGACTGACTTGCTGAGGATGTGGATAGTCTGGTCACTTACGTAACGACTGTCTCAGGGCTCATCCAAAGACCTAATGTCCTAAATGACAAAAGGGCTATCACACTGGGCATGAGACTGTAGAAGCTCCCAATGGGTTCTGATATGAATGATAGAGTAGACAATGGCTTTATACTCCTGGTACATGAAGTAGGGGGTGTGCCTTGGTTTGCAATGGTTAAGGTGAACTGGTTCTCATCCACTAGGCAGATTGCTAGTAGATGTCATTTAAAAGGACAAGTTGCACCGATACTTTTGTTCTCTCTGCTGAGGTTACTTAAACATCAATAGTTTCTTATAGACTTTGGTGTCTTTGTGAGCTAGCTTGAGAGCACTGTGGAACACCTTTAGGTCCTCTTTCAGAGCCAAGGTGGCAGCAGGGAGTTCCTGTGGCTCATGTTCTATGTGCTCAGCCAGCTTCCCGGAACAATCTATGAAAATAAGCCATTTGTTGCCCTTCAGGCCAGTCTGCAGCTACTTGTAGTACTTGGTATACTCCCTGACCCAGGAGTTACAGTTAAAGATAGAGACTGCAGAGACATTGTCATAAACAAAGCCAGAAAAAACAACCAACCATTTAGAGAGGAAGTCTGTTTTAAAGTGATTGCTAGGTCCAGTATGAGCATGCTGGATAATCATTTCCCTCAGGACAGACGACTTTCTGCCCTCCGCCTTTTAAAATTAAAAATAAAAAGTTAAGCCACACCATCAAAAAATGCCATCCCTCTGGTCATTATAGCCTTTACAGATGCCAACAAAACTAATTTTGGGTTAACAATAATGGGAGTTAATCATACAGAAAGAGCCTACACCCAACCAAATCCTGGATCAGTACAACTAGGGAAGTTACTGGTGGTCCTTAAGGTATTGGAAATGACTCAATCAGAAGCTGTAAATATTTTTTCAGTTAGCCACTATGCCACACAAGCATGCAAAATATTATCTTTTGCAAAATTAAAGTCCCAAAATGACTTCAGCTCCAAAACCATGCAAACTATTCAAGACTTATTACAGTCCAGAATACAGCCCCGGCACATGTCCTACATCATGTCTCAGACAGGGCAGCCAGGAATGTTAGCAACAGGCAACCAAAAGCCTTATTTTGACTATGACAGTGTCCTTGCCTTTGCTGGAACAGGCTAGGCTCCTCTATCAACAATTTCATTTACACAAGCTTTTACCTGGTTCACCCTTGCCCAGCTGTAAACATTTAATCAGAACCTATACAACCAACTCAACACAAGTCCATTCAGTGGACCTATCTACTCTATTCTTTTGCCAAGTATGGGATCACATAAAATCCCTGCTAGACCCACCTAAACTTGTTGCATGGTGCCTTATGGGAGGGGTGGTGGTGGCTCTAATATTTCTACTTAAGTGTCTCCTACAGCTAAGATCCCGACAACAGTGGGTGAACAACGGCAACACTCCAGGTGTTAATGGCTATGGAGCACACTGGACCAAACCTCCAAAAGAGGTGATTCATGCTTGGCTAACGCAAATATAGGAGGCCATTTAAAGTCCTAGTTATTCTAAAAGTCTATCCTTGTTTCTGACTTCTTGGGACCTTCCGGGGAGCCAATCCTTAGAGGACTAGTAGCCCAAAATGCTGGGGGCGAGGGTCCCCAAGGCGGCATTATAAAAATCCTTAACTCCCACAAGGTCACCCAATAAAAATAAAATAAAAAGGGTGAGATGAGACAGGGCAATAGTGCAAGCACAAGCAAGAGCATGCTAACTCACAATGAATGAGCAAAACTGGCCAAAACAACCTGTCAGTGGACCAAAAGCACAGTAACTAATAACACACACTCCTAGCCAATCACAACACAACAGCAGCGACTGCCAGTTTCAAAAGGACAACCAACTGCTGTAGTTTAATTTCCCTAACCCCATAAAAACCCTGACCCTTTCATAATATAAGAACTTTTACATTGCCTTAGTGTCTCCTCACTGCCTACCCCCCAGGAAATGGAAATCGCTCAACAGGCAGCTGCAACAAGCCCACAGCAAGCAAGGAAACTGAAATTTAAAAAAAAAAAAAAAAAAAAAGATTTATGTATAACAGAAATTAAGAATTCAATGAATCAAATATATATGAAACCACAGTGGAGAGCATCACCAACTGACATGGCTGGGCAAGCAAAAGGAAGAAGAGAGAACAAGCTCACTAATGCACTACACCCACACATCACTAAGAAAGGAATAAATGAGCATGGCCACAATCCAGGCCGGTTCCATTTCCTAGCTATGGCGAGTAACACAGTTGGAAGCAGGCAGAAGAACCTCCATGGTACACTGTCTTATTGATGGCTGCATGTATTTACCTTCCTACCAGCAGTGAATAAGAGTTCTTTTCTCTACAAATCCTAGCCAGTATTTATTTGCTTGCTTCCTTCCTTTCTTTCTTTTCCCTCAGTCGCATGGGCTAGTTAGAATTTTTTTTTCCATTGGGTTTTTTGAGCAGGGTTTCCTTGTGTAGCCTTGGCTATCCTGAATCTCACTCTGTAAACCAGGCTGACATCAAACTCATAAAGATCTACCTGCTGCTGCCTCCCAAATGCTGGACTTAAAGGCATGCACCACCACTGCCCAGCTTCCTACCTGAGTAGCCATTCTGGATGTGATGGAATAAAATCTCATAGCAGTTTCAATTTGCATTTCCTTGGTGGTTAGAAATGGTGAACAATTTCAAATATTTGTTGGCCATTTTTATTTCTTTTAAAAATTGTTCGACTTATTAGCACACTGGACTTTTGATGGTGACAGGAGTCACAGACATCACACAGACCCTAACTGCCATAGGACCACAGACACACACCCATCTCCGACAGCTTGGGGCCACAGGAACCCAGAACTGTATGGCAGCAGCCTGACACTCAGACATCAACATGGCCCCAGGGGTAGGCCCAGGCCCTAGGCATCTATCTGCACAGCCTTTGGGGGTAAAGGGAGTCACGGACATCAAAGCAGACCCTGGCTGTAGCAGGGCCATGGATCCAGACATGGCCTTTGGCAGCAGCTTGGGCAGGAACAAGACCCAGGTCCTGGGTGGCATCGTAGGTCAGCATGGCCCTAGCAGCAGCATGTCACTCAGACTCCAACATGGCAACCCAGAACCTGAGCTTCCTTGTGGCCTTGTGGTGAATACATGGGCCACAGACATCAACCCAGACCCAGCAGCAGTACAGACTGAGACATGACCCTAGGCAACAGCTCAGGCCTAGATGACACCATGGCCCTGGGTGGCGGTGCAGGACTGTATGGCCCAGTAGCAGCATGACCCTCAGATGCCAACATGGCCCCAGATGTCAGTTCAGACCCCTGGCATGTACTCAGCCTCTAGCAGTAACAGGAACCACAGATATCAACTCAGACCCTAGCTGCAGTAGGGCCACCGACCCAGACATGACATTGGGCTACAGTCCAGACACAGAAGCCTCCATGGCCTCAGGGGGCAGGACAGGTCACTCAGATCAGCTCCTGTTGCACGGCCCCCAGGCACCAATATGGCCACATGTGGCAGCCCAGACCCTGGGCGTCCTCATGTCCTTCCGTGATAACAGGAACCCCTGACATTAAAGTAGACCCTGGCTGCAGGGCAACGGATCCAGACATGGCTCTCAACAGCAGTTCAGACCCAGATGACAACATGTCCCCAGGTGGCAATGCAAGCCACTCAGATTGGCATGGCTCTAGCGGCTGAATGTTACTCACACTCCAAGATGGCCACAGGTGGCAACCTAGAACCCGGGCATCTTTGTGGGCTTTTGGTGGCAATACAGGCCATCAACATCAACACAGAATCTGGCTGCGGTAAAGCCACAGACCGAAACGTGGCCCTTGGCTACAACTGGGGCCCAGATGCCTCCATGGCCCCAGGTGGCAGTGCAGGCCACTCAATGGGGGAAGGGACCTGTGGTGACATGGCCATCAGGCACGAATGTGGCAACCTAGACCCTGTGTGACCTCACAGGGTTCGATGATAACAGGAGTCACAGACGTCAACAAAGACTGTCTTGGCAGCAGCCCAGGCCCTGACATCAGCATAGTCCCCAATAGCAAACAGGCCTCCCCTACCAGTCTGTTCCTCACTGCCTTCACCTCTTCAGATCTGCCACTCTCAACAGAACATAAGCCATCTGCACCCCCCTCTCTCTCCCAAACCCCACCATATATTGGCTTACCATAATGACACCCTACCACCCAGTGCCACAAAGTACCAAACTGGTCTGTGGTTTCACCTCCCTGCCCAAGGTGAGTGACCCTGGGTAAACATGTAAGTGTCCTTCATCCACCAGGCCCTAATAAGATTTTTATTTTTGAAGTTACTATTTCTCCCTGATTTCATTCTAGGCAAGTTTGTGCTTGCTATATACAAAAGCTACTGTTTATTTATTTGAGGCAAGATGTCATGTAGCCTGGACTGGATTAAGATTCACTGTGTATATTAGGATGAACTTTTTGGTTTTGCTATTGTTTGTTTTTATGTTTTGGTTTGTGTTTTTTTTTTTACCAGTATTATGCAGTTTTTGTTATTATGTCTCAGTAGTATACTTTGAGATCATGTATTGTGATTTCTCCAGGACTGGTTTGTTGGGGGAAGATATTCTTTCGTTCCTGGCTGCTCCAACCCAAAATAATCACACAGAAATCAGTATTAATTGCAATACTGTTTGGTCCATAGTTTACGTGTATTTCTGGCTAACTCTTATATCTTAAATTAACCCATTTCTATTCATATGTGTACTGCCATGTAGGTGTGGCTTACTGGCAAGGTTTCAGTGCATCTAACTACTCTCTCTATTATATATATATCTTTTCCAGTCCGGCTATATTCTGTTATGCCATTAGTCGAAAGCAGCTTCTTTATTAACCAATACAAGTAACATACACAGAAGGACTTCCTACACCATTTTCCTTTTTCTGTTTAAATACAAAGGAAGGTTTTAACTTTAATATAGTTAAGATTACATATAACAAAACAGGTATCAAGCAAGAATTACAGTGACAATATTTATATCTATTTTATCTTTTACCTTAACTAAGGAAAACTATAATTATAACTACCTATTCTTCAACTCCATCAAAGAGTACAGAAGGATATATTACCTATGTAAACAAGAAGAGAATTGTAAGCAACTTCCAAAATTCTAGAATCAATAGAGACATCTTGCTGCCTAGACAGTCACCCAAAGTTCTTCTGTAATGTGCGGGCATCCATCTTCAGCCTACTGGCCCATAGTATCTGGCAGACTTTTCCATAAAGCAGGAAATTTCAAAGACAGTTCCACCTATGTTGGCAGTTTTTCAGTCTCCTTCTTCTGTGTCCTGCAGAATGTTTGGCAGATTCTTTCATTAAGCAGGGACCCTGAAAGACTGTCTCACCTTTAGGCAAGTCATTTGTCTATGTGTCCTGCGTGTCCAGTTCACGCAGCATAACATCAAGCAGTCCAGGAAAGAGCAGCCTCCTGCCCAAATGGCTAACAAACTCCATAAAGAGCTTCTCCAATACCCATCTTCCTCTTGAAGTAGACTGATGCTGCCAGAAGCAGATGTGTCTCATTGTCAAGAAGAGTCATATAGTGTTGAAGATCATCTTTCTGTTGAAGATCATCTTTCTAACTGAAATATATCTCTATATAACTAGAAAACCTAACTAACATGACTACAAGCTTGACTATTAGAAATGACTATCTATTAACCTATGTTTCTTAATTATACATTACATTTTCAAATGAGTTGCACAAACACAATACCTTAATCAAGAGCAGAAATATACATATAACAAAACTGACCTTAAATTTGTATCAATAAACCAAGATCCATACCAATGCAAATCTCTATAGCATATCCCCCTTTAAATATAAACAAACATTTATAAACAATATTTGGGAATTTGGGCATAGTTCTCTCCCTACTTTTTGTTGGGCAAGGTAATTTTTTAGGGGTGTTCATGGCAATATTTCAGTGGATCTTGGTCCATCAAACCACATTAGTCTGGAAGGAATCCACAGGTTCTCATCCTCTGTGGAAACAAAAGAACCTCTTTTCCAAAGCAACAAATCCTTAGACTGAAATTTTGAAATCGAGATACCTTTAAAATACATATGTTGGTTTAGCTTAGCAGCCCATACAATGAAATGTATGTACAATGAAGCTGTACTTAGCTTATTCACAGTCAAAAAATTTAAAGAAAATACAACATGTACATAATCGATTGTATACATTCCATCTTTACATAGCTTTTCTTACTCTATTAATTTTTAATCTATGACTGTCTATACTCTTATATTACTTTTACTGTCTTTACTCTTTTTCTTCTCTTTCAAGCCTATGTACATTTATCCAGCACCGTGACCAATTTAGAGGTCTTTTTAATCTGAATCTATCTTTATTGTGTATCTGTAATCTTTTTCTGATCAGGACTGCTTCTTAAAATGCAAAGTGGCATAGCTAGGGCTAAGGCTGCTTTGCCTTTTGGCTCCTCCCAGTCCAACATAGCAGAAGTCCATTCACTGCCTTTGAGACTGCCAGGTGGGAGCCATGCTCACCACCTCAACTCTGGTAACCAGTTGGCCCATGATGCCACTGAGTGACTTGCAGCATGCTGTCCACAAACCCCATTCAAGTGCTCAGTCTCCTGAAAGAGCCAGAGTTCCTGCTGGCAGCATAGACCAAGAAACTGCCCTTTTGAAACCGCTCATTTTTTTTCTGCTACCATTGAATCAGTAAGACTTCTCTTTAAGGAGCCACAGTGCTCTTAATTGTTGCAAGCAAACAGAGCCCATCCACCCACCTTGGCACCAATTTGTTGAGGGAAGATGTTCATTTGTTCCCAGCTGCTCTGACCCAAAGTAATAACACAGAAATTTGTATTAATTTCAATACTGTTTGACCAATAGCTTAAGAGTTAAATCTTTTATCTTAAATTAGCCCATTTCTATTAATCTGTGTATTGCCACATGGCTGTGGCCTACTGACAAGGTTTCAGTGCATCAGTCTCCTGCAGGCGGCTACTTGGCTTCTCACTGACTCTGCTATATGTGTATGTATTTACATACTTACATACATAAAATCTTCCAGTCTGACTATTCTATTAAGTCATTGGCTGAAAGCAGCTTCTTTATTAACCAATAAAAGCAACACATATACAGAAGGACTTCCCATACCATTGGCTTTTCTACCAAAGATTACTTTGCTAAGCATCTTTTTTCCTCCTCCATTTCCCAAGAGCTAGGATAGCAAGCAAAGACCACTACACCCGGTTCAGAAGTTACTGACTTTTATATCTAGATATGGAGGACTTTGATCAACTATGAAATTGCATTCAAATCAAGAGCAGTTTTTCCCTTTCTCCTCAGTCTATAGCTTAGAAGTTCTCCAGTGGCAATCAACAGAAGTCATTTTCAGGACAGTGGGATTCATCATCTCAAAGTCAAGAACAGTGTAGGCTTCCACCAGCATCAGAGGTCAGCAGCTTGGTGCCAGGCTCACAGAACCCAGTGCCTTCCATCTTTCTACTCTACACTCCAGGCTTAGATCTTTCCCAGTGTTTCCTCTAGTAGCTAGGATGCCTGCTAACATCACATTCTCACATAATTACACTTTTTCTTGACTATCTTTTAAGCTCCAGAAAGCATCTGAGAGGCCCTTCTTCCAGCAGACCTCTACCTGCATTCACTGCTACAACTATCCAGCCCTAACCAACATGCAAGGCGAAGATAAAGCAAGCACTGAAATAACTGAAATTTAATCCCTGCAGCAGAGGAAAGGCCCAACCACCACCGAAGTATTCACTTCTTATACAAATCTGAGATTCTGTCAATAAGCAACCTACTCTATGTGCTACAACTTACCTAAGAGTTGTAGTTACCCTGTAGGGGACCAGTAAAAATCATTTTCCATATTATAAATCAGTATTAAATTATGAAGAGGAAAAGGTTAGCTCATACATTTAAAACAAACTCAATATTTAATTGTCACCTATATTTATTGAAATTATTAATATATTTATATTACCAACAGTTAATTACCAGTAGTTAATTTTGGTAATTCAACCATCATGATATGATAAAAGCTCCACCAACAAGACTGTAACACACATCAATTCATGCTTCATTCCCACTGTGTTTCTTTTATTACCTAAAGAACAAGTTTTCCATCCTCACACATTGCTTTGTTTAAAGAAAATGGAACCAAATGCAAATATTGTGATGAATATTGCAGCTATGTTAGTAGTATCCTGCCCATATGCCCTCTGACAATCCCACTGGGCAGCACATTCTGTTGTCATCTCTCCACCCATGAACTTCCTCTCATGGCTGAAACTAGCATCACCCAGGTGCACTGAAGAATAGTTCCACTAAAGGGATGTTCCTCCCTACTGAGACTTCAACTAGTGACTAGTGGCCTCTAGTGTATAAATACCAGAACTTCTGGCTCCTGCCTTGGATTAACTGAACCATGAGCTCTGCACTAGTGCCAACACTGCAGTGACATTAAGCTTCAGCAAGTCATTTAACAGGCGCCCTCTAAATCCAATTCAACTCGTCTAAAAAAAATGCTTCTGGAAAAATCCAAAACACAAAAAGTAAAACGTATTTCCATTCACAGTAATTTTAATAAATAGTATGGATTTAAAAAGAATTCATTCATAATCTCTATAACAAAATAATAAATTTTCAAGTAAATATTTCTAAAAGATTTGATAATCTTTAACATACAATCCTAACCTTGATTTTTAAAAGAAGATTCAAAGCAAATTCTAAAAAATATTTTATTTCAAAAATGATACTTTGTTCCTCCTGTGTAGTACTGGAACTTGAATTCAGGACCTCACATATGGAAGATAAGTCTACCACTGAGTTAAATCTCAAACCCAAGAGTTGACATTTGCTATAAATAGGTACTGTTGTGTCATAATAGCATAATCCTAAGAACCTAATTTTGAACTATGAATAAAAATCTATTTAAAAAAAAAAAGCATTCCTAATTTCCTTTTAACCGGAGCTGTGAACAGTAAGGTACTGAAACAGAGATGACATGAACTTCTAACTATCTCTTAACTAATGCCTATAATAAAATAATGGGAGTTATGTCAAGCTACAAAAATCTTCTAATTATATGGCAGTTGAAATGTCACTGCATTAGTAATAATTTCACTATATTCTTAATTCATTTCCATACTTTTTATGCCTATTAAGATCAAAGTTTAAGGTATGTCTTTAACACCGTGATTAAACTAACTGAACTTTTGAATCAGAAATAGAGCTTACGTTGATAAAATTGTAGGGGGGAATCTATTTTAGCTACCCTCTAAAACTGACATGTATTAGAAAATCACATCAAAAAGAGAATCAGATGTTGATCATGACAAAGCTGCAGCAGAACCCAAAATAAGCCTAGCAGCAATATGAACCTCACAGTTTGATTGAATCATGGGATGATTCTATTTCCAGGTATCTAATTGAAAATGGAAGTGGGGAAAAGGCCCAAGGTCCAGAGGCTGCACAATGCTTTGCACTTCTACAGTGCCTCCAAGGACTCAAATGTCTCTGAAGATGGGCAAGGTGAGAGTTTTTGGACAAACCTAAAAAAATTGGTGGTGAAGGACCAACATGGACAGTTGACCAAAATGAAGCTGAGATACTGATTCAGCTCTTGTATTTCCCACTGTACTTCCCTGTCCAAAACTGATTTGCCAACCTACAGTACAAGGTGCTTTGGGAGATACATGCAGACTGATCAAAAATAATGTTCTCCAAAAAACTAACTAACAAACAACAAACAGTATTCTCTCTTTCCTAAAATATTATGCACTAAGATTCAAACTCTTCTAGACTAGAAACTACAGCAGGTAATTTTGGACACCCAACTGTTAAGCCAAAGGATTTAAGCACAGAACACTGGGCTCAGCCTGGGGTTGACCTATGGTAAGACCGCATGGACATCACCCAGAACCTGACAGCACAGTACTTATTTTCTCAAAGACTGCTCCCTCTTTTTGCATTTTACCAGTGCAGAGCCCCAGCACTGCACAGTTCCCTGAACTCTGCTGTCTTCCTTACCCCCATAAACATACATTTACCAAAAAACAAAAAAGGCACCTACAGTCTTTGCTTCCTTGACCACCACCAACTGCTATACCTAGTCTACCACCAACAATCCCCCAGGTTTCACCCTCAGCCCCATAAAAGCTTTGAAAAAAATAAAGTCTAAAGGAAAAAACTTTAAATACCACCACCTGTGCTATCCTATTCAATCTACTGCCCTTTTGCTGTTTGTTGTTATTGTAATTTTTTATATTGGGTCTCATGCAGCCCAGGCTGGCCTCAAATTCACTCTGCAGGGAAGAATGACCTTAAGCTTCTAATCCTCTTGCCTCTACCTTCCATTTTGACCCTTCAAAGACTCCTCCTTCAGGGGCTAGAGATAGCTCAGCAGTTTATCATATGCTGTTCCCAGCACCCACAAGGTGGCTTTCATTAACTCCAGTTCCAGGGGATTTGGTGCCTTCTTCTCATGTCCAGGAGCACCTGGAATGTACATGGTACATGTACACAGTACACATACATATAAGCAAGTCAAACACTTATGTGTTGGGGAATATCATTTTAAGATGTATTACTTTTGTTTATGTTGCATTTGTTTAACACTGAGAAGCTGTAATTCTTTGCCTGTCAAAAATACCTGATGGTCTAATAAAGAGCTGAACAGCCAAAAGCAAGGCAGGAGCAAGGATAGATGGGGCTAATGGACAGAGAGGATAAACAGAAGGAGAAAGAAGGAACAGAAACAGCAAGAGAACAAAGAGAAGAGAATATCAGGTCCAGCCATCCAGCTACACAACAAGTCACGGAGTAAGAAATAAAGAAAGGTATACAGAAATAGAGAAAGATAAAAGCCCAGAGGCAAAAGGTGGTTGGAATAATTTAAAAAAAGAACAAGCCAAAGTAAGACCAGGTATTCATAACTAAGAATAAGCCCCCATGTGTGATTTATACTTGGGAGCTGGGTGGTGGAACCCTCAAAAAGAGTAAAGGAGCTGGGCGATGGTGGAGCACACCTTTAATCCCAGCACTCGGGAGGCAGAGGCAGGCAGATCTCTGTGAGTTCGAGACCAGCCTGGTCTACAGAGCTAATTCCAGGACAGGCTCCAAAGCCACAGAGAAACCCTGTCTCGAAAAACCAAAACAAAACAAAACAGAAAGGTCTCAGGAGAAACAAACCTTGACATGTGACAACTTTCGGCCTCTACAACCGTGAGGAAAAAAAAAAATCTCTGCTGTTTAAGCCACTTGATCTGTGGGATTTTGTTACAGGAAATAAATATTGTCACCCTCATTGTTCATAGGTTNAAGTCAGTCAGGGGGGCTGGAGAGATGGCTCAGTAGTTAAGAGCATTGCCTGCTCTTCCAAAGGTCCTGAGTTCAATTCCCGGCAACCACATGGTGGCTCACAACCATCTGTAAAGAGGTCTGGCGCCCTCTTCTGGCCTGCAGACATACACACAGACAGAATATTGTATACATAATAATAAATAAATATTAAAAAAAAAAAAGTCAGTCAGGGTAGTAGATTGTTGTAGGAAGGTCACTTGTTTGTTTCTGGCTGCTCAGGCCTGAAAATAATCACACAGAAACCATAGTATTTGCAATACTGTTTGGCCAATAGCTTGAGTGTATTTGCTGGGTGGGAGCCTTCCTCACCACCTCAACTCTAATAACCAATTGGTCCATGCTGGCACCACGTAACTTGCAGCACACTGCCCACAAATCCAATTTAAATGCTTTCCTCCTGAAAGAACCAGAATTCACGCTGGCAGCACAGCCTAGAAAGCTGCCATTTCAAAACTGCATGGCTTTTTTTCTGCTACTGCTGAACCAGGAAAACCTCTCTTAAAGAAGCTAAGGCATTAAGCCACGCTTAACTCTGTTTTGTTTTGGTTGGTTGGTTTTTGCTTTGTTTTATTTTGCCTAGAATTTTTCCCCAAACTCCCTCAGGTTTTAAGTGGATTTTACTTGGCCCCATGTTGGCGCCAATTTGTTATAGGAGGCCGCGTCTTTGTTCCTGGCTGCTCAGCCCTGAAATAATCACACAGAAACCATATTATTTGCAAAACTGTTTGGCCAATAGCTTAAGCGTATTTCTGGCTAACTTACTAGGTAAAGTTCTGGCATCTGTCTCCGGCAGGGCTACATGGCTTCTCCCTGACTCTGCCTTCTTTCTCCCAGAATTCAGTTCAGTTTTCCCCACCTAACTCAGCTCTGCCTTGCACAAGCCTAAGACAGTTTCTTTATTAACCAATGGTATTCACAGCATACAGAAGGGAATCCCACATCAGTAGACACTGTAATCCCAGTGCTGGGGAGGTAGACAGGGAAATCCCTGGGGCTTCCTAGCTAGCCAGCCTATGAGAGACCCTGTCTCCTAAAAAAAAAAAAAAAAAAAACCTGAGCACACACTTGCACACAGAAAAGAATCAGTACCCAGAAGGTTGAAACAGAAAGATCACAAATTCAAGGCCATCTTAGGTAACAGTAAAAATGTCTCATAAATAAAGAAAAAAGAATCTTCGCCAAGAAGTAACTCGTATTAACTTCACGATAAAGGTAATCTTAATTTATATTTTTTTAATTATACGTTTGAGGGAAGGAGATGCAAATGAGTAAAGTGCCCAGAGAATCCAGAAGAGTTGGATTCCCTGGATGATTACGATCTACTTCATGTGGGTGCTGGAAACCAAACTCCAGTCCTCTGGAAGAGCAGAAAGCACTCTTAACCAGCACGCTACCTCTCCAGTCCCCACAATAAAGGTAATATTTAAACATCTATCTATAAGAAAAGAAAATATATTTAAATTTTTCTTTCCTCTAAATATAACAAAAATAAACTAAGATTACTGAATGAATAAAAAGTCACCAACAAGAAAAAATAGCAAGTACTGCTTTTTCAGCTCTTTACATTTAAATTTTCAAAGTCTTTAGCTGTGTTTCTATGGGTCTATCTAAAATAGCAAAATTTAAAACTTCTATTGTATCTGCCCAAAATCAGTTTTACTGACTACCCTCTCTCCTCACGCCCAGCTTCCAACTAGGGACAACTGGGACACACTGAAGGTGCTCTGAGCACATAGCAACATCCTGAGAATCAAACGTTTTCCTTCGTTTTTAATCTGTCCCAAGCACACAAACACAGAATTGGCCAATTCTTCTTAAATAGAGAATTTGGCCAATTCTCTAACATTTAAAGTTGTGGGCACATAATAAATACAGAAAACACTGGAAGTTTTAACACCATTATAAATCAAACCCTGGTCTGATAAATGGATACTTGGCTTAAAAGTTTGCATGGATTGAAGAGGCTGACCACAATAGTGTTTCCTAAAATAGTGTATCTTAAGAATTCATTTTTAATGAATACATACACACATTTATTCTTTGTTTTTGTTTGTTTTTTGAGACAGGGTTTCTCTGTGTAACAGTCCTAGTTGTCCTGGAATGCACTCTATAGTCAAGGCTGGCTTCGGACTCAAAGAACTCCTGTCTCTGCCTCCTGAGTGCTACGATTAAAGGTGTGCATCACCACTGCATGACTATATATTCTATAGGCTCTGCATCCCTGTATCTGGGTGTGTGTGTTGAATGTATAGCTATGACTATGTGTGGATGCTTACTCCTGTATACATGCAGGGGCCAGAAGAGGGCACTGGGTGTCTATCTATTCCTACTGAGTCAGGTTCTCTCCTGTCTTTTCAGCTAGGCTAAAAGTCTCACAAACCTAGTGAGGATACTGTCTCCACTGGCCCCAACCTTGAGAGTTGGGGTTGCAGATATTTGTCAGGACATCCAGCTTGTTACATGTGCTGGTACCTGAACTCGGGTCCTCATGATGACAGAGCAGGTGCTTTTAGCTGCTGACCTATCTCTCTAGTCCCTTAAGAATCTTTACCTGTGGACAAGATGGCTAAGCAGGTAAATACATCTATTGCCAAGCCTGATAATCCAGGACTCCCTAGAGGAAGAGGAGAACTGACTCCCTCAAGTCTCCTGATTTCCACAGGCACCATGTTACATGTGCATCCTGGCCCCCAAATAAATGTAATTTTTTTAGGAAGAAATTTTTACTGATTAAAAATAATTTTTCAGGACAGGTGTAGTGACACATTTATAATTCCAGAGTTCCAACAGGAGGCTTACACATGAGTTCAAGGTCAGCCTGGGCTACACAGGGAGAAAAGTGGAGGAGGGAAAATACACACACACACACACACACACACACACACACACACACACTTTACATTCTTTTCCTAAAGTTTTGGACTCAGTAGGTCTGTACAAGTCCTACAATCTATTTTGAACAAGCACACCTGATTCTTTAAGTCTTGCAAGTTTAGATATAGCCATGACATAAAAAGACCTTTCACATTTAAGCAACATTTGAGGAATGCTCAACTCATGAGCTCCTGTGCCTGTATTCGATTGCCTTAAAATCACCCTTACTCAGGAACTTGGAGAATAAATTGGAAAGAACACGAAATTTGAAGTTAAAAAAAAAAACAAGATTCAATTTTTTCTGACATTTGAAAGCTGTATAACCCTTATACCTACCACTGTATCGCCCCCTGGCATGGGTACATAACGCGGAAATAGCAAACCAGCACTAGCCTTCCTCGCAGGGTTGCCGTGGAGTCATTTGAGAATACTCAAAAAGGACTCTGCAAAGATGTCATCGTTACAATAACATCGCATGAAGTCGGTGTCCTTTAATTCAGAATTCAAGGTTGTTGCTGCTCGGCCTGCTATGGAGCTGTTGTCTCTCCACATCATCTACAAGCATCACTGCTCCTTTCACATGACAGGCAATGGGTACTGGGGCACAGAGAAGCTCTAGGGTTGGACTGCGGGATTAGGAGCCTGTTTACTGCAGCAGCGCTGTTTATGTGACAGGGCTGGAGTCTCAGCCATCATTAGGGCTTGGCTGGCAGTATTTCTACTGGAAGCTAGCTTGACTGTGAGCAGTTAATGTCAGTCATTAAAGAAAAACCGATCTAGAGAATGAGTTTTCTACATACTATAAATGCTAAGGGGACTTTAAAACTGATTATTTAAATTTCTAAAAGAAACTGTCCCCTTTCCTGACTGCCTTGAAGCACTTGAAGTACACTAAAACTACACAATATTTCTCGGGCAACTCATTGTCATTCACAGAATTAGTGGACTGGGTTATGAGCACAGCTGAGACTCTAGAAATGTTGGATCCACCAAATTAACTTGCAACACTACACAAAAGGAACAAGTCCCTCCCCCATTTTTACCGTGCTGGGAGGGTTTACCAAGTGGTGCAATGGGTACCTATGCTTTCTTTACAACTTCAGGCTCTTTTGCAAAAGGGGCCATCTTTTTCCTCACACAAGTTGCAGGAATGTCTGATAATGCTCTCCAGCACTCCTTCTCATTGTTACAGATTGGCTATCCAAAATGTGCGGGACCAGAAGTGTTTCAGGATTTGTTGGCGTTTTAAATTTTGGGACAACCACATAGACTTTATCAGCTGAACACCAAACCACAAATCTAAAATCCTAAACTCCCAAATCTGAAACTCTGGGGACAGCACATGCTCAGGGGCATTAGATTTGGGGGAATATTTCAGATTGGTTATGCTTGCCAGGTACCACAAATTGCTGTGGAATAACCCTTCTGTACACTGTGTGACTGTGTCACTGTGATTGGTTTAATAAGGAAGCTGGCTGGCAAATAACTAGACAGGATAACTTAAGTGGGAGAACCAGACTAAGGACAATGGGAAGAAAAAGGGTGGAGTCAGAGGAGTCACCATCCAAACAAGAGAGGAACAGGAGGTATAAGATGAAAGAGAGGTAACACCAGACATCAGAATGTAGATTAATAGAAATGGGTTCATTTAAATTATAAGAGCTAGTTAGTAATAAGTTTGAGCTATTGACCAAGCACTTAGAAATAATATTAAGTCTCCGTGTTGGTTATATAAGAACTGGGAGCAGGAAAGGACAGTCTGCCTACAACAAATCATCTCTCCTGTTTTTTGTTTTTTTTTTCTCTAACTCACCTCAATTATTTTCACTACTCTGCCATCGTGGCCTGCTTTCAACACTCCCATTGCTGCTTTTTATCAATCTACCTCAGCTGTAGCTAACTGCCTTTGAACACTGAATTAACTATCTTACCCGACCCTTCTCTAAACACATTCATAATCTTGATTGTATAATTGTTTTCCTTGCTATGACCTGACAAGACCAACTTAAGCCTGTGAACTGATACGCAGTTTAACTTTCTTGCAGTTTCTGTTTCTGTATACAGTCTGTCTTGGAGTATTTTCCAGTATTTTAAAATAAAAGTATAAAAGTTACACCAGGCATGATGGCACAAGCCTGCAATCCTAACACTTGGGAGGTGGAGGAAGAAAGATTCAAAGTGCAATGACACTCTTAGCTAGTTCAAAGTCAGCCTGGGCACATGAGATCCAAACAAAAAGAATTTCTTTTAATAAGAGTTGAAGGTTCTAGAAGGCATGGATTTATTTCACCAGAAATCCAAAATTTTTAAGAAACTATTTTGGCCAAATATGCTAGAATTTCAATTTCCACAAATTTATCTTAGCTCTCCCAATTAGCAAGATTTTATTCACTTTAGTTGAAAAAACTTTCTTGATAGGAGAAAACCTATTCAGAACAATTTTATAAGGAAGATACAAGCATGAATGTGTTACCAAGATTCTATTAATATTCAAATAGTTACTAAATGTAATAGTGTACATATATCCTAAACCATAGAAGAAAGACTAACTTGTCATCATGCCACTGACGGACTGACGGAATTTCTCAGTTCAAAACAATTGGAGCTGAGGTAGCAGAGGACCAGCATGCAATAGGGCCACTGGGCACAGGAACACATGACAGCTGCAAGTGAATGCACAAGACCTGCAAAAATCAAGCCAGCCAGAATCCCAGCTCAGGAACTCCCACGGCTAGCTGACCTACTGGGAACTGATGGCTGCAGGAAAAGGGAGTTGGTTTTCTTCAGGGATGCAGCCTCTGATGGGCTAGCCATGCTCCAATGGGTAACCAAGTCTTAGTTTCTAAGGCTGTGATAAATGCCATGACCAAAAGCAACTGGGAGAGGAAAGGGTTTATTTGGCTCTCAGGCCAAAACCAAGACAGGAACTCGAGGCAAGAACCTGAAGGCAGGAACTAAAGCAGATGCCAAGGAGAAATGCTGCTTACTGGCTTGCTCCTCAATGGTTTACTCAGTCAGCCTACTTTTTTCACCCAAACCACCTGCCGAAGGGTCACACCGTGACCCATGGTGAGCTAAGAATGCCCATATCAGTAACTAATTAAGAAAATGCCCCACAGATTTCCTGCTGTCATAACTTTATAACCAGTCTTGTTGGAACAGCGTTGGTTAATTTCAATCTCGAATTTCAGAGGCATGTGATACGGTTTTAAAACAAAGAGGGAGAATGCACAAATTATTTTACAAAATGCAAAAATAATCATCCCACTTCCAAACAAAACACACTATTCACTAAATAAATTATAATGAGCTCTTGAAAAGCTTACAGTTTAGAAAAATGAGATAACATTCACTCAGATGTGTAATTGTTGCACACATACAATGTACCCACACTAAGGTGACAAATGCGCAAACACACAAAGTATCGTAACTGCTCTGAAGCGTTCAGTGACGGCTCTGTGTAGACCTGGAGGGAAAAAAAAACATAATGTATGTTCTAAAAAAGTAGAAAGAATTTATAAGCAGAAAGTGTAAAGACAAAAGTGGAACAGGAGAAAGACTATCTCAGACAATAAAACCAATTTCAACACCTGATGAAACTAGTGTCTGCACAAATAAGATAATCAAAGAGGAAGAAAAAAGCATAAATAAGTCTGGGACACAGAAACCCATGAGAGATACAGTCAAGAAAGAATGCATAGAGGCTGGAAAGGTGGCTCAGTGGTTAAGAGCATTGGCTGCTCTTCCAGAGGCTACAGGTTAGGTTTCCAGCATCCACATATGTGTGTGCGTGTGTCTATATTACCATGTATATGCCTGGTTGGTGCTCAAGTAGGCCAGAAAAGGGCATCAGATGCCCCAGACCTAGAGTTACTGATGATTGTGAGTCACCACATGGGTGCTGGAAATTGAACCTAGGTCCTCTGGAAGAGCAGCCAGTGCTCTTAATTGTTGAGCCATTTTTCCAACCCTCAATCTTTTTTGCTAAGGATGCAAAAACAGATGATGACAGAAACATACGTGAGAAAAATTCAAAATGTGCCAAGAACTTGAAGTTATCATTAAGTTAAACTTTGTGCAAGTGTAAGGAACAATTTGACTGCAGGGTTTTTGCAACAATAGACCTTTTCAAAGTGTCCTGTAAGGAAGAGGCACTTGGCAACACAGATGATGGGGGACTGCGACAGTGTTCAGTAAGAGCTGGCAATCTCCAGTCTAGACGCTACAAGGACAGTGTACTTCTAGCATTTAATTAAAGATAGAAAAGAAAACTGGCCACTTGTTGAATTTGGTCCACTAGTCCACAGAAAAGTGAGAAATTTTCAAATCCTTAAAAATTAAACTTTGTACATAGTAATCTAGACTCCTGTGAAGACCATTGCTAATGGGTGTTGATAAGTGTCTGGCAAAGCCAGCAAGCCACATCTGGTTTGCAGGACATGTTAATATGTTCAAAGTCCACGGAATCAGTAACATCTGCAAATTCAGCTATTTCAGGGAACCCCCAGAGCTGTCAATCAAGCAACCACTCCCTCTGGATCTTCGAAAAGTCATCAGGACACCTCTGGCTGTTAAATCTTCCATCAGCCTAGGGGACTCTAATCCAGTCTTTGACAATCAGAGAAAACTCAACCACTGAATCCCCACACAGCCATCTATCCAGGTGCCAGAAGCGCTGATTGTCATAGCTATTGCTCCAGGAGTCTTTACTTGAGTTATGAAAGCTACAGATGACCTTTAGCTGACTGGCCGCCCATAGTCACCCTGATCTCCTTCCTGTCCTTTATCTGGTGGGGGAGGAGCACCTCCCCCACCCATAAATAGCCAGTACACTCCTGAGATGGGTGAGATTTGGATGAGCAGCATTCACAGAGCATTCTAAATCTTTATCATGGGCAGAAGAGTCTGAGCAAAAAACCACAAAAGCAGTAACCCCCTGGGGCCCTCAGCCCTAGGTACACCCAGTAGCAAAAGAATCCCAGATTAGAGCCGGGG
>NW_026067937.1:14937829-14989445 GCF_014885135.2 Alexandromys fortis | reverse complement strand
GGGGGGGCTTCAGAGAGCTGAAGCTGTGGGAAAGCAAGAGCTGTGAAGAGCCAACCATGCAGTTGCTGCAAGCTCCAGACACCATTGAGACTCTCTAGCTTCAGAGCATTGCTGAGGAGGTGACTGACAGTCCCCATTCTGTGAAGCCCAGGCCTGTAGCACCCTGACCTCAGAGCTCCACTAGCTGGCCCCAGCATCCTAGGATCCGAGCAGGGACACTAAGAGACGGCACTTTGCCTACTAATGCATTCCATTTAATAAAACAACCAGAACTGGGCTGGTGATGACACGGTGACACAGGCTTTCCACAGGTCATATGCAGGGGGATCTGGGAAAACACAGATTATCAAGGCTTAGAAATGATAGTATCTGAGTATTGTGAAGTTAAGAATCAAGGGAATTTCCCAAGGGATTAAATCTGGAGAAGGATCAAAGACGACTTAAAGGTTTTTCAAATGTACTCGAAAAACTGAATTTCTCTAAGTCTATCCTAGCTTGAACTTATTAAAGGAAGCCAGACACAAACAACTGCCTAGCAAATTTTTACCAAGTACAGAATTCTCCTGTGGCCAGGCTCATTACTTTCTAATCTTTTATAACTTCAGACTGTCAGCATGAAGTTGGCTATGTGACTACAAATGTTTCCTCATCACAACAATCCTTCCTAATCAAATCTGTGGGCTGTGTATACAAAATATGTTCAATGTTACTTATTACCCATGAAAATGCAAGAGACTGCATTAGGAACTCACCTACCTCATTTAAAAGATGAAGTTATACTTAGGTTAGCTGTCTTTGTTCAAGGTCAGTTTAGTGAGCAAAACTGCTTGCCCTCGCCCAGATAACTCCAAAGCCAATCTGTTAACTATATACTACGATGTAATACAATGTAAGAGGCTCTCATTGTTAACGTCTTTAGATTGTCTACTCTTTCCTCCAACCCTCCTATGACTAGGCTGTTGTACTTAATGGTGGTACAGATAACTTTTTAGAAAGTCGAGTCTTGCTGGAATTCCCAGTTGGAGAGAAGACAAAATTTGCCTTGTTTTGCTGCGAGGGGGGAGGGGGGCAGGGGTGGTGAATCAGAAAATAAAACAAAGCTGTACTTCTGACAGGCTTTTCAATTCACACTACGGTGTTATGGGCGTCCTTGACAAAATGATAATCCAGTGCCTGGCCACTCAAAACCCTTATTACTCAGACCCTGCTAACAGAATTCTCACACCACAGTGGTTTGATTTTCCCTTCCCTCTCTGTTTGGGGGTGGGGGATGTCTGCAAGGTTTTCTTCCCTCTGTTTTCTGCCACCCTTCATCAGGCTAACTCACAAGGGCCCTTCAGAGCTCTGTTTGGGAATCACTTCCAGGGACAGCTCTGATCTCCCTCACAGGCTGCCGTTTAACACTGTTTTCCCACCATAATCCTCTCACCGGGTCCCATTTGCCATACACTGGCCCTCACTGAAACAGAAACTTACAAACTGCATTTACTAAACAGCACTGGCTCCCTGCTTGGGCCCATGAGGTAACCAAGTGAAGGAGGAAAGCCTAGCATCTCTGTCTTCATTTTGTCTCTGTTTTTCTCACTCTCTGGCTACTGAAATCATGTAACCGTACAGTCTGCAATTCCAGGAAGGGCAGTGGAACAAACCCTCCATCCCATGTTGACTACTAGCTGTGAAACCAGAGCTATACTCTGGAACAGAAGTGAACACCCACTAGGAACCAGAATGGTCCCTTCCCAGAAGGACAACTAAGACAGGATGACAGTGGGTTGCCTTTCTGTCTTAGTGACAGTGTCCTTTGCTTTACAGAAGCTTCTCAGTCTCAGGAGGTCCCATTTATTCAATGAGGCCCTTAATATTTGTGCTGCTGGGGTTATACGTAGGAAGTGGTCTCCTGTGCCCTACTCCTGTTGTAGAGTACTTCCCACTTTCTCTTCTATCAGGTTCAGTGTGTTCGGACTGATATTGAGGTCTTTAATCCACTTGGACTTGAGTTTTGTGCATGGTGATAGATATGGATCTATTTTCATTCTTCTACAGATTGACATCCAGTTTTGCCAGCACAATTTGTTGAAGATGCTCTCTTTTTTGAGACAATGGGGATGTTCTATCGGGAACTCACCAAGGCCAGCTGGCCTGGGTCTGAAAAAGTCTAGGATAAAACCGGTCTCGCTGAACATAGCGGACAATGAGGACTACTGAGAACTCAAGAACAATGGCAATGGGTTTCTGATCCTATTGCACGTATTGGCTTTGTGGGAGCCTAGGCAGTTTGGATGCTCACCTTACTAGACCTGGAGGGAGGTGGGTGGTCCTTGGACTTCCCACAGGGCAGGGAACCCTGATTGCTCTTTGGGCTGACGAGGGAGGGGGACTTGATTGGGGAAGGGGGAGAAAAATGGGAGGCGGCGGTGGGGGATGAGACAGTAATCGTTAATAAATAAACAAATAGCCGGGCGATGGTGGCGCACGCCTTTAATCCCAGCACTCGGGAGACAGAGGCAGGCAGATCTCTGTGCGTTCAAGGCCAGCCTGGTCTACAGAGCTAGTTCCAGGACAGGCTCCAAAGCCACAGAGAAACCTTGTCTCGAAAAACCAAAAACTAAATAAATAAATAAATAAATAAATAAATAAATAAATAAATAAATACAGGATGACAGAGACAAATACACTTCTCAGACCAGCTAATGGGACCGGAGCTGAGATAAGAAAGGGTCAATGGTGGTCAAGACCACACCTTGACTAGAGCTGCTTAATTATGCACACCACTGATATGGGATTTCCCTCTGTGTGCTGTGATTACCATTGGTTAATAAAATACCTCTTTGGGCCTATAGCAGAGCTATAGGGGAACAGAGCTAGGTGGGGAAAACTAAACTGAATGCTGGGAGAAAGAAGGGCAGAGTCAGAGAGAAGCCATGTAGCCCTACCAGAGATGGATGCCCGGAACTTTAGCAGGTAATCCACAGCCATGTGGCAACACACAGATTAACAGAAACGGGTTAAACTAAGATGTAAGAGTTAGCCAATAAGAAGCTAGAGCTAATGGGCCAAGCAGTGTTTTAAGTAATATAGTTTCTGTGATTGTTTTGGTTCTGGGCAGCTGGGACAAACAAGCAGCTTAATACAACATACCACATGCCTTTTGCCCAGTTCTTCCTCTATTGAATCAATAGTTTTTGGCAGAAGACACATGAAATCACTGGACCCTGCATCCGGTCCTTTCCCAGTGTAGCCAACTGAAACAAACTTTCTTCTGCTTTCACCATCATCTGGAGACAGACAGCTGAGCCTAGCCTGCTAAAGATACCAGCACACAGGAGTTTCTGCCCTGAAAATTCACACGAGATTGCTAGTATAAGATCCATGGCCCCATCCAATAGTGTTATACCACACTAAGAACAAGAGAAGTGAAATAAAATGTCAACTTTCCAAATGTATCCTTATCTAGACATAGCATTTAGTGGCATTGGAACTGATATATACAAATCCATTTGCTCAGTTAATCTTACTAATTTTGTTATGCTATTAATTCAGCAACAATTATGTCCTAGTTTGTCTCCACTACTGTGATAAAAAGACCATGACCAAAACAACTTAGGGAGGAAAGGGTTTATTTCACTTTCTTTTTTTGTTGTTGTTGCTGTTTTTGTTTTTTGTATTTTTGCTTTTCAAAATAGGGTTTCTCAGTATCTTTGGAGCCCGTCCTGGAACTAGCTCTTGCATACCAGGCCGGCCTCGAACTCACAGAGATCCGCCTTGCCTCTGCCTCCAGAGTGCTGGTATTAAAGGCGTGTGCCACCACCGCCCGGCTCATTTCACTTTTAACTCCAGATCACAGTCCACCATGGAGGAAAGTCAGAGAGGACTCAAGACAGGAACCTGGAACCAGAAACTGAAGCAGAGGTCATGGAAGAATGCTACTCACAGGCTTGCTCCTCACAACTCACTCAACTTACTGTTTACACAACCAGGATCACCTGCCCAGTGGTGGTACCACCTGCTACATCAATCATTAGTGGGCAGACTGCCATACAGGCTTGGCTACAGGCCAGTCGAATTCAGGCACTTTCTCAGTTTAGGTTCCCTCTTCCCAGATGACTCAAGCCTAAGTCAAGTTGACAAAACCCTAACCACCACTACTTATTACATAATAAGATATTAATTATCTACAGAGAGGAAGATAAATTAATATCACTAGCAGAAACCAGGCAAAGTCCCCTAAGAATAACTCCCACTATTTAAGATCTAAGCTACATGGAAATGTTTACAAATTACAATTGGCCAATTAGTTTTATAGTTGTTTTCTTGGGGGTGCGTATTTGGGGGAAGGTGGCAATTGTGCCAAAGCACAGGTGTGGAGGGAGGCCAGAGCTTGCCTGCCGGTCTCCCCTTCCTCTCTGTAGGTAGTCCTGGGCATGGAAATCAGGTTGGCCAAGTTTAGGACTACTTTACCTGCTGAGCCATCTTGCCAACCCCCGATCACTTCTTTTGCTTCAGCATTTAAAATACAGTTAAAAAAAATTCCCAAAATTCTAGCATAAACTGACCTCAACAATATTTCATCGTATGACACCATGGTTCTCTCTCCTGTCCCAAAGTTCAGCTCAAATTTCTTTTTTAAATTTTACATAATAAACTCTCCCCTAATTTACCAATTTCCCATCCTGTGGAGACAAATCTAAGAGCAAATGTTCCTTTTCCAATAGCAATGTCACCTCCCTTGATGTTCACCATGTATCTGTATGTATGTGTGCATTTACCATGTGAGTTTTAGCCTGTATAAACATTTTTAAAAAGAAAAACTAAAGTAACACTAGGCTTTCTTTGCAAAAGTATCTTATTGGACAGCTGATTCCCTATGGCATTACTGTCATGACTTTTAAAAGAAATACAAACCAGTTTTTCAAGCTGAAAACAATGAATACGAGCAAGCCAATTGGGAAATTATAATGTAGCTCTTAGTAACACTGAACACATTTTCCCAGGGACTGTGAAGAGATAACAGATGATTTTGAAAAGCTGTGTAAAATCACTATTTGCCCCACATCAAGGAACGACCTCACAAACTCATTTCTACTTCAAATATTTTCTTATAATATTAGGTCGTTGTCCCAAAAGATTAGCTGTCATGTCTTTCCTGTTAAGTTGTTCAAATGTTCTTTAATCAACAAAATAGAAAACCTGAAAAGTAACATGATGTGTTTTGCACAAAGACAACAGGCAACCACATCCCAAAAGTCTATAAAACGTTGAGAAGTGAACAATGAATTACAAAACACCATAGAACCACAAATACGTCACAAATAATTAGGTATTTTTTTCAAGGGTCAAAAAGAATTGAAGAAACAAAGGGGGTGGAGCCGAACCACCACTTTCTCAACCTCTCTGGTACGACCTTTGTTCTAGTTTTTTAAATCTGCCACGCGAAAAGCACAAGGTTCCCGTGTTCTGCTCACTTTTTGTGAAAACACTTTTTCTCAACCCTTTTGCAAAAAGTACTGCCGATTACGATATGAAGACTTGCCGTTTTCCCAGCACAGCGCTTCTTGCTCATTGGAACTCCAGAATAATTTAGCAAGAATTTCTCTGACCCCTCCCCTAGCCCCCAAAGGACTTTGTCAATGACATGAAAGAAACCCAATCCACGTAACTGGAGAGACAAGTTTCGCAAGATCAGGACTTCTGAAACTCGCTGTCCCCGCACCCCTTCCTCCTATCCTCACCTATGCTTCTCATCCATAGCACAGGCCAGTTTTCAAGCCACGTGAGAAACTTTATTAAAAACACTGCAAGGGGCAGAGCAGACAAGGCACCTGACTCCGGCCGCCAACTCAGGATGGTTTCGACGGGACAAGCCCCAGGGAGTTAAGAAAGGTTTCCTTCGTGCCCACAAGGCTGCAGGTCCAATGCTCGCAGGCTCTGCACGAGTTTGCGCGCTGCAGAAGCCGGCTCGCGGCGGGAGGGCCGCGGTGGTCCACTCACCTGCCCATTCTCCGAGCCGCGGGCCGACGCTGGCCTCGTTGCCCACGCACCACACCTGGAAGGCCCTGAAGAGGGAGTACGAGGCGCGCAGGGCCAGGTAGGCCACGGTGCTCGCGCCCACCCAGTACAGGAAGCCGGCCGCCGGGAGAGTGCGCTCCATGGCTCGCGACTAGGCCTCACTACCACCGTGAATGGGGAAGAAAAAAAAAAAAAACGAATGAATGGAGCGAGGAGGCGGTCCCGGCCGTGACGCCGAGGACGCCACTGACAGACGCCCTCTTGGGACCCAAGGCCCGCCCACGGCGCCAATCCATGTCGCCATTGGTGGCTTCATCGTCCTTTGAGCGTACTGTGTCTACCATTGGTTAGACTCCGTTTAGTGGCCCCGCCCATACGCCCCGCCTTCGTGCTCAGCGCCCCATTTTCTATTAAGAGAGTGGATCGCTCACATGCCACTCAACATTTGGCCCCGCCCACAAGCTCACATCGCGCCACCGAAGCTCAGGGATCTCTCATTGGCAGAGGCGGCCCTCACGACTGCGCGTTGATTGGCCGATGAGACCTAACCTCGTATTTCGGGAAGGAATGAAACCGGAAGGAAAAAATTGTAGTGGAAGCGGCGCGGAGCGGCGCTTGCGTTTACGCCTTTGCATTAAACACTTTCAGACTCCTGTTAATCCCATGAACTTCTCGGATGAAGGGTTGGGGTTCCCCGTCTGCGCCGCACTCTTTCGCTCCAAATTCTAAATGCCTTCCTTAGCTCCCACATTGAACTTTAGACTCGTGGTTCCCAGTAATTCGGAATTCCAGACTACTACATAGTAGCGTTAACAGTTGTAATATGAATGGAAATACAAGAACACAGCTTGTGGAACAATTCTCCTTGAAAATTTTTGGTTTTTGAGTGGACCTTGAAGAACCAGAATCACATTATTTCTGGTTTTGTGGGAGGATGTGGAGTGAGGAGAGTGGGTGTGTTTGTCCGACTTCGCAGTAGCAAAGATATTCTAAAGAGACATTCATGTTCTTTAACTATCAAGACTATTAAAACAATGGACTCAGAAGAGGAACCTATCCACACCTCCCCGGCGTTTTATGCTGTGGTAAAAAGAAAGCCTAAAACCTGGGCAAACTCTTCTCCCAGAACACCTTACAGGAGAGGCAATGAGGGGTCAGTGGTGGTGGCTGACACACTTGGGCTGGGACTGCTTAGATATGCGTAACTCTAGCCTTCTTCTTAAACCATAACCGCTCTTCAGAACCTGAAACACAGTCTTGGTGGTCGGTGCCAGTTCTCTTTTGTACTTCTTCCTAATGTGGCCACAGTGAATCTCTCTCTCTCTCTCTCTCTCTCTCTCTCTCTCTCTCTCTCTCTCTCTCCCCCTCCCTCCCTCCCTCCCTCCCTGCTCTTCACTATTAATTCAACTACATTAATTGACTATTCAAGGACAGGTGGTATATGCCTTTATATATGAGAGTGTACAGCCAGAGGGTGACATGGGTGTAATTTTTATTTTTGGTTTTATTCTGGCTTGGAGGCAGTCTCTACGAAGCCCTGGTTGTCCTGGTGATAACTAAGTAGGCCAAGCTGATCTCCAACTCAGATATCTGCCTGCCCACACCTCCTGAGTGCTGGAATTTAAGGTGTGTGCCACAATGTTTGCCTGACTTAGGGTGTCTTCACCTATTTCCACCTTTTTTTTGGGGGGGGGAGAACAGGGTCTCACAGAACCTGGTGCTCATCTATTTAGAAAAGCTATGTTGTCACTGCCTCCCCAGTGTTGAATCACCACACCCGGCTTGCACATGGTGCTAGGGATCAAAACCCAGGTCCTTACGCTTGAGCAGAAAGCATTTTACCTACTGAGCCATCTCCCTTGCCCATGAAAGGAAGTTTTAAGGGGACACAAAAGTGTCCAGTAGAGCATGGAAGTACTTCAGCAAAATTCCCCGGGGTGGGAGTGGGGATGCACACGTGTAAACAAATGGAATCTCTTTTCAGGGTCATCTGCCTTCTGCTCATATGTCCAGGTGCCCATTCAACGTCTCTGCTCAAGCTTAGTATATTTATTGATTGTTAGAGGATGTCAAGTATCCCAATCTGGTCTGGAATTGGCTATGTAGTGGAGGATAGCCTTGGACTCCCGATCCTCCCGCCTCTACCTCCTAAGGATTGGGATTACAGGTGTGTGACACCACGTCTGGTTTTTCAACTCAGTGCTGGGGATTGAACCCAGGGCTAATTAAGCACTATATCAACTGAGCTACAGGCCAACTCAAACTTAATATATTTAAAAGTAGAACTCCACAGGTGCCCTCGAATACTGCTTGTGGTGGTTGAATGGGAGTGCCCCCTCCTAGGTTCCTGTGTTTGAATGCTTGGCCTCCAGCTGGGAAGGATTAAGGAGGTGTGGCCTTGATGAAGGAGATTCAATCTTACTGGAGGAGGTGTGTCATCGAGGGTCAACTTTGAGGTTTCAAAAATCCGTGTAAATCCAATTTAGCTTGCTCTGCCTCTTGCTTGTGGATCGGAGGTAAGCTCTGAGCTGCTTCTCCAGAGACACGTCTGCCTGCCTGCTGCCAGGCTCCCTGCTGTGTTGTTCATGGACTTGCCTTCTGAAACTGTGAGCAAGCACCCAATTAACTGCTTCCTTTTATAAGTCGCCCTGGCCATAGTGTCTCTTCACAGCAATAGAACAGTGACTAAGACACATCTTTACCTTTTCTATCTCCTTAACTGGACCACTACTCATGACTGTTCTGGGATGCAAAACCGAGGGGTCAACCTTCCTTTCTATTAAATCCTCATATCCACTTCTTCAAATGTGTCCACTCAATGACTAAAATATAACTTGGGAGATTTCTTAGCTCTGCTACTGCCAACTAATGCAAATCTCAAGTGTTTTCAACCTATATGGCAAGAGTTTCATAATTAGTCTTTCTGAAGCTGTCTTGGCAAACAGATATTGTTGCTGTAGAATTTGTTTTACACACACACACACACACACACATATATGAAGCTGGACATAGTGGTACATGACTTTGATCCCATCATTCCAGAGGCAGAGATAGGTAGATTTCTGTAACTTCAAGACCAGCCTTGTTTACATAGCTAAATGAGTTTCAGGCCAGCCAAGTCTACTTAGTAATTAATAACTTGTCAGGGAAAAGAGAAAAAGAGAGAAAAGAATCAGACACGTCAAATTGGTCTTCAGAATAACTTATTTAAAAGATTTGAAGTTGAGAATAATCTTTAATGTAAAATGTGATTTAACAACATTGCACTGCAGTCATACACACAGATTTCCACTGAAGTTCATTGGCAGCTTTTCTACATTTTGATACAAATATCTACAAATTCACATCCAGTCTTCACAGCAAATTGGGAACAGTTCATTGTATAAAAGAAAATTTCATAATTAGGTAATGTCACAGATGTCAGAAGTTTTTAACAATAACATCATAGCTAAACCTTTGAGACAAGTGCCAGACCCTTCCTAACCTCTTCATTTCATCATTGTTCAACACATTACGCTTGTTTTGTTTTTTGGCATGCTCTCATGTAGCCCAGGTTGGCCCCCAAACTCCCTGCACTTGAGCTTCTGGTTCCCTCCTCCCTCTGGTTCCGAGTGCTTGAATTGTAGGTGTGTACAACAGAGCCATTTCCTCCATGCAGGGAAGCACACTTTGTACTTCCTAGGCAAGTGTTCTGTCAGCTGAGCTACAACCCCAGCTGGACACATTGAGCTTTGATTCCATTCTACATCCAGCTGTCAAATCTTGGGTAGAAAAAAATGTTCTATGAATAACAAACTAATTTAAAATAAATAGAATCTTTAGCATTAAAAACTAATTAGAAGTTACTATTTGATTTCCTTAAGTGATAACATTACCATAATAAAAGAATATTGGGTTTTCATGTTAAGTGTTTTCCTGTGCATAACTGCATCCAAACACAATAGCCTCATTCTTCTTCCAAAGAAACCAGCTTTTCAGTAGACCTTCTACTGCAAGAACCCCTAAGTGCCATGGTCCTAGCTCTAGAAACAGGCCATCGTGAGAGCTTGTTTGAAAAACCAGCCAGGATGGGCAGCTGTTCATATACCTTTGACCTCCTTTATCAGGGAAACTCAGCTTCTTCCAAAAGCAAAGAAGGAGAAAAGGACATTAGCCTGGCCAGCTAGATCAAGCGAATCTACCCTGGCACTCAGCGGGTGATGGAGTCACAACCAGGTCGCCCTGCCAACAAGTCGTTCTGCACTTAAAAACTGCATTTCTACACACACAGCACTTGAGCTCACACTCATGGTCACTTGCACAAACACAGTTTTCAAATAAAACTGAGATGGGGCCTGGGGAGGTGACCTCGTGGTTAAGAGCACTGACTTTTCTTGCAGAGGACCCAGGTTCAGTTCCTAGCATCCATAAGGCACCTCACAACTGTGTGTAACTCTAGTTCAAAGGGATCTGACATCCTCAGACATACATGCAAGCAAAACACCAATGCACATGAAATAAAAATAAAATAAATAAAAATTTCCTTTAAAAAAATAGAAACTAAGATTGGCCAGTTTGATACAGATTTAAGTATACAGCTTTAAGTTTAGTGAGATGGCTCAGAGGAGAAATGTGCTTGGCACCAGGCCTGATGACCTGACTTAGATCCCTGAGGCCCACATGGCAGAGAGAACCAACTCCCTCAGGCAGCCCTCTGACCTACACAAACATGCCACGGGACACACATGCACACCCACCAGGAATGAGAGCAATCAATAAGTAAAAGTACAGCTTCAGTGCTCCCCTACATTTCAATTCAAAGGCTCACACAGACTTATAAACACCAGGAAAGTGTGCCAAGCCATTTAGTACCTTCAGGGGTTGGTGGCTAACACATTAGCCTTGCCCCAGTAACTGCTTTAGTTCATTGTATCCCCTGACCGAGTAATCACTCCAGCTATCTTAGCCAGGATACTTTCGCCTTTAAAAAACAATCAGAGCCATAGTTAAGCCAGCTCCAACTAGGTAAAGGGAAAGCTAATTGGGATGTTTTATCAATGTCTTGCTACAAGACAGAAACCTGCAAATATTAGGACAGTTCCACAAGCAAACACAAAGGAAAGAATACAGAGGAATGCCTTCATGCATTTTCTTTATCTGTATGCTTATGTTTGTAATGGACTCAGCATTTACTAATATCATTCATGGATTTTCCTCTCCCAAAGAATCGTGTTAATTTGATTTCGATTGCTTTTTTCTCTATCTTTATTTTCTTGGTAAATATATTTGATGTATACAAAAAGACTACACAAAATACAAAGTAGTTATAAAAGAGCACGGTAATGTTTGCCCAGCATTGGGAGGTTGCAACAGTGTTGCACCTGGGCTGCCAGCTCCCAGGAGCACAGGCCTCAAAAGCAATCCACGGAGTCAGCACATACAAAGACTTTTTTATCTGAGGGGGTTAGGGAAAGAGACCCTCACATTCTTTCTTGGTTTCCTTCTTTATTCCTTATTCTTCTGTGTTCTTTCTATTGTATACTTTTTTCTACAGCTTATATACCCCAACAAAGTTTTTCAGGCAATATAGGAATTCCAATGTGGTTACATTCTGTAAATGATTACAATGAATACAAAACAAACAGTAAAAAAAAAACATGTTTTCCATATCCCTTACATCATTAAACATTTTATGTATTACAGGTGAAAAAAAAATTATCCCAAGAGCCCATGTACATTGATACCCAAGCACACCCATTCACAGTTATAAGTTAACTTTGTGGGCAACAAGGTATTCTTCTCAGTCAGGTCTTTTACTGGCAGGCTGCATTTTGTAGTTACAAAGAAAGGATCTATTCCTTTATTGCTTTCCTTTAAAGGTAGTATTATAAAGAATCTTAAAGGAATCACAAACCTAAACTTTTATATATAAAAAGAATCAGTCAGCTCTACTTTAAATCTTTAGGGTGCATACCCACGCATCATTAGTTTTTTTATATCAGGAGATTAAGAGCAAAAATGGGTACAAAAAATTAAACATCATTTCTGGTCTTCAACCAATCCTAGCAAGAAAAGCTTGTCAAATAACGATAATTGGCTGCTTTGTTCTTGCTTCCTGATCTTAACGCATTCTGCACTCAACTCTTGTGTCTTTCTAAAACTTTAGATTATCTTCTTGAGTTTTTCACCTTGAAGTTATTTGACAAGAACATCTAGTATAATCTTAAGTTATTTTCGAATCTTTGTTTCAGCACTCCAAAACCTGTGAACACATCTCCCAACATCAAGGTTAAAAGAATGTAAGCTAGCTGGCAGTTGTTTTTCTTAATCGTTAACCTAAACTCATGTGTTCTAGTGTGTGACACTTCCTTGTTTATTTCTTGAACCATCAACCCTCTTAACTTAAAACTTATTATTATAAATCAGACAGTACCGCTGAGGAAAGAATCATCTTCATAATAATCCACAGGCAAGAATGCCCAGCAGAATGGAATTTTTCCATGAGATAAGCACACTATATTACAGGCAGTGGGAATCTCCCCACACCCATTCACATCATAGCAGATACCAGAGAAAGATAGCAGTAGCAAACATGTAAAGATACAGTAGAAGTGAAAGACATTCTGGGGTCTGTGGTCTCAGGGACTTGCTATCCAACATTCACCCACCAGGGAGTTGCCTCCTGGTGAGCTGACGCCTTGAACTTCAAAGACACCTGCTGCTCCTCTGCCGTGGCCACCAGCAATCCAAAGTTCGAGGACAGTTTGAGCTAGATAGCCGGACTCTGTCTCAAACAGATAAAAAAAAAAAAAAAAGTGATTATAAAGTCAAAATGTATAGAAAATGGCAAACTAACCACCCAAGAACTGCCCTAAACACTTTTATCACAAATATATATACATATATTTAGATATCAAGACATATAGATACTGTTTAATTTGTCTTATTTTTTAAGCCCTGCTTCATAAGCACCATGCAGTGGATGCTGGGGCATCAGTTTAATCTTCCTTATAGAACTTAGACATTTACTCTCCTATTAGCCAGAGCGCTGGCTGCTGAAGGCACATGGCTGTGTCCCTCTTTGGGCGTTACCCTTAGTCAGGGGAGCCACTTCACCTCTTCTGCAATGGGTACTTGCACTCTGTGACTAGTGGGTACAGATATACCAAAGAGTGGACCATTTACTTTATGTATGAACATCTCGGAAAAGTCTTCCCAGCCTCAGCACTCCTGGGACATTGCCTGAGACTTCTATTATAAATGGTTTCAGTTCAACTTAACCCTCTTCCCTCACTCTTCCAGATGCTGTCCCTAGAGTACTCCTAATAGACCCTCAGCAGACAAACCTCAACCTCAGCATTGTTCCCCCAAAACCCATCATAGGCTGCTGTGTGTCTCCTCAGAAGAACTAGTCACCCTCCAACCTGTAAAAGACACACCTATTTGGCAATAGGGTCTTTGTGAATATAAAGATGTTATGATGAATTTATACTGGGTGGGGATGACTTTAAATCCAATCAGCCCTCGTAGAGAAAGTCAGATGTGAAATGTGAAGCAATACAGAGAGGTAGAGAGAAAAAATCCAAGTGCTGATAGAAGGTGAGTACAGCAATGTAGACTCAAGCCAAGGGAGGCTAAAGATTGCTGATAACTACAAAAGCTAGGGAGAGGCAAAGAAACCTCCACCGGCCCCTCAGATACCGAGCAACACTGCCATCGCCCCCTGGACTTTGGATAGTTGGATTCAGAACTGTTATATTCTCTCTCTCTCTCGTATTTGCATGTGTATCTGTGTGTAGAAGTCAAAGGTCATTATTAAGTGGTTTCTGCCATTGTTCTTCAGCTTAGTCTTTGAGACTGGGTCTCTGACGTTCACACATTTGGATATATAGCTGGCTAATTATCTCCAGCGATCTGTCTGACTGAACCAGTTTCTCATGCTTGTACAGCAATCACTGACTCATCTCCCTGGCCCAAGAAATGTCTACTCCCTAAAGTTATATCTTTAGAGAGATGTGTGCCCTTCTCTTGCCTAACTGACTATTGAACAAAGGTCCACGGAACTATTGACCAATGAAATAATGGTCACCAAGAAATTGGAGTCATCCCTGGAATATCAGCTAGAAAGAATCGGCTGAAGTGTAAGGCCAATCAGAAGGGAATTTGTCTCCTAGGACAACTTGCCAACCTTGCAGCAGAGACCAGAGTAGAGACACCGATGGGTCAACACTGGGTAGGACCAAGCTTTGACTTGAACTGCTTAGTTATCCACACTTCTTGCTTTCTATTTAAATCTAACCCTCAGGGCCCCAAAGATGGACTTGGAGGGCCAACTAGACCACTTTGTTCCTCTTCCAAATATGCCCACATCGGATGAATCTTCTGTTTTTCATGGTTGCTTGTCTCTTTAATCAGAGTATTGACCATGGGTTGCTGATCCTTACTTAGTTGTGGATGCCAGGACCCAAGTGCTCTCGTCAGAGCACTCTGGTAACATAGTGGGACTAATCTTTCAAAGTCTAGCCAGAGTAACCCCAACTTGTAGCAAGCCATCATTTGCAGCTGTCCCATGTACCCAACTGCAGCACACAAGCGACTCTTGCAGCAGCTAGAGAAGTCACTGAGAGATCTGATAGGGACAAGGAGGGAGCAGTTAACATAAAACACACAAATAACAATCCCAGAGTCAGATATCATCTGCCTTCCAGTGCCCCTGCTTATAGCCACCTCTACTGCTTTAAGAATAGATAGAGTTCTAAACCCAAATTTGCATTAGTTCTCTGTAGCCTTAGAGACATATGAAATAGTAGTTTGGTGAGACCCTTTCAATAGTGTAGTTGCTTATCAACTACTTATGCTTCTGAAAGTAATCCTAATAAACTCGTGTATTCTGACAACTTAGACTGTTTATATGTTCCCTTCATCTCTCGCTATGTGATCTCTTCCATTTGTGCCCCTGCTGGTTTGTCTCCACTAACATACAGAGGTGGCGGCTTGAGGTCCCTATCATACAAGGTTACCTCATCTAAGAATTCAGAACTGTGGGCCAAATTAAACCTCTTTTCTCTATAAAGCACCCAACCTCGGTCACTTAGTGACAAAATGGACCAAGGCAGCTATGGGTCTCTAACTTTCTCATTATCTGGGGAACTCTCTAGAAATATATAACATGCATTTTTAAAAACCTTTATTCTCTCTAAAATGACTGCGTCTGCTTGGTCATGCACTGATGTTGTTTATATTCCTTTATTTTTAACATTTGAAGAAATTTTTTATGTAAATTTAAATGTTTATTATTATATTATAGTATTATATTGGTTGCCATGTCAGGCAGAATAATTACCCCCCAAATATCTGTGTCTTCACCTCTAACCCCTGCATGTAAGGTGTTGTAATTAGACAATAAGACTTAAGCCCACAAAATAGTCTTAGTTTTGTGGTTATGCAGTTCTATTATGTTATTCAGGTACACCTAATCTAATACTGCAGGTCCTCGGATTGGAGAACCTTTCCTAGTTTGGGTCAGAAAAGATGATGTGGCAGCAAAATGTCCAGAGAGGTGCAAAGCTGCTGGCCTTGGGGATGTAGAAGGGATCCAAGAGCCAAAAAATATGGGAATCCCCCAGCTTTAAGCTCTTAGAGGCAGAGAAATGAACTCTCCAGAAACCCGCAGGAAGAAATGAAGTGCTGACACCTTCGTTTAAGTCGAACGAGACCCATACTGGGTTTCTCTAGACCTGCACTAAACATGTGTGGTGCTGGTCTAAGCCATGCACCTGTGATCGTCTGTAACAACAGTGTTGAATGTCATGTCTGTTTGTGTGTGCTCAAATCATAGGGTCCTGGGGCTGGAGAGATGGCTCAGAGGTTAAGAGCGTTGCCTGCTCTTCCAAAGGTCCTGAGTTCAATTCCCAGCAACCACATGGTGGCTCACAACCATCTGTAATGGAGTCTTCTGGCTTGCAGGCATACACGCAGACAGAATATTGTGTACATAATAAATAATAAAATATTTTAAAAAAATCATAGGGTCCTTTCTGTGAGGTCCCTTAAGTCTATTCTATGACAAGGTTTCTTTTTTCTTTAAAAACATACAATGTTTTAAAAATTCCTTTTGTGTGTATGAGTGTTTTGCACACACATGTGAATGTGAGCCATGTCTGTGCTGGTGCCCTAGGAGGCCAGAAGGGAGTACTGGATCCTCTGAAACCGAAGTGACAGATAAGTGTGATCACCATGTTGTGACTTAGAGTTGATCCCAATGGAAAACCTGCTCATGGCTTTGGCTATGAAGGAAAGAAAAAACAAGAGCACATGGATAATACCTGTTAAATATTTGGAAATAAAACTTTCTAACCACAGGTTCAGCCAGGGAGAAAGTCCTTTTCCCTCACGTTCATGTGTGCTGCATACACACATATATATGCATGTGTGGAGACACATATATATGCACGTGTGGAGATACATATATATGCATGTGTGGAGACACATATATGCATGTGTGGAGACACATATATATGCACGTGTGGAGGCCAGAGGTCTACATCAGGGGTCTCCTTGATTGTTCTCCAGCCTATACGTTGAGGCAGGGTCTCTCACGTGGACCCAGAGCTCACTGATTTAGCTTGTCTAGCCAGCCTGCTTGCTCCAGAGATCCTCTGTCTACACTTCCCACACACTGGGATTCAAGGCTGGCCACAGCACCCACTAAGTAAGTGTTTGTGTGGGTGCTGAGGATCCAAACTCAGGTTCTCACATTTATACAGCTGCTTTAACCACTAAGCCTTCTCCCCAGCCCCTAGAGAAACTGCTTTTTATTAATATCTAAGTAATTCTAGGGAATTGGTTTCTATTTCCAACCTCTATGCTGTCTCAGATGTTGCCTGGGAACTGTCTTACTGGTGACTAGTTCCATACCTCATTGTCCCTCTGTATCATATGTGTATACTGAGACTATGACTCTTTGGGAGAGTCCTATTCCATGGGCTTATTTGGGGCCTGATTTATAGGAAGAGCAAAAGGCCTAATGTCAATGTTTTTTACCTTCTGAATAAGTTCTTCTGAATAATCTACTCATTTATCATTTTGTGAACGGGATATTTTAATCATTTAAATGGCAATGTTCAAAAGAGATTTGCTTTCCAAAGACTATTTCTTATTCATTGAAGAGGGGAGATAAGCTGGCTTTAACATATGAAAAGGCACTGTTTATAGAATTCGAGTTCCCTGCAAACTTATGTGTGTGTGTGTAGGGGGGGTTGTGGACAAATTGACAGGTCACAAGTTTAAATAGTTTGCAAGTACATAGAAAACACAGCTTAGTAGGTGTGCATGCCTGCACAAGCATGAGGAATGAGTTCAAATCCCCAGCACCCATGTAAAAAGCATAAACACCATACACACACACACACACACACACACACACACACACACACAAGAAAATAATAAAAATTTGAAATCTACTAGCAATACTTAGATTGAAATTTTTAGCTGATACTCAAGAACATGTTCACTTGCTTTACTGTTTCTGGTGCTGTTTACATCCCTTCTTGCTGCTCTAGGGTCTGCCAATGTTAGAGAGGCGTCATCAGACTTTGTTCATTCTCAGCCCAGAATCCCTGAACTTCCCAGGCTTTCGTTGTGCACAGGCTGGATGTTCTAACACCATGTGGAAAACTTTCTTTCCCTGCATGCAGGGAAAACGTTCAGTGAGCCTTAGGATCCCAAAGGCCTGCTCAGGAGTAGCTCAGGTAGTTGCTGGGAACATTAACCTGCACACTGGGTGTGGCATTCTGACCTGGTTCATTACATTCCCCCAGAGAATCTACTGCAGCTCCACGTTTGAATTTAGTCACAATGCTGCCCTTGGTCAAACTTCATATCCACTCTCTGCTTTGAGACATAAATCAAGTCTCAATCTAAAGGGGGGAAAGTTCTTTTTTTTTTTTAAGATGGTCTTACTATGTAGTCCTGGGTAGCCTGAAACTCACTACATAAATCATGCTGACCTTGAACTCACAGAGATATACCCGTCTCTGCTTCCTGACTGCTAGGATTAAGGTTATGACACCAGTTAAAATTTTTGTATACATTAGAATGGGTTTTATAATAAAGGAAATCAGCTATCTTGTTGCTAAAGAACTTGTGTCTAAAAATTTAATCTCATCCATTTTCCATGGGAAAAAAATTATATATTGATGTCCTATATCTTTAAATATTTATGTATTATCATAAATCCCACTTAATCCTTATTTATTAATGAAAGAATAAATTGTTTATTAGTCTGTGCCAGTTTGAAAATAAACAGAAAAGCAAAAACTAGGTCTGGGGGAAGGCTTAGCCATGTGACCACTTGACAAGCATAAGAGCCTGAATTCAGATCCCCAGAACACACAGAAAAGCAACATCCCCACCCCCACCCCCTGTGGTACACATCTGTAATCTGTAACCTAAGGACTTCTGGTGGAGGCAGGCAGATCCCTGGAGCTCATTGTCCAGCCAATCTATTTAAAAGGAGAAACAAAATTGTTAATTTTTTTCAGCAAGTAACACTGAAAGGCAGGGGAAAGGGGCGGGGTACATAGTGCTTAGCACTATAAGAAACTACCCAAAGCGTTGGTGCCCCTTGCTACACTCACTCCGCATACATGCTACTTGGTGCTGTCAGTTTTGTTGTCTAGTTGCTGTGTGGTATTTCAATGCGACCTAATTAAGGTTACCTTTTTCATAAAAATGAACATCTTTTAATGTACTCACATAAAATCTACTTATCTTTGCAAATTGTTCAAATAATACAAGGCTTGAAGACTTTGGAGATTACCAAGGAAAATGAAGACATCTTCGGCTCATTTTGTATAACAAGCAGGGTCTCACTAGGCAGCCCTGACTGGCCTTTCAGGAAGGCTTTGAACTCAGGCAGATCTGCCTCCCAAGTGCTGGAATTAAAGGTGTGTGCCAACACGCAAGACCTTTGCTATTTTACTGAACTGTTTTATTACTGGATTATAAGTCCCTTATATACTCTGGAAAGGAGTTTTTGTTTTAGAATATTTTAAAACTATTTTTATCATCTTTGAGAATTCCATATACTGCATCTTGATCATACTCACGCCATCTCCCAGATCTACCCTTACTTCCCTACTCATCCATCCTCAGTTTCCCTTTTTTAAACTCATCAAATTCATTTTGTGTTGACCAACCACTCTTGGAAGTAGGCATACCCTGATGTGTGGTCATACCATTCAGGAAAACTGACTGTCAAAGTTGGGCAGATGAATCTCTGTATGAGGCCAGCCTGGTCTACATAGCAAGTTCCATGACAGCCAGAACTACATAATAGAAAGACCCCCTCTCAAAAAAAAAAAAAGTCTCAAAGTAAGAAAAAGAAAAGAAGGGAGGAAGGAGGAAGATGGCTCCATCTATTCCAGCAGCTACCAAATGTCAGCATCTCCAGAGCCCATGGTGGGCTGTCCTGTCCACTTCCCTCTCTGCTGGGTTTTGTCTGGCTTGTGCTTGAGCAGGCCTTCGGAATGCTGCCACAATCCCTGAGTTCATATTGCATCCACCCTGTTGTGCCTGGAACACAATTTTCCTGATGTTATCAATCACCCCTGGCTCTCACAATCAGGATCTGGACAGTTCTTCATCAGGTATTTTTCCTTATATGTGGCTTGCCTTTCATGTTAACAGAACATAATCAAAACATAATTTTGAATGGTTTTTTAATGTGCATTGGTGTTTTGCCTGCATGTCTGAGGGCATCAGAAGCCCTGGAACTGGAGTTATAGACAGGTGAGAGCTGCCAAGTGGGGGCTGTGATTTGAACACAGGTCCTCTGGAAAAGTAGCCAGTGCTCACAACTGCTGAACCACCTCTCCAGCCCCAATTTTGATTGTTTTAACTTTCATCAAGTCCAATTTATTTTTCACTATAATTCCAACTGTCTGAGTCTTATTGAAGAAAACTACATTGTTTAAGTCCATAGATTTAAAATTTTTTTGGCTCTTACAATTTAGAAATATGACCATTTCTGTGAATACAGTACACAGCACAGGACAGGGATCCTGTTCTTCACGTGGTCCAACCTCTTTTAGCAGCATTTGTTGAAAAAATTCTTCCTCTACCGACTCGCCTTCTCATTTCTGTTGAACACCCCTCCATCCCTCCGTGTTGTGTATCTCCACTTTATAACAACCTATTCGTCTATACATCCACCATCCTGTGAGAACCACAGTGCCTTGGTTACTGCAGGTTCAAAGGGAGCATTAAAACCAGGTTAACTTAAACTCCCAACTTGTCACCCTTGTCTTGGCTGCTCTAGAGGGGTTTTTGAATGTCACACATATTTTAGAACCAGCTATTTCATTTCATAAAGACATTTAGAGCTTGAGGCATTCTGATTGAGGCTGTTGGTGTGAAGAAAGCTGAAGCCTTCCCAGGGCTGAATCTTAAAATCTGTGAGCACAGCATGCCTTTCCTTACATACGCACTCTCCTGACGTCACCGAACAAGTCACGGGCATACTACCTGCTATTTGACCTGAGGAATTTTACATTTTCATTAGTGCCATTTTAGTGGTTTTGGTTTCTTGTAAGATTTTAAAGAACTTCAGCCCTCAGTAAAGGGCATAAGCAATTTTGACATTGAATAAAATGAGCATCTTTGACCATGCTTTTCCTTCATTAGCTGTCCATGAACCTTTATATACCTGTTCAAATGTGTCTGATATATCTACTGGAACATTCTCTTGCCCAACACTTTATGTACGTTTAAAATGTATACTGATAGTATTAAGCAATAGGTTCCATTGTTTATTATTTCTGCCAGACACTAATTTTAAAATACATATTTACCTTGTCTGTGTGTGTGCCTGAATGTATGGACGTTTACCACATGTATGCCAGAATCTGCAGAGGCCAGAAGAAAGTGCTGGATTTGTGGAGTTTCAGGCAGTAGGTAGCTGTGGGCTGACATGTGCATGCTGGGGACCAAACTCAAGTTCTCTGGAATAGAAGTCAGTGCTCTTAACCACTGAGCCATTTTTTCTAGTCCCAATATTTCAAATTGTGAATATATGGGAAACTCTTTTGCTCTTACCAGGTGCACAGTACTACACTATATCCACCATATCATAGCTACACAACTTCACAGTGGCAGATGTCGTGTGGACGTCCTTAAGCCTCTGCTAGCAACACCATGATGGTTATCACTGTATTTGCTCCCCCCACACACACACACTTTTTTGGGTTTGTTTGTTAATTTTTGCTTTTGTTGAGACACGGTTTCTTTGTGTAGCCCTGGCTGTCCTGGAACTAGCTCTGTAGACCAGACTAGCCTCGAACTCAGAGATTCCCCTTCCCCATCTTCTCAAATGTTAGATTCAAGGCGTGCACCACCAGCACCCGGCTGTAATTGTTTCTCTAGGCATTTACACCTAGAAGCAATATGTGTATCCATTGAAATCTGTCCCACCAGTCTGTCTTCAGAATGGCTTTGCCACTTTACTCACGATCCCCGGGACCTTCATCATTCATCTTTCTAAGTTTTTAGTCTACTGAGCATAAAGAATGGAGAAGGATAGAGGTTGTGATGGCTTTAATTACTTTCATTTGGAGTTGCACCAAGTTTTTGGTTCCTAAGAACCAAAATTTTAACTTGGGTTCTTCTGGTTAATGTGTGAGCACATATATTTATGTTTTTAGCTCATTAGAGTTAATCTTCTAAAAACTGCCTGCTTATAATCTTGGACAGTTGTCCTATTAGAACCTTTATTTAGTTATTTTTATGACCTTGGCATTCTTTGTCTCTTACAAAGACTAGTTATTTGTGAACTTAGAGGTTATGAAATATAAAATCCTCTCCCCAGAGGCCGCATGGCTAGAAGCCTGCAGGTCAGCTATCCTAGAGAACACAGCACAGAGGAAACAAGGGTGGTCTTTCCTCAATACACCGGAGAGAGAACTGGCTCCCGAAAATGGTACTCTGAATTCCACACACTACACAGCACACATGTGCCTGTGGATTCACTCACACACCACACACAATAATAAATTATTATAATAATTAAATAATAATTTAAAATTAGTATGAAACAAATAGTATGAGCTATATAGGATCTTAACTAGGAATAGGTCATTACATAAATATTTAAAAGCTGAGTTCATTATAAGATATTAAAATAGAAAATTTAAAAGGAAGCAGTTCATTTTTTAAAAAAGTATTTATTTGTGTGTTTGTGACTCTGCAGAGGTCATGGAGGGCATCTGGTTCCCTTTAGCTGCTGCTGCTGTGCTGGCAAGCTGACCAATGTGAGTGCTGGGACCCAAACTCAGGGGCTTTGAAGAGGCAGAGTTCTAACCTGAGCCACCTCTCCAGACCCCCAGAGAACAAATCTAGCAAATGGTACAGAACACTTTAAAATCACTGTCTTCGTGTTAGTCCAATGGGCCTTTTCCACTATACGCTGCACAAACGCTGCTCTTTGGGCAGCAATGAAACAGAAATAAACTGACCACTCTAAGTGAATCACTGACAATATATGGCTTTCTCATTAAAAACAAAACAAAAACTCAACCAAAACTCCCAGGAAACTATTTCAAACAGAGAAGTACAGACTTGGGAGTTTCCACTAAACTACAAAGAAGTTTTCAAATATTGTTGGATTAGAAAAGCATCCAGGACCACTTTATCCTACTGTGAATTTGGGATTTTAATTTTATTTTAAATTATGCGTTCACAAATATAGATGCTCATAGAGGGCAAAGGAATTACAGGTGGCTAAGAACCGAACTCCAATTCCTGCACAATCAGTGGTCGCTCTTACACACTGAGTCATGGCTTCAGACCCATTCAAGGATTTAAAAACTTCTGTTTTTATCAGCCTGTATGTGTGTGTGCACATCTTAGCACATGTGTGTTGGTCAGAGGACAAACTGTGAGTCAGGTCTAGCCTTTCACCATGTGGGTTCCCGGGAACTGAAATCAGATCATCAGGCTTGGTGGCACATGCCCTTCCCCTACACTGAACCATCTCGATGACTAAAGTCAGGAATTTCCACAATGTATTTATTTCCTAAGTGGTTGAGTCTTTTCGGATTTTTGTATGTGAGTATGGCATATTGAGTGCACCTGTGTGTAGGTGCACCTGCCCATGCGAGTCCACGTGTACAAAGGCAAGGCTTCCGTGAGCGCTTTCCAACTTAAGACAGGGTAGGATTTTTCAATAAACCTGAAGTTCACTATATCTCAGTGAGCCCCAGGGATCCGCCAGTCTCTACCCCCAGCTCTCAGATTACAAACATGCTACTGGCACCGGCTTTACATGTGGGTGCTAGGTATCTGAACTCTGGCTTTCCTGCTTCTGCAGCGGGTCTTTTACCCAGAGAGCCAGCCCAGTGAGCCATCTCCTCAGGTCTTCAGACTTCCTCTGAAAAAAGGCAAGCCATACCTCCGTCTTCACACTGCCAAGTCTGCATCGCAGAAAAAGAAACTACAGCTTTCGATCCGGAATTTTCTTTTCTTTTTATAGACCAAACTGTGGTAAGATTTTAAAAGTCACTGACTCATTTTTTTCCCTAGAATAAAACACTTAAAGCCTCTTAGGTGTAAAATATAAGATGACAAGGGTTCCTTATTAATGTCATGTTCCTATGATGAATGTTTTTAAACAGTCAAATCACATGATTTTGGAAGGAAAAAAATCCCAAACAAGAATATCATTTAAATGATGTTTTGTTACAATGATGCATTCTGAAATCCAGGCTGACCTCACACTTGAGGCAATCGTCTTGCCTCTGCCTCTACAGAGCTGGATCACAACTGTGGGACACCACACCCAATTCTCATTTAAATTCTGGAACCACACAAGTGTACTAATAGAGAAAGTTGAATGGAAAAATCAATTAGGCAGAAACAAAGCAAAGTGATCTTTGTGGTTTTAAAGCTGTAGGATATAAAACCTTTAGGTGGTAGTACTTATGCACACCACCCCACTTTCTTACCAATGGGGACACAAATCAGTATCTTTTATCTACATTCAGTATTTTGAAGGCAACTGGTGGTTTGCTCTATCCTGCCAATTAAAACTATATAATAGTTTGCCTTTTTAAAAATGATAAGGCCTTAGCTAGAGTGATGGCCCGTGCAGGTGGATCTCTTGAGTTCAAGGTCAGCCTGGTCTACAGAGTGAGTTCCAGCACAGCCAGGGCTACACAGAAAACTCTGTCTCAAAAAACCAATAATAATAATCATAATGCCCATCAGACCAAAACTAATTGAGTTCTGTCCTGGAAATGCATATAGGTAGGGCCAACAAATAAAATGCATCAGAGAAAGCATGGAAATTTTTAAATACTTTTCAGGCTTGATTAAACCTTTGGTGATGATGGGATTCATTACTGTCATCTACAAAGTTCACACTCAAGAACTGCACAATTGAGCACCCCCCCCCCAAAGAAACTTCATAATGTTTTAAGTAAGTTTATAGGTTTTTTGTTTGTTCTTGGTTTCTCCATGTAGTCCTGGCTGTACTGGAACTCGTTCTGTAGACAAGGCAAGCCTCGAACTCACAGAGATTCACCTGCCTCTGCCTCCCAAATGCATGTGTCAGCACCCACAAGAATAGTTTTGTGATGGGTCAAATTCACAGCTATCTGAGGCTGCACGATGCTCACAGGTCACACTGGCCAGTTCTGCATCCCTTTCTTTAAGCATCCTACAGAGGGAGGGGCTGATGATGCTCTCCATTTTCAGACTACTGCCTTCTGGGGCCAGCATAACGTCTCACTGGGTATAATGCTTGTTGTACAAGCCTGCTGACCCAAGCTCAATCTGTGGAAGCCACAAAGGTGGAACAAGAGAGCTAACTTCCACATCATATGTGAGCCCACTCCTACACACACACACAGACACACACACAGACACACACACACAGACACACACACTTACAAGAGTATTGAGATTTTTAAGTCAGATATGTTAAACTTAAGAAATCCAGACATAAGTATACAAATAGCATTGACCAATTACTTTTTAAGTAATATAAATGAAAACTAAAGATAAAATTTTAAATGGATAACACATGATCTTGTTATGCAGTTTAGACACAAATATTCACAGATGTGCTGGGAAGATAGCTCAGAGCTTACCACACAAGTTGAGGACCAAAGTTTATATTCTTATGGATCCACGGGGCGACCTGCCTCTAAGTTCAGTGTTCTAGGGACAGAGAAAGAATTTGAGGGACACTGACTAGCTAGACTGTCCAAATCAAGAGTTCCAGGGTTCACAGCGATCTTACCAAAGTGTGTAAGGTAGAAAGCAATGGAGGAAGACATCTGACATCAACTTCTGGCCTCCAAACACATGCACACCCACACACATTTGAACGTGTGCACACATACATGCACATAAAAATGTTCACGGATCCAAAGATACACTAACAAACTGCTCATTCTTAGTAAGGGAACCATTGCACACAGGAACACAAGACATCATGAAGGGCCTGACTCAAGGTCCCAAAAAGATATTCTTAGCCAAATCTCTCTCTATTGCCCCTACATGTTGGTGACAGTGAAAATGAAAAACTAGGTTTTTGTCATCATCAAAAGTTTCAACGCTGGTGGTGACGACACATGCCTTTAATCCCAGCACTCGGGAGGCAGAGGCAGGTGAATCTCTGTTAGTTCAAGGCCAGCCTGGACAAAAAGAGCTAGTTCCAGGACAGGCTCTAAAGCTAGAGAAACCCTGTCTCGAAAAAAAAAAGTTTCAATTTCTTTTTAAGATTTTACTTTTTAAAAAGTATAAAAATATGTGTGTGTGCATGTGCACATGCCCATGTCTTATGAATACAGGTGCCCATGGCGGCCAGAAGCCTAAGACCCCCTGGAGCTGGAGTTACAAGCTGTACATTGTTGGTCCTAGGAACCAAAATTAAGTACTCGGGTCCTCAGGAAGAGCAGTTAAGTGTTCTTAGCTGCTAAGCTATCTCTCCATATCCTATATTTCTCTTTTGAAAAACACTAAAATTTTCTAAATCTTACATATATAAGATATTTCTTAAGAAAATTATCCTGTGGGAGCACTGATAGCTCACTGGGTGAAGATGTTTGCTACCAAGTCTGATAACCCAAGTCTGAACCCTGGGACCCACTGATGGAGGGGAAAACTAACTTCTGCACGCTGTCCTGACTCTGCTTTGAATATACACACACATTAAAATGTAAAAATATAGATAAATAAATTAAACTTTGGTATTACTTCACACTTAAAGTAATTTCAGTGACATCATGCAAAAAAGTTTCAAACGACAGTTTTTGGCACATCTATCAAGCATGTGTGTACAACCTTAGAAATATAAATAAACAGAAAATGTAAGTGGGTCTTACCAAATTTTCTCTTCTGAAACAACTACCACCGCTACTGTGTAACACAGAAGACATTCTGCAGCAGTTACAGAACCGGAAGGCAAACAGTGAAAGGCACAGCACCAAACAGAGGCTTCAGGAATTAAATGCCAGGATTCTCGGGTGTACAAATCTCACTGTTTCAGAGGGAAATGTTATCTACTTATATAAATATCCAAGAATGCTCTGTGCTCTCGCAAAGATTAAGTTCATCCCTAGCCTTACTAAAACCAGCACCTCCCCTCTCCCAAAGCACCTCGGAGCACTTCCTAACATACTGTTTAACAAGTCAGAGGTAACTGTAACTTCCTTCAGAGCAAATTAACCCTGCACTTGTGACGCTTTGGAGTGACCTTACAAACCCACCAGTTCTGGGTGCTCGCCTTTCCAGGCACAGAGCCAGTTTGCTAGCGTCCATGCATTCTGCCACGGCACCACCCAGTGAGACAACTGGACAGTATAGCTCATTTTCAAAGGAATTTCTCAATCTTTACTCAACTAGCAAGTTAAATACAACAGTCAGGACAAAGGAAGGGGGAAATTCTAGCTGACTGGCAACGCAACACGCTATGAAACTGAAACCACATTAGACAGAACTGCATACAATTCTAGCCAGTTCTTTCTTTTCTCTTCTATACTCGGGGAGTCAGGTACAAAGTAAATTCAAAGATGGGCAGAGTTAGGAAAATCCCACACACATCAAAACCTTAAACAATATACAAATGTGACCTGACATGAAAAACGACAGAACTGTTTACAGGTTACAAAACACCAAACACAGCGAAACATAGTTTCCCCTCTCTCTGTTCAGTCACGCCTTTAAATTTAAAAATTGATATCAGAGTTCCAAAATTACAAACCCCTTCATCAAATGTGAGTGGTGAAACCTCCTAACACTACTGAGAAATGGTTTTCCTGATCAGTCATACCTCACTAGGTAGATAAATCCAGATTATGGAAACAGAGAGCACGTATGTAAGAGTATATACTGGCAGTCACATGAAGACCCAAATTCGTATGGACAGGTAAGACAGGTACTGGCATGCTCAGCAAGCGTATGTTAGCATTAGGGTAACGTATTAGACCCTAAGATTCTAAAACCATGCCACTTTATGTCAAAACACAGCAATTCATTTTGTCTCAGGTGTTCACAGGGCCCAATATCAAAGATCAAAAGTTTCAACATGCGGAGGAACACTGTGAGCCAAATGTAACACAGGCAAGAGCAAACCTGGGTTCCCCCAAAGAATCCAAACAACTTTTCAGCACCAGGAAAGCCAACGAGGCTTGCTCCCTAAAGATAAAGTTACTTATGATCCTGGCATCTGCTTTCAATTAAGCTTTGTACACACACCTTTCCACAAACAATTACAAACACACACACACACACACACACACACACACACACACACACACCACTCCTCGGGACTTTTGTACAGATTTAAGAACACACCCATGCTAACAGAAGAGAATTTCACAAGCTGAAACTGCTTGACAAGCAAATTTTGCAAACAAGGACTAAGTTCAGCAGAAGCAAAAGACAGCCAAATACCCGACCACACCCACGCTGATAAAATCTCTTACACAAAAAAAACTAGACAGACAACACCCTCGTGAACACCCTTGCTAAATTCTGACTCTTCCCTGAGCCCCACTACCCTCGGGGAGGGGTAAATCCTGAACAACCACGATTACAGATTATGCTAAATATAAGACAAGACGGCCGAGCAGAACACAAACCATAACCGCAGAAAACACACCCGGACACCCAGGCATAGGCCACACAGACAGTTCAAAGGCAGAAGGCCAGACCACCAGGATGTGGACGCCTGCGACCCCTCAAGCAGTTCACAGATCTCAGAGGCCTCCTGGCTCATAGAAACACTGCAAACCCAGCATGGACCCTCTCAGGCCGCTTTTCCACGCCCGGGACAAGACTGCCAGGTCTTTGGCCACCCCAGGGGGCTGCTATTGACATTCTAACGAGCCGGACAGTCCCCCAAGACCCTCAGAAAGGCAGATAACCTCTTATAGCCGTCTTGGAGGCGGCCATGACAGCAACAAAGAGCGGATTTTTTACGACAACTCCCACAATGCCCGTGGACTACAACTCCCAGAGTGCAGCGGGCGGCCCCACTGTTAACCCTGTAGTGGCTCCAGGGCTGGCGAGCCCTGCTCCTTCTTTCGCCCAGAAACCAAACTGTTGCACCTACTTTCAACTTTCACAATTCGAAAATAACTTAGAAATTTTGACCAACAACTGCATTTACGCTATCTTGACTCTTCCTTTTACCATAAAAACAATCTCAGGTTCCCAGAACATTGTCCCTGGCAGAGTACTTTTTGTTAATCTCCAGAGATGTCAAACTGTCAAATAGTCACTATTACACGGGTACATTTAGGTTCAATTAATTTTCCCTTTAACCTTTATAATTTTCTAGGCATCTTCTAAATTATTAGAGTTCCCAGAATCTTGTACTACACACTATTTTAATTTAAAATACATTTTCTAAACTTCTGGGACTCAAGAGAAGGACCATCTTGTAACTGCTACAACGTCCTACATCTCTCCATTTAATAAAACATTTTTTCTTCAAATACATTAATTTACAAACTTTGTGCAACTCAAAATTAGTCTTAATAAAAAAATTGTTGACAACATAAATTTTCAATTTCAAGCTAAAATTTTAGGAAGAAAACCCCATGTGCTAACATTTCCCTTTCCCCACAGAAAAGCTATCAATACCAACAGCATATAATGCTATTTCCCCCCCTGACTTTAGAATGACAAGAAAACAACAAATAAACATTCTTAGGAGATTTTAAAAACTATACTGAGAATTCATTCTTTCTGGAAACTGTGTAATTGTATATTCTATTTATGAATGACGTTTTTCAAAGTCTGTTTCAATTTAATTAGAAAAAAGACTTTTAAATGCATTTTCTTCAAATATTTTGGCCATCATTTCAGTAAAGAATGACAGGTAACATTTACAGGTTAATGTCTCATTAGAATAACTTAAGAAGTCCTTGATGCTCATGTGCAGAGAGTTCCCAGGCAGGTAACTGACTGAGGGGCGAAGCAACTGGCTGGGCTTTGCTGCAGGCACTAAACTAACAACTAGCATTCTTCCAAATATCCGGGGGTTTTCTACTCCCAAATATGAAGCAAAATGTACACGAGGTCTACTTTTTCTTCTGAAGTATTTTGCAACTTGAAAAGGCACTCAAAATATATCATGAATTTCAGATGATAAAACTCAGAAATCCTACAAGACATAAAACCAGGCCCCCCCACCATGGCCTTACTATATAAATACATTGTCAGTAAAATATTTCAAATTCTGTTTTAAACGATTCCCTACTTAGTTACAGTTAGCTTATTAATATATTTTACATCTAGCAAACTACAATGAGAAAGAATCCTAACTCACTCTTTCCTTTCTTACCTATTTCATTTTGTACTTTCATAAACAATCACAAGTGCTGCATTACTTACCAGAATATAAAAATTGGAAATATGTGAGTTTTTGAAATTTTAGTGTGTTATACTATTTCTATTTTAGATGTTATATTTCCTAATTTTCACTTAGAACTTTAGTTAGTATTTAGCTAGACAAATTTCATTTTCCCTTTATTTTTAAATAGCCATCAAAACATAGACAGTTGATGCATATTTTATATATCGTTCTCTTGCTGTTAAGTATTTGATTCATAAAAAGGGCTCAGAAACAAGGGAGAAATGAAACTGATTCCATATAGTTACCCATGCTTTTAGATTTCCTCTCAGGGTTATGAAACTATATTTTCTATTAAATCAAATCATATTTTCTTTACTTTAATTGTAACAATAAAATTAGAGTTATTGTATTAAAGAAATTTATGTAAGAATTACAATAGAAAAACTTTCTAATTGTTTTCTGTTTACAATAGTCTTTCTTTGAGAAACAATTTAGCTCAACATATCTTGTCTAAGTAATTAAAATAAGCTTACACTATGTATCTTGTATTATTAAAAATATTTTTATAGGAATAGAACAATTTTATTGTGGAAATGAAGTTTTTAACTTGAAAGCAAAAAATTTACTATTTCTTACCAATGTTCTTAAATTCTATTTTACTAAATTAATTTTTAACGTGTATGTTTTTGAAACCTAAACTCTCTACTAAATTTTTTCAAAGTGCTTATATTTAATTGTGTTAATACATTTGAAATTGCCATATATCTTGTGTGTTTTTGAGAATATCTAGATCAATTGAAGACAGACATGGATACCTATTTCTCTCAGATGTGTGCTGGTGATGCACCTAAAATATGCAGCCTTTCACAGTTATAGGAAATTCCATGTGTAATTTCTATAACCATTTCTTTGTTATTTTAATTTAAAATAAGGCTTAACAGAATCTTAAACTGTCTGTTTAAATATTGTAACTGCAATTTTAGGCTACTTGCTTTTAAACATCTGCTTTTTGTGCATGGAAGCACAAAATAAATTGTGCAATAAAATAAATCATGCAAATAAATCGTGCTAATAAAAGTATTAGTAAAAGTAGAAGGGGTTGCTAATATTACAATATGCTCGAAAGTTAGACTATCTGCTCATAATCTTACATTAATTACTACTGCAACATAATCATCAAGTTCTGAAAAGAGGCCACACATGAGGCACAGGTTTTTTTGACAGATTAAGCAAATTGTTTATATTTATATTCTGACTCTTCAAAAACAATTATTTCCTAGCATGTATTTAAACAACTCCCCGGTTGCTGCTCAAACCTTAACTAATTTGAATTTCTTGGCCTTATTTTCAAGCAAGGACCTGCCTTTCAAATTCACCCAGATAGTATTTTTATTATTGGAGTGGTAGATACTTATATTTAGGATAATTTATCTAAAAATCAAACCCTTTGCTTTTGACTTTGCATTATAAATATAACTTTCATTTTAATTATGTCATCTTTTAAATACTTTTCAAAGCTTCCTCTTGAGACTCCTATGCTGGCAGCCTATGACAAACAGAAAGCAGAATGCTTATTTTTTTCTTCCCTATTAATTAACAAACTGATCTTTTTTAAATAAAAATTTCAAATTAAGTACTTTAATATAGCTTAATATTTCTCCTTTCTGTCATTTCTGTTTTCTCTATCAGTTAGGATGAGCAAAGTGGAAGTTCTTGTTACTTCTTATGCTCTGATTAAAATGTTTTCTTGTTGACTAACAAATAATAGAAAATATCTCCTTACCCAAAAAAGGAAAGTTTTAACTTAAAACAAAATCTCAAGAAAGAAAAAATAAAGGAAACCCTCACAGTTTTTTTTTTTTTTAGGATGTAAAACTAATGACATTTTTCTATAGACTTTTAAAAAAGAAAACCTAAGTAAATGATTATGGTCATCCCTGTCCTGTGAAAAATCATAATGGTTTGAAGAATATTTGAATTTCTGAGTTTAATGTTAGACAGCAAATGCTGTAAATAATATAGTTAATGCTGGAAACTTCTTTAAAAATTCCATTTTAGATTTTGCGACAAATGATCACAATTACACAGCCCCTCATACCCACAGCTGGTCTGTGTTTTATTTTGCCACTAACATGTCTGGGAAGTGAAAGGTTTTATTTATAACCCCACAGTTTAAAAATCTTCTTACTATATTTTATTATTAACTAACCTTATCTGTCTTTAAATTTTTTCTAATACATAAGTATGTCTATTTAAGACATAACATTTATATTTTAAACTTCAAATAAAAATGAAATAAAAAACCAAAGCCTAAAATGTCTAACTTTTAAAATGTCTTTGTAGATCCATATCAGTTTCTTCCCTTGATTTGACTTAGTCTGGGTTTCCTAAAAACAAGTATGCTGTTTCTCCAACCTCTTCCACCCCATAATTTTCTCCCTGAATCCGATTTATAATCACTAACTCACTTGCCTTCCACACAAGAAAAAAATCTTTCTGTTCAGAAAACTTTCAGACTCCTTTCTTTCTCCTTCATTTCTGGGATGTACCCACTTTATCAAATTCTAGAGAAGAAAAACGATTATTAGTCTGGTTTTTCCCCCTCCAGATGATGGTTCCAAGGCTTTGTTTTCTCACCCTTCCCTCCGTACAACTAGACCACGCACCAGTCAGCTCCTTTAAAAAAAAAATAGAGCAACAAATTTTGCCTAACAACTCTCTCCCCCAAAATTTGATGGCATATTCTCATTCTGTTCAGGGATTTCTATATAAAATACAACCTGGCTAAGATTCTTTTTTCCTACTCTGAAAATAACCAATTTCCAGTCTCTGGCAATTTCTTGTTCACCTAGTCTGCCACCGCATTCCATGTGAGGGGTCTCACACAGATGAGCAGATGAAAGACCACAAGAAAAAATGTCCACCACAGCCTTGACCCTGCCCAGCAGAGATGCTATGTTGCTCAGCACTGACCTGGATGTTTCAAGAACAATCTAGAACATGTAAATTCTGTACAGATAGGACATGGAAAAAAATGCTGTTTCTATATGTCACTCTTTGCAACCTTGGATGATCTCAGCTAACTTTTCCCAAAGAATATGACCTTTATGAAATAATTTTGCATAGACACAGCAGAAGTCTTTTTCAAGGGTTGACAAGTTGGCCACTCACAGGCCCAACTAGGCCTCCGGCTGAAGCAGTATAATCCACCAGGTTTCTCTAGCCAAAATACGTATTTAAATATTGCTACTATTATTGCCTGGTCACAGGTTCATGAGAGGCTGGAGGTAAACATTTAACCACAATGCATCTCAATATATTAATTTCTAACTTGATTCAATCACCCAGCACAACAAGCAGACCCTAGAGTAAGAGCAGATAGGAAAGACACAATCCAAAATCAAGAAAGAAAAAAAAAACTAAGCCAAGATGGCTTTATTTTTTAACTCTGTCCATTTCCCCAGCTTGCCCTTATACAAGGGTAAGGGGTACAATATGGAAACCAGAAGTAGTACCAAACTTTTACAAAGTGCCAACCATAAACTAGTAAATTGGTGAAATAATATTATTTTTAATAAAAAATACTAAATTAAAAGTATCCTTTAAATTTTTTTACAGATATAGTAGGTAAATGATGTTTTACAAAGAATAAGATCTAAGTGGGCGCAGAGCCACAAACCCCTCATCTCTGCTTCGCCCTCAGCACCACCAGCTTTCTTTTCCCAGGAAACAGACAAACTAGGCAAGCAGGCTAGCCCAGTGCTCCTCATTCAGGAACCCAACACCATTGTAGAAGGGGTGGGGGCAGGCACAGCAGGGAGCCTTTCAACCTTCAGAAAGAAGCCCTCCAACCCAGCCCTGAGCAGCAGAATTGTAAAAGAAACTAGGCAGAGAATGCCCAACCTTCTGAAAAGATTCCTGCCTGCTAGGGACTCCACACCACACTAATCTGACTCATTAGTTCCTATCGAGACAGTCCACAATTTAAAGCAAACCACTAAGCATACACTTGGTTAAGAGTGATTGTTTAAAAAGCCAAACTAACTGGTCCTAAGCAGCAACAGATCGGGACGAACTACTTACCGAGTCCAGCACCAGCTGCAAGCGATTCCTTCAGTTGCTTAATCCGGCAGAACCACTAATTCCCAAACTTCCTTTCCATGTAAGAAATTATGTTCCTAGAAATAATCAGAGTTTCACTTATTAACTTTTAAATGTAAACTAGAAATACAATCTATGATTTTGAAGCATTACACAATTTTCCCCAAGCCCCTCCACAAAATCCCTCTTTTCATTCCATCTCTCTTTAATTAATTTGGCAAAATTGCCTGCCTTCTCTTACTCTGCTTTCCTATCTGCACACCTTCCCCCTTCCCCTGCCTCCCTGACACACACAGACACACAGACACCCTTTCTTCTTCCTCACTTAAAATCCTCTGGGAGCATACCACCAACTTCCCTGGTTTCACTATACTGCAATCCTGGCCAGCTTTCACAAAGCTTCCATCCTCTTGTAAAATGTAAAATGAGGGGGTTGCACCGGACAAGCTCCAAAGCTCCATTTAGCTCTACCGTTCTATAAGTGGCCATGATGCTCCAGAGAAACTGGAGTATTTCCACAGAAGCACCCACATTTGGGCTTTGTTCTATATGTGTTCCTGCTGTCTCTCTTCCTTCTGCCTTCCCTCCCCCTCCCAAGCAGTGATGATTTAGCAAAAGGCTCCACTGAAGATTGACTTTCTGACTAATTCCACAGAGCCCAGCCCTACGGTAGCTCCACTGGAGATCCTGTAAGTGTACAGAGGGAACACCTTGGGTCGGCTTTGCTAATTATTCTTTATCAACCAAATTGAACCTCCTAGTCATAACCTCATCCCCTACCAATGACATATTTATATAAGAATTCTTCCCTTACACGTCATTTAACTTTCACAAAGTTTTTTTTTTTAAAAAAAAACAAAACAAAAACAAAACATGCAGTTGATGAACATTGTACTTCTGAGAAAATTTTCCTGTGTCATAATTTAATATCCATTTTTCTCTGCACTGAGTCCTGCCTTGCTCTCCCCCTTCAATCTAATTCATTTCTTTCTCCAAGAAATCATCCAGCATCTCTATAAAGATAACTTCATTCTTCCCTCAGAAACCAGTGTTTGAGAACATGGCAGCCCGTGTTATTCAACAGGGGTCATTCAATTTGCCCGTGAGGACACCGACATCAGTAATTAGTGGCAAACCTATGACTGGAACCTGAAAATATCATAGCTCTTCTATGGAAAACACCATTTATTAATGCTCCAGTGGTTTTGGAGGATGTGTTCAAATTCAAAACTTTAAGACAGCCTTATCTTGTGTGTCTCAGTCTATGACTTTTAGCCATAGAACCCATGCTTCTCTGGCTAAAAGTCAACTCACAAGGAGTCAAGGATGCAATTCCCTCATTCTTTTTATCTAGCACGCAGTGGGGCTTTGCTACCAGAAGAACAACAGTTTAGGAAAAACAAGATCACCAGTAGCCTCAGCTCACCTGAGAGCATCTCCATGCTGAGGACAAGTTTAAAGTCTTTTCAAATGCTTGTTTTGAATCTGTGAAACCGTTTCCTACCAGAGACAAACACTTCAAATACGCTCAGTTTACATTTAGTAGCTGAGAAGTAAACAGGTGTCAGGAGAAACACATCGTCTTCCCTACATAGCCAAAAGTGAGGCTTGGAAGGATCCCCACCTGCCTTAGGCTTATGCAGGTAGCCCCGCCTTATTCCCCATCCCAGTCTTGTGAATGCTGAGCTACATACCCAGTCCTAATATTTTTAATTTTGTAAATTTGGGCAGCATCTTGTTACAATAAGGAATCAACTCCACTGAATTTGGACTCGGCACCCAAATATTACCCAAAAATAACCCTTCACTACTGGAGGTGTTTTTATCTCTGTGACACACACACACACACACTCACACACAATTGTGATACAGCTCTATGACTTTGAACACAGCAGCTGTAGTAATAACTATTCAAAACACAGGAGGATTTTTAAAAGCACACTATTCTGCTGATTGAAAGCACGCTACAAGCCAGAACATTACACCTTCTCTTTGCGGCTCATGTGACCACCTTTAGACTGTACTCAACTTCTCCTTCCCTCCCTCGTTCTTTATTTCCTTCTTTCTTTCGAGGCAGATTTTTATTCTGTAGCCCTGACTGGATCAAATTCATGGTGATCCCCCTGCCTCAGCCTCCAGAGTGCTATAATTACAAGAATGCCACCATACCTGGGTTGTCTACTCTAATTTCCTCTAAAGTTCTCACCTGTGAATCCCAGACCCTCAAATAGCTTGGGATCAGAAGCCCAAAGTCTCCCCATATTTAACTTGGTAAAGATAAATGATGCTTATTTTTCTGTTTTTGGCTTGTTTCTTTTTCTTTTGGGGTCTATTATGCATTTCTTGCAGATTTACTTCTATAATTTAAAAAGGCAATAAAAATAAAATGAATTATCTTTTTACACAGGATTTCCATTACATGCCCACTTTTAAGTTAGTCTCCTAAGAACCAAAACCCTGCTCTTGAGTCCAGGGAAACTTTACATCTGAGCCCTGTCTAGCAGATGCACAGAACATGCTATGCTAATAAGATTTTATAGGCATATATAGCATTTTTAGTATTAAACCAGTAGATCCCAAGGTTTTTAGTATTTTTCACTATTTATTACCGTTTCGAATGAAGGAGGACTGCTGTAACAAGCACCAGGCATACATCACTACTGGGTAATAATTACCATTTCTCATAGTTGCCCCATTATCTTTTTTTCATTAAAATACTCTAAAGGAAATTGCTGATATCACATTTTCCTCCCAGATTTCATTTTTCATATGATAAAAAGAAGGCTCTTTTTCTACATAACCACAATTTCATCATCATACCTACTCGATTAACAATAGTTCTCTAATCCCAGGACCACATTCTAATCATTCCTCTCAGAATTAGAGTTCCTCAATAACGTTCACAAGCCCCTGTCCTGTTGTTAACGAAGTGCCCAGAAGCCAGCTCTAAGGTGATGTTTTAGCTCATTCTGTGCAGCTAGCAGCACCCATTGGACCTGCACTGAGCAGGTGCCCTGCTACCCTGCAAACCACCCAGTCACGCGCTTGTATCTGCAGTCCTTAAATCAAACATTGATGAGAAATAGATGAGAGAACCTGCGCCACCTCTGATAGATAGTTTCCTCCAATGATTACTGTTCGTCGAAGAGCAAAGAAAAAAAGATGGGGGAAACCACAGACCCAGGTAGAGTCACGTGGGTTTTAGTGGGGTTGTTTCCCTGATATTTCACTACTGGTCTTTGTGATCAAATTAAACAACATGTAAAATGGTAAACGGAGTCAAAGTCATCGAATCCCAGATTTGTTTTAAATTCACATTGCCTTTAATCATTTATTTAATTCATCGAAGGTGGTGTTCTTGTCATCTACAGCGATAAATAACTGAGTTATTTCAAAGTTGGGTAGAGGGTTTGTAGGATTAGAGATCGATCAACTATATATATACACTATATATAATATTTAACTATATATATATAATTTAAGTAGAGTTCAGTATAGATACTAAAATAAAAGACTTATCTTAACCCTTGTGTAAAAAATAGAGGCGTAGCTGGGCATGGTGGTGCATGCCGTTAGTCCCAGCACTCAGGAGGCAGAGGAAGATGCATCTTTGTGAACTCATGGCCAGCATGGTCTACATAGTAAGTTCCAGGGCAGTCAGTGCTACAAAGGGAGACCCCGAGTTCAAAAGATGAGAGAGAGAGAGAGAGAGAGAGAGAGAGAGAGAGAGAGAGAGAGAGAGAGGGAACAAGGTGATCATAAACAGAAACCTAAGATTGCTCTTTCTCCTCATCTGTAGTTTTCTCCCCTTTTTGTTTTCTTTCACTTTATGAGGTGCTAAAACCTCTTATACATGAGTTTAAAAAAAAAAAAAAACAACAAACCCAAGAGCTTTGCCTTGCCTATACTTGATGCTGTCTTGAAAGCTTTTCTTCTCTGTCATTTAGGTAGAACATTGCTTGGAAAGCTAAAGGACATTCTTCTCATCTTTACCTGGGTCATTTTCCTGTTTCAGGAATCCACAAGGCACCCTATGTAGTTGCTTTTGAAGGGTGGTTACATAGGAATTTTTTGTTTATATTTAATAAAATTGTATGGGGGAATATATTAAGAGTTACCTCTTTATTCCATTATAAGAAAAGCAACCATGCTATAATTTAAAACTTTGTAAAGCAAGGAATCTATACTACAAGTTTGGGGTAAAGAATTAGTGCTGAAAGCATGAAAATTGAGTATATTTAACTCTCAGCTGTATAGCCTTTTTTATTAACAATATTCCAAGCAACACAACAAACATGCCTAGATTTACATACACAAAAATAAATGTATAGAAATGCTTATGTTCCTATAAATAATTTATCTACAAAAAGACTACAATGAGGCAGAAGAACGGTAACCAGATTTAAAGTCCTCAGTATTTTCCTTTAGTCACAAAGAATATTCTAGGAAAAAAATAATAATTAAGTTCATTGTTAGCTACTTTCCAGAGTAAAACCTGAAGCCAAGAGAATGACAAACAAGTAAGGAGTGAAAAGACCTCTACAAGATCCCTGATGATGTAAAATCTAAGATACCTCCCTTGATCATGACTACAGTGCCTCCTGACAGGTAAGTAAATGGACAGGTGGGCTGTATATATTTCCCTATAGATGATTAGTCTGGTGCAGCTGGCCACCACTCATAACAGCCACAAGGAACAGACAGACCCCCTCTCCACGAGTGCGCAAGTGTGCAGACACACACACACACACTCACACACACACAGGGATTTTTTTAAAGGTGCCTCTAAAGATTAAGTTCACAGTCTATATTGCTTTGTTGTGCCATCCTTTGCAGGGCTGCTGCCGTCTAGGACATAGAATGCCAGTAGCATCTCTTACTCATCTAATAGCTATACACCGGTGGTCTCTATGTGTAGCTACAACAGTCCTACAGCAAGAAGAGTCTCTGGAGAGCAGCTAACTCAATTCAGGTCTTCTATCAATGAGGACAAGAGAGGTTAAACAACTTACTAACATCACTCAGATTTTTGGATTGTCTTTTAAAATATTCAACAAAGACCTCAAAAGAGGGAATTGCCAAAGTATAAACCATGGACATGCAAGAACAACTGCCCAGATGAAAAGATTGTACCTTTCTCTCTCTCTCTCTCTCTCTCTCTCTCTCTCTCTCTCTCTCTCTCTCTCTCTCTCTCTCTCTCTCTCTCTNTCTCTCTCTCCTTCCTTCCTTCCTTCCTTCCTTCCTTCCTTCCTTCCTTCCTTCCTTCCTTTCTTCCCTCCTTCCTTCCTTCCTTTTTGGTTTTCGAGACAGAGTTTCTCGGTGAAACAGTCGCAGCACTCCTGGAACTCGCTCTGTAGATCAGGCTGGCCTCAGACTCCCTATGTAAGCTAATGTAAGTTCAAGCTATGATCTTGAACTCCTGATCATTGTGCCTTTGCCTCCAAAGTGCTGGGGTGACAGATGTCTATTATTATACCTGGTTTATGTGGTTCCGAGAATCAAACTCAGAGTTTCAGGCACACTGGGCAAGCACTCTACAAACTGATTTATACTCCTAACCCAAGAATTGTACTTTCTGACAATTGTTCAGAAAAAGGGAGTGAATTCAGAAATTTGTCCCTAACCCTTAACACGTTCCCCTGCCTTTCTCACACATTGATAGGCAATTTCAAAATGCCTTACATTATCCTGAGTAACCCAGCTGTGGTTAGAGTGGAGGGATGGGAATGAGAAGGGTAGGGTACTGTCAATAGGAAGTGAAAGTTGGCTGGGACATCATGATCATCATTATCATCATCATCACCATCATCATCATCATCATAAAGACCAGACCCTTAGACCCTTAGCCAATTCTAAACCAAAGTCCTTCTATTGGGATCTGTATTTCATTGGAACAGCCAGAGAATATCTTTAGGTCAGAAATAATAACAGCTGAACAAAGAATAAATCAATGAAAGAAGTAAAAATAAGACAGGGGAGTTGGAGAATCCGATCTTTTCTTTGTCTCCCCTTTCTCTTCCTCCTTTTACCCTCCTCATACAGGACTTTACTGCAGTATTTACTCTGCCTCTTCCTGTTAGGACACAGAGAGCCTAGACGGAGCCCCTTAGGATTAACCGTGCTCAGGACAAATGAAGAGACACCTTTAGGAACTTTGAGGGAAACGTTCAGAAGACCCTTTGCTAACTTGGAGCCATCTTCTTAGATTCTTAAGAAGAAGCACCCAAGAACTCTTACTTCCTGCCCAAACTGCATTTTCTCACAAAACCTTGCAGATTCTTTTTTTTCTTCTGGCTAAACTATCACTACCAGATTTCTGATGACCAAATTTCAACCTCCTTGTGAATCTAAGTCATATATCCAAGCAGTCAACATCTCACAACCTTTGTAAGACAAAACGAAGTTAAAGTCATTTTCAGCTGCATAGAAAGTTGGTGGTTGTCCTGAGACACTGCCTCAAAATAAAATTTAAAAAAGATTAATTTTTAAAGCAATTTAAAATGAGATGACATATTAATGCAAACAGTTAAAACTCAGCTACCCCAATCCTTCATCCTTTTCACCCTTTGATGACAAAGCCACACAGCCAAGTTCTTGGAAAAATGATGAACTTCACAGGTACTCAGAAGTTGAGGGCACCGACTAGCCAACCTTTCCACACAGCATGGTCTGTACCAGCATTCCTCACTGTTAGTCACTAAGGTAAGACAGGCTTTCAGATACCTAAAGGCACTACTTTATCTCGTCATGCTCTGAAGTCCTATCGTTGAGAAGTTAGTCACAGTCACATGAGAAGCAAATAGAGATTAGCCTGAACTTAGAGAGCATACCCCATTAGAATGGAGTGTGGCACCTTGTTGACCGACACCACCGGAAGCTTGTCGTAACAGCCACCATCAGCCCCAAAGACAGGTTGTCCAAGCATCATTTCATGCAATTTTAACGTTTTTGTGAATAAAAACACTAGGGTCCAGAGAAAGAAAGTGATTTGTCCAAAGTCACAGAATAAACAAGCTGGGGACCTAGCACTTTTGCCTACTCTTCCACCTTGTTTACCACGTATCGCAATTTTACCTTTTCAAAATGTTTCTCCACAGGACACGTCATGCGAGAAGATAGGGAACCATCTGGGGAGGGCGGGCAGAGTACAGATGCTGTGCTCTAGATTAAAGAATCTGGCAAAGGAAGTCACACCAACAGCCACTACCAGACCAAGGGGCAAAGCTGCATCTTCTGACAAAGAGTTGATGCTTTATGTATAACCGTGTTGGGCTGAGGAAAGGGCTTCACCAGAAGGGGATGACCAGCTCAATGGACAAATCCAGTGCCTCTGTTTGCACTGTCAATTTTTTGAATATTTTTCTTTAGTATCTCAATAAAAAAGAAAACAAAACAAAAAATGAAATTGGAGATAAAGTAAATATAGTTACTTTGAAGAACCACAATTTCAATGGTGCATTCCCCCTGTCTAACAATTAAGAATGGAGTCCATACTGATTTATAAATTCCTTTCCAGACCAAACATCAACTTCTTACCATGTCTGGAAGTCCAGTCTCAGGGTTTTCCTATTTCATGTAACACAGAACGGAAGCTGCAGTCGTCAGTATTCACCAGAGGGGGAGATGGCGAAGGCGCAGTGACTCTGGGGCTAAGCAGGGAGGAGGGGACTTCCTCTGGCGGAGGCAATCGTCCACACGTGAGACAGCCAATGTTTTACCCCTACCATCGGAAAAGTCCAGGATAACCCACCATCACCTGTGTTGGTTAGGGACATTCAATACACTTAAATGTGAGAATCAGAGAAAAAACAACCAATGCCAAGGGCTAACAAAAATGTAATAACTTCTGAAGATACATGCCAAGAAATGAATCTTCTTACTGTTATCATGAAAAAGTCTGCGGGGTGGCCACCCCTTAAAATAGTAAGCCCTCACAGGACCCAATCAGAATCATTTGACACTGAGCATTGGAATACAGGGATGAGTATAAAACACATTGTGTTTTGTCTATGGGTCTGCTCTGTTCAGAAAGGGGGATTGTAATGTTTCCTTTCCATATCGTGTAGGTAGAGAGGAATAAGAACGCTTTCCAGAAAGGCCATGCCTTGAGTAAATCAACTATCACATTTGCCACCAAGAAAATAACTCATTAAGACTAGAGGGATTGTGTGTGGCCAGTTAAATGCTTTGTACTACTGACAGCCAAACCCAGAAACTCAGTAAAGATGGGTTTCAAGATCATCAATCAGTTCAAGGAACATTTTGAATTTCCCATGATGCTTTAGACTGAGCAGTCAAATGACACTGTGAAGTCCGCAAAGCTTGACTGAAAATTACAGTAGTTTTTCAAATTTGGAAAACACTATTTTTAATGGTATGGACTTTTGTTTTTGAGATAGAAACTTGATTGGTAGCCCAGGCTGGCCTCTTAACGCTGATCCTCCTGCCTCAGTCTCTTAAGTGCTGGGATTACAGACAGATACCATCATGCGCAACTAAAAGTAATTTCTTTTTTTAAAAAATTTAAGCACAACTGATAACAATGCTATATTCATAGTGGATATTGTGTTATTTTGGTATTGCTAGCTTCTGACCTAGCCATCTAGGTCAGAAGCATAATGAATTATAATGGCTTAGCTACAAAAACTATTAGATTAAACCCATCAGACCCTAAGGATACAAAAGCATGTTGGCTTCTAATTTTTGGTCTGTTTATATGATACAGGTTTTTTAAAAATGTATTTTTTAAAATTAAAAATTTAAGTTAGCATACAGAATAATGGGTTTCATTATGTGATTTTCATGATATGTATCACTTATGCTTTGCTGATAAGAAGGTCTAGAAAGTTAACCCAGTTCTGCTGGGCAACATTCACCTGGCCAAAACCACACTAGGGCGGAGTAATTGCAAGAGCCCCAAACCTGTGCAGTCTTGGCCATTTTTAACATTTATATCTGCTCAAAATCCTTTTGGATTGCTGGATCTCTTCTACCTGCAAGTTATGAGCAAGGAATCATCTGAATGCCTGTTAAATCTTGAGAAGCAAAAATCCTGTTTAAAATTAGCAATTATTAGGAACAGAGAAAAACAATCAAGATCAGAGGGTTTATTGTGTGGGGTCAGGAGTTTTTATTTTATGTTTTAAATTTTGTTTTAAGTAAGAGCTGGAGAGCAAAAGAGATAGATTTGGGCGTTGCTGAGAAGATTGACAATGAAGTTATTGGGGATGCTTAAATTAAATGTTTTCTTTTGAGTGGGTCACAAATAGAAAGTCCTTCAGCAAAGTCGGAAATAATTCTAAAAATAAGAGAGGAAACAAAAGAAAATAAAGAAAAAAAATTGTTAATAAGAGGATAGTAAATTTCACTAAGATGGAGATAAATTTCTCTAGTAATTAAAACAGCCATTATTTAGTGTTACTTATTTTATTTGACATGATATAAAACATGCTAAGCCTTAATGTTAGATTTCTTATGTAAAAAAAAATCACAAAGACAAAAATTCAGGGACTACTATTGAGAGTTGAAAAATCAAATTGTTATTTATATTAAAAGTAAAAAAAAAAAACAACCAAAATTTTTTCCCAGTGTATTTGGATTCTTTCTAGTAATGTCAATATTTTAAGATATAGAATATTCATAACATTACTCAAAATCAAAACTTTAAAAAGATTTATTTATAGTGATCAAGACTTTAAAGCTCAGAGTTGGATAAGAATTCTTTAATCAGGATCTAGAGAAAATACTATTTAAACACTTGAAAATCTATTTTATGAAAAACTACAACTTTAAGTTCTCATTACTACTACCATACTATTTTAAGAGAACAAAGGACAGATTTCTTAGTATTAGGAAGTCTTAAAGTTAATTAAAAATTACATGGCCATCTAACTCCATCCTTTAGAGAAGATAACATCTAGTGAATGTCTAACAGTAATTGCTAACAAAACAGCAAGTCCATCTTAATTTTAATCTATTGCTCCTTTGAAATAAAGTAACTCTACATTTTTTGTTAAATTATGTTACTTTCATTCTAACTCAGAAACATTTTTGCATTTAAAATGAATATGTTTTAAAATATTTATTATTAACATAATTTATTGCATACAAATGTAAAATTATTTTCCTAAATGTAGTTCATTGTAGTTATTGCTTTTGTTTTTAATAGAAGGGTACCTGAGGTAGATAACAAGTTCAGAAGACAGTGGGGCTTATCTCTAATGCTTTTTTTAATGTCAGTATATTAATGTGTATATTATCAGTATAAGAGCAATCTTTGAATGTCAGCTTGTCTGGGTAAAATTTTAACAAAGCACAGGCGTCTGCTGCTTGTACAATGCCTAACAACTGGATGCTCGTGACGATCAGGTAGACAGGGCTGACTCATATACTCCTTTGTCCCTTTCTAAAACCAGGCTGACCCTCCTCAACTTCCAAAATTGTGATTTAATTAAGTAAAGCAAACATAGCTATTTAGTTATGGATTGGGAGATTTTAAAACTGTATTAAAATGTCCTTTGGTTTGCTTCTTTCTGTAATACACTTTCTCTTTCTCAAGCAATGCTACTCTTCTTCTTAGCTAATCCTCAGGCTGTATAACATTTATTCTATATAAAAACAAACAATTATTTCAGTAGAATATGATCATAAGCCATGTTTAATTAATTTTGAATCAAAATTATAATTAGTTGTAGCTGTTTCATTTTAATCTAAGACTTGACAAAATAAAAAGCTTGTAGAAAATATTCTTGGTTTTCTTTGAAAGTATTATTTAAGATACTATGTGCTTCAGATATTTTTAAAAATCATTGTTTTGGAAATTAAAAAAATTAAAATTAAGCAAAATTTCAATGTGCTAGTTGGTTTCTGTTTCTTAATTCTGGTTCATTTATTTATATGTAAAAGTAAGGATGTAGTTTTTTTAAATATAAATTTCCAAACAACAGATGAGTATGTGACAAAGCCTCAATCTGTGCTTGGGGTTTAGAATTTAGAAACAATTCATAAACAGAAGTTTCATATTCCAAGGAAAAGGTGCAACAGTCTGAGGAATAGAAGACCAAGTCACTAAGTGGTTGGTACTGAAAGTAAAATTTTTGCTGTTTTGCCTTACAAATCTGAACTGATCTTAACTAAGAGGATTGGAAATTGTTGCTTACTAACAATCACGTTTAGATTTTAGAAAATGTTCTTGAACAGTGTTTCCTCTTCCTCTCTGTCTTACAAACAGATTCAAATGCACAGGTTTAAAATCCAGTATTCCTTCTTGAAATTAAAAACATCTTAAACAACAAATCCCCTATTACTAGTTTCCTCTCCTCTTCATGGAAGTAAAAATTTTAACTAATGAAATTGACATTTCTTTTAATATTGCAAATTCCAGTATTTTATCAAAACCAAGAATTAAAATGTGCTCAAAATAAAACTTTTCAATCATTTACAGTAGTTTTATTCCTAAGTAAAAATATCAAGGAACTAGAATTGAGAATTGAGAAGTTGTCAATAATTTATTGGGAAAAAAATAATTGCTTAAAGAAAACAGCATTTCAGCATAAATGTTAAAATGTTTGCTTTGCTTTTTTTTTTAACATTTTTCTTAATTACAGACCCAGTAATTGGACTGAACTGTGATCAATTAGCCTTCATCAAAATATTCCTAGTTTGCAACATTTTAAACAGTATAACTTGCAGGATAACATAGTCTTTACAAAATTTTGTTCTCTCTCTCCCTAAAAAAAAAAAAAGAAAAGATTCGCATAAACATGACAAAATATTTTATATGCTTACAATGTTTTTAAAACATACCAGTTTTTTTAAAAAAACATTTAGACATATCTGCCTTTTTGAACTATAATTCAGTTGCCAAATTGTGTTTGATATTAAAAGCTTTGTTTTTCAGTTGATTCTAGAGTAATTTATTTTTATATTGGTTCTGAAAAGAGAATGAAAACAGTTATATTTTTCAACTGCATATGTTTTTATGTGCTAAATTGTTAAGCATTTTTCCCACGAGACCATTTAGTGATTAAGGCAGACTGTTGCCACAGTCTTAGGTTAAAAACTTAAAATACATAAGGATGCCATTTTTAAAAAAATTAAATATTACAAAATTGTAAGGCATGTGCTTAAAGGTTAAATGTGAGGAGAGTTCAGTTTTTGGATTTGTTTTGGTTTTGTTTTTCTGTCAGTTTAACTCCACAAAGGTCTGGCTTCTCAGGATCAGGTAATAGCAGATCATGTCTGATATTTGAAGACAATGTTTTAATAATTCTGTAGAGGAACTGTCCTTTCAATTTTGTGCCTGAATCTTTATTTAAAGCAGTACTACAATTAATATGATTCTGTTGGAAGTATTGCACAGCCTACGTTTGAACAGCAGTTGGGATAAGCTTCATAGACATGTTCCTCTACCTCTACTGTTTTAAATACTGTGTTTCTGATTTCCCAGTAGGTCATAGGACAGGCCTCAGGAGTGACCATTTCTATCCTGAATGCATTTTAAATTTGCTGTGGTTTTAACATCTGGGATATTTAATGGACCATTAGTCTACCTGATTTTACCTTGAGATTTGTAATCCACTTTAAAGCATATATCATAATGTTTTTATTTTTATTGTTTTATTAAAGGAAACTTAGGTGCCTTTATTTTAAATGTGAAGTTTTTTTTTTACTTTTTATTTATTTTTATTAGAATTTTTTTTTTAAAAAATCAATCCAAATTCCCACTCCCCCATCATGTTTTTAAAATAATGGTTTTTCAGAAATATTTTCAAAAGGTTTTCTACATTGAGATGAGAATTGATGCAATTACTTCTGAATTTTAGAACTTTATAATTAACTTCATTGTTTGAGTGTCATTTTAAGACTTATCAGTACCTACCCTACTGTGAACAAGATAGGCAGAGAATCACTCCTTTCTTGTTTACATTGCTGGAGTTACAAGAACACGTGGTCAGCACTGCAAGCCTCATAGCCAGCAGCTTAATTAGTCTTTTTTCTCTTTGGTTAAGTCTTGTCATCTCATCTAAAAAAGAAAAATGCTTTGAAGGTTAGCCTTCAGGGGGGAAAAAAATGGGAATGAGGGAAGTCTTTACCAAAACATCTGCCTGTCCCTTCCCAGAAGAACTTATTTTTTTGAAAGAAGACTGATTTTTCAAGGTATTTCTTTTCCTTTATATTTATACATTCCATGGAGGATGAATGAAGAAGGAAAAGAAAATGAAGGTGAGGAAGATAAGGAGAAAAAGGAAGAGGAAGAGGGGAGGGAGGAGGAGAAAGAGGAAGAAGAGGAGCAAGTTTTTACAAAATTTCTCCTTGTCTCCAATCTTCCGGTAGTCTTCAAAATCACAGAAAACACAATTATCTATAGAATCGATCAGTGAAGACAAACAATCTAGGTAACTCCATCTACCCGGATCTTTGTTCACTGAGGAGATTTTCCTTTCTTTGAATTACCGAATAATTGCTTCCACTCTTCAGTTCAATTTGCATGTCTAGACAGATAACTAGGCTAAACAAGGCTGGAGAAGATCATGGTTCTTGAAGCTGCAGGATTCTGAATTGTCATTCTTGCTGTTTCCCACTGAGATGCCAGCCTCACTGGGACCTTCGGGGCTCTGAGAAACCCCGGGGTGGTTTAGGCGATCGCCATCCGGAAGTGCAGGCACTTGTTGTTAGTTAAGCTCACCAGGGTTTTGGTCCATCCCAGACCTTCCTAATTAGGCAATCACACACAGGGAAACACAGGCAACTGTCCCCTTCTCCCCCTGCATTTATGAACATACACACATTTTTTACCTTCCATCTTACAAAACTAAAAAGTAAATAACCACAACAGCAAAACAAAACAAAACAAAACAAAAAAACCTGTTTTGTTAAAGGCAACGCTGAATAACTACTCTTTCAAAGTAGTTATTTTTCCAAAAAGAAACTGGAAGCAGGAATGTCTTAATTTATAGTTGTAAGATTTGTTCAATGACATAAATTTTAGAAATTTAATGATCATTTTACAAAACAAATATTTGTATGTGTGTACCTGTCTATACGTAGTCTACCTCCTTTAAAAGTCACATTGATAAATATAAAAGAAGAAACACTAAAACTTTTTTAAAAAGTTTCCCAAATATTGGTGGGTAGACTAGAAAGGGTTAAAACATGATTGACCCAGCATCTTTAGTTACTGTTGGCATCTTGGTGAGGAAAGACTTGCATGGAATTCTTCACTTTCTACCATTAAGTGAATTATAGTCTCTATTCCTCCAGATTAAAATTGGGAAAGTAAAGCAAAGTTTTAGCCACCTGATTAAAAGTAATTTAAAAACTGAAACTTTATCAATTGACTGGGTTTTAAATATTATTTATGAAGTATTAGTTTCTTTTTATTGTTACTATTTTTTATTTTGTTGAGGTTCATGCAGCAACTGCTGGGAAGCCTACCCTTTGGCGTCATGAATGCACCTGTCCACCATTAATCAAATTGAACAAACAAAAAGGTTTTTGTTTTGAAAACCGTGGAGAACGACAGACAAGGTTCCAATGCTGAAGTAGTACTCATGATGGCCTCCTCTTCAGCCATTGGTTAGCTCTCACCCGGAAGCATTCTGATAATGCAACACAAACAAAAACAACAAATTAGAAGCAAACTAAAACCAGGACAAAGAACAAAATGGGGGGAGGGGAACTGCTTTCTTTATTTCCTCTGTGACGTTCCCTTGTTCATACTTCCTTCTGAAAGTGTATATACAGTGATTCTTAACCTTCCTAATGCTGCAACCCTTTAATACAGTTCCTAATGTTGCGGTGACCCCCAACCATAAAATGATCTCGTTGCTACTTCATAACTGTAATGTGGTGCTGTTATGAATTGTAACATACGTAGATGATATGCGACCCACTGGTTGAGAACCGCTGGTGTATAACCACATAAATCTATGGAAAAGAGGTTTGGTTCATAAATCCACAGTCTTCCTTGTCTTAAAAACTCCAAACTGTATCTATTAGTTGCAATTCTCTTCTTTATAAAAATCTTGCCATGGTGTTACCACTTTTCCTTCCCTAATTGCACCTCTTCCATTTCTCTTTAAGGCATAAAAGTAATTCTCAATACTCTGCCTCATACAACTGAGAAGCGAATAAGGTGTGTAGGGGATTTGTGAAGTCTTCCCTTTTCTCTCCAGATGTTGAGGAGCATTCAGCACCCCTACCTCTCCCTACCTCGAGGTTCTCTGTCTCTGCATTACTCTCTTCACAGACAGGCCCTCCATGCAGATTTATGAAAGGGCACTTCGAATATTTAGAGTGCAAACACACTCGTACTTTTGGACAAAGGGGAAAGCCTGGAGAGCCAGCTTCCTAACTGCTCCTGAGAGTCAACCAAACCTGTAGCAGGAGACTCGGCTCGGGCAGGCGGTGTCACCTAGGACAGCCGAGAATGGAGCTAGTTCTATGGGGCTCCAGTTCCGATTTCATTCTTTTCAAGTTTATGGTGCAAGTTTATGACTCTGAAAGTTGTTTTTTGGTTTTGTTTTTTGTTTTTTTTTTCCTGTCAGAGAATACTTTGGGGGAAAAAAGTATCCATTTCACCACTTCTGTTTGAGGAGCCGTAGTGGTCACTCAAGAATTTGAAAACTATGTCTTTCTAAGTATGACTTCTAAGTTTTCCGTTCCCAGTTTCTCTAAAAGGGATGCTATCCAGAGACCAGGGCAGGAAATTATCTTTTTCTAAAACCTTCAGGGGTCTGTGGACTCCCCGAGGCTGATGTTTGTGAGGAGGGTAGGAAAGACCTCATGGCCCTCTAGGGCTACACACACCTCCTGACAGGAGAGGCAAGAGCAGAGTGCTGAGGGCAGGCTTCAGACTGCCTGAGAGAGAATGTTTGTAGCTTAGTGCCCCAGACACTGGGATCTGACCACTGCTGAGAGAGGTAAACCACAGTTGATGGGCTCCTACTGTGTAGTTTCCTTTTTTCTTCCTTCCTTTCTTTTTTGTTTGCTTGTTTTTTTTTTCCTTCTATAAGTCTATAAAATCTGAGCAAAGTAGTTCTAATATTTTCATGAGGCAACTGTCAAGAAAGCATATCAGGAAGTTTTGATTTGGATTACCAGAATTGATTAGCTCTGGTTCACATGGTCCTTTCCCTGACCATGCCCTGGGTTGTTTTCTTGGTTGTTGCCTTTCTTAATTGTAACAACTGGAACATCTGACATGTGTATATGACTTCAGCCCCTTGCAAATGTCGTCTCTCTTGACTGTCAGAGCGTCAGTTATGATGCTATTATTAGCTGAACTTCAGAGTGAAGCACTCAGCTGCACTGAGCCTGAGGAGAATCTGGACCTCTTCACCTTCCTAACTCTGTGGCCTTGACTGAGCCCTGCAGGCTCAGTGTCTTCCTCAGTGAAATGGGGATGAAAAAAAAAGGCTCCCTCCATGGAATTGTAAGACTCAGTGTTCTGTTTAGTGCATGATGTGTGCTTAGGATAGGGGCGAAAGACATTCAAAGAGAAAGCCAACAAAGCACAGAGATGTCGAGAACTCTGCTGTCTTCCCAACAAGGGCCAGCACCCAGGTTTGCTGACTTCAAAGCCAAGGATGAACCCCACCTCGCTCAGTGGTGCCGGCCTGCTTGCCAGGTTGCTGCTTGAAAATGACTCAGCATAATTTCCAGCTACCTTCCATCCTGGTCAAACACAAACACAAGTATATTCCCCAGCCTTCCAGAGATGCCTTCCGGGAAGTCATGAATAATTGGGCCATGTCCTACCACGGGCAAAAACAGCACAACAGGCAAACAAAGGCGAATTTCTGGGCATAGTATTCACTACCAGCTTCGACAACTGCACCTTGGCCTTACAGGAAGTTTCCAAGAGGCATGTGGGGCTGAGGCAAGTCTTGAGGTCCCTGCATCAACCCATCAGTCCACCATTACAGCTGACATTCTTATCAGGTATGGCCCAGCAATTCTGTTGATTTCAAAGATTGTTGGTTTGAATGCCCAAACATTCAGTGTTCAGGAACTCCCGAAGTGTAGATGGCAGTATCCATAAGTCATCTCCATACATTCTCTTTCATCTGTTGCAAAAGTTTATAAAAGAAAGTTATCTTCGATCTACAGTTCTTTGATTTTTCTAATGAGATTCTCTCCCTTGAGTTCTAAGTGGGATTGCTCTCAGAAACGAAATCCCTTCTTACCTCCTCACGTCTTTTGTTCCCTACGTGCCTTCTGAGTCATTTCTGTTTAATTTGTTTACCCTTTGGCTGCACTCAACGCACATTTGAGTCTTACTGACGTTGGTGCGGAGTATGTCATAATCAGACACTAAAACTATGGTTCTCTATTTTTAAACTGGGAGCTGATAGGGTTGAAGCCCAGAATTTGTTTTCTGAGGCCCTTGAGCCCTGCACTACGAAGCTTTTGACTAACTTTTAGACCTGGAATCCTCAGAAACTGATGGTAAGGTTTCCTGATTAGTTCCACAAAGTTCCACATGGAACTTTGCCAGCAGATTGCTGGAGGGAGCGATTTGATTGCTGTCTTGTTCTTGCAAGAATTTAAAGGGAGGAAAGACCCCAGCCCACACTCTAGGACCCTTCAGGAGTTGGCTCTAACTACCAGAGGTGATTCTCAAAATAACAGCTGCCCAAAAGTTAGTTAAATATCATATATATA
>NW_026067937.1:14780484-14937750 GCF_014885135.2 Alexandromys fortis | reverse complement strand
AGTATATTGAGTAAAAGGATACGTCTTGTTTTTTGTTTTTTTTTTTTTTGTTTTGAGTGTAAGTTGTCAAACACAATCTAAAATTTTTCACAAATAAAACAATTGAACAACAGCACCGGAGGTTTCAGATGCTTCTTCAAACACCACCAGAAAATGCCTCTAACCCAGGGTCTTTGAAGAAGGCACTTATTTCTCATGTGGCAAATTATGAACAAGCATGTATGGCATTAAGTCAAATTTGGTGTTATTAGTCTTAGAGGAATTTATTCAGCCCTTTAGATTCTTTCTTCAGCAGAAGATCCCTTCCAAAAAGAAGAGAAAAACAATTATACATAGTCATTGCAGGACTGTAATTGATAGGATGGAAAAGACACGAATTCTCTGAGGTAAGCTTGGGTATGGCTCTCTAAATCAAGGTCTCCCAGTACATAGGGTGCCGTGTTTCCAAACACAAACTCTGCCTATTTTGCTCCATAAATCATAATATCTAATACAGTTTCATTAGACATGGCAAATAAAACATGATCTCCATAATACATGCTCAATCTGTGTTAAAAGATACTTAGGTTGATAACTCACTAACCCTGCATCTTGGAGATAGAGGAGGGTACTCACAATGGTAATTTCTGTCTATGAGGACCTGAGAGTTTATGATCTGCAGTGGTTTCTGTGGGGATATGGGTGCTTGAAGGTTCACTCCTGCAAGGGCTGGGCCCTACCACTGCTTCTGACCCTACCTACTGCTGTCTGCACGCTGTGTGCTAGGTGACTCAGGGGCTTGGTTTTGGCATATGCTCTTCTCTGATTTTCAAAGGCAGTTTAGTTCAACAGTCACTGAGTTGAGCACAACCGTGTGGTAGCCAGAGAGAAACAATATTGCTGCAATAATAGCCTGCACTCTGCCGGCTCCTTCCTTCCTGCAGCCTCGGAGATCAGAGGAAGAACTCATCCAAGAGCAATCCCAACTATCAGATGTAGAAGTGGAAAGAAAAATTGTGTAGAGACCCAGTGCCCCTGGTCTGGATTCATACCCACTCTCCTTCTCTCTCTCTCTCTCTCTCTCTCTCTCTCTCGCCTTCCCAAAGGCAGAAGGAAAACAAGGTTGAAAGTTTCCTGGTGTGAATTAATTAGGAAAAGGATTTTATTCAAACAACATAGTACATTTCAAACATGTAGGATGGGCCACCACCTTGGTGCCCTGATTTACTCAAGAGTTCCAGATAAGAAGACACACTGAAAATCTCCCAAGTGACTCAGCAACTTTTCTCCATACTTGAAAGTCACTTGACCACCAAAGGAGAATATTGGTGACTAAAGTCGATGGAATGGAAGAGGGTAAAAGAGGCTAATGGGAACTATTTGTGGACCAACAGAATGTTTGTCTCATCAGTGACCAAGCATCTCACCCCATGTCCAAATCCCAAGGAGGTATTCAAAGATCACTCAGACCACCGTGCAGTTTTCTTTAGTTTGATGCAGGGAAGTGAAGACGAGATACTGTCAAGATCATCGTCTAATGTGAAGGCTGCTGAGATGTCAAAAATGTATAATTTTTTAAATTCAGATTACTTTGGATCACCTCCCAATTCCTGTCTATTAGTCATTAACCTTAACAAAGTTATACCTTGTCTACCCTATCTCAGTTTTATAATCTGTAAACTAGATAATCCAGTTCAGATCACAAAGGACAGCTGTGAGGATGGCCAGTTAAATCTGGAGCTGCTGGTTAGTGACACACACTTCTAGTCCTGACCCTTGGGAGGCTGAGGCAGGAAGGTCACAAGATCAAGGTATCTCAAAGAACTGGAAGGTTTCTAACTATGGGAGATACATGATAAGTATTAAAAATGTAGCAAATTGCTAATCATTTTTTCTAAGTTTTAAATGACTTTAATGTTGGATATTCTTTCAAAAAAATAAAAGTTTTCTAGGTCATCTTTCCTGCTTTGATAGTGATTTGATCTCGGGTTGGCAGTGGTATGCTGTCCACCATGGGTGCCTAGATTCAAATTCCAGTAGCAAGGCTCTCAACCTCTGAGTTACTCCTCTAGCTCTTGTCCTTCCATCTGCTCCCCCTTCTCTTTCACACAATTATATGAAAGTGCATGACCACACTTTAGGAAAAACATTAAATCAGAGTTTGTAAAAAATAATTTGAATAAATACGCAACCTTAGTCTTGGCCTTCACATTTATGTCTTTACAGGGATATCCCGTTTCTTGAGGATGGAGCTGCTGCTATCTAAGTTAGAGTGATGAACTAAAGCCTTCCACTGTCAGCCATGATGAAGTTACCCTCCTGCTAAAAACAAACATAAATCCAATGCATTTTCATGATTTAAATATAGTTCAGAAAATAAAAACTATGAGAAAAGAAAAAAAAACAGCAATTGTCAGAGGCTTCTCTTTGTAACTTCTGGAACAGGGTGGAGAAAGGGAGCAATGATCCCACTAAGTCATGAGGTAGAAACAGGGGTTCAGGGTTGTTGAGGTGCTGGGTTTGTGCAGTAGGTTCTGAAAAGAAAGAATAAAATAGCTGTTTCTAGAGAAACAGCTCCAGAAATATGCATTAAGATCTCCTTGACCTGGGAGGTATGCTGTACTAGAGCACCTGACTTTGTAAATAAAATACCCAGGTTTTTTCCAAGGCCATTTTTTTCTTTGAATGTTTAGCTGAATGGTAGACTCATAGGAAGAGATGGTAAGTTCCAGCATGGATTAAAATCAATCACTCAAGCAATCAATCAACCAACCAAACAAACAAAAAAATCAGCTATGTGGAGTAATTGTGACAGGCTAGAAAACACGGAGGATCTAAGCATCTAAAGTAAGGTCGTATCACTGTACATACTGGGCACGGAATTACAATTTAATTAAGGTATGGATTTTGGGGTAGAACCGTTCCAATTTCAGATCAAGAATTTCTCTATATCTTCTCTCTATAGATTTAAGAACAATCCCTCAAAGAGTAGAGCTACTTTGTGAGTAAATTAATTATTGGACAGAAAAAAAAAACCTAACACCCTCCAGAGTGATATAATGTGAAATTCAAAATGCTCAGTATATGGAAAGACAAAAAATGAAACAAACAAACTAACAAAAAACCCTCACTAGATGTGCAAAGAGACATAAAAATGTGACCAAGGATTTTAAAACATGTTAATTCAGGCGTTTCATAAAGTAATACCAGCACTTTAGCTGCAGAGGAAGGAGGAGTGTGAGTTTGAGGCTAGCCTGGATCCCATAGCAAGAGTCTGTTCAAAAAAGAAAAATAAAAAGTGTAAAATATAAAAAGAAAAATAAAAAGTCAAAAACTTAAAGCAAAACCAGACAAAAAAACAGACTCTAAAATTCCCAATACTGAAATAAAATAAAATATAAGGTGTCCAGATTTTTAAACAGAACCAGATGAAAATTCTAAAAGTGAAAATGATAATCTATAAAATTTAAAGTTTGCTGAATTGGTCTAACAACAGTTTAGACACTGCAAAAGAAGCATAGAGAGTAAGATGTCTGAAATAAAGGATATGTCCCAGAAAATTTAGGGACAATAAAAAAATGGTTTAAAATAAGTATAACTAAAGCTCCAGAAAGAAAGATAGTGAGAATAAATCAGAAAAAATCCTGAATATCCAATGACTATCTCCCTTCACCATTTGATAGAATAATCTCAATCCTCAGATCCAAACTCAACAAATGCATAGAAGCAAAGTCACAACAAAAACCACAACCAGACACACACAGAAACCATATTTTAAAGCCCCAGGATAAACAGAAAAATCACTAAAATTTAGGCACGCATGGAGGGAACAAAAAAAAAATTCCGATGACTTTTCATTAGAAACAATGGAAGTCAGAGGACAATGGAACAGTATCATTCTTGTACTAAGAAGAAAAGTCGAGACTGTGTCTGGGGGAGGGGAGACAAATTAAAAGCTTTTTTCTTGGGAGAGGGTGCCAAGTAATCCATAACCAGAAGATTTCACCATAAGAAATGTTAAAGGAAGTCTGTCCTCTGGGCTGAAGGAAAGCTATACGCACAGGAGCAAAGAATATCCAGCTAAGATACGGGTCTTCTGCAAAGTGCCTATGCAAGTATGCGGCTTATGATATATTAAGACTAAAACATGAAAACATCATATTGTAAAACATACATTATAGATGACACGAGGGAAACTGAGCATGGTGGTACAGGCCTGTAACTTCAGCTACTTGGGAGGCAGAGGCAGGAGGATCACACATTTTACACATGTCCTAGCTAGAGGGTAAATTTAAAGACAGCCTGAGCAGCATGGTGTGACATTGCCTCCCCCCCCCCAAAAAAAACGGAAGTAAGGATGGACCATATGCTTATCATGGATAAGGTTCTGTGTTCAAACTCTAGTTTAAAAACACCATGGGAGGTTCTCATAACTGAGGAGTGCACATAGCGACAACTAGGTCTACCAGGAAAAGTATAGATGAAATACGTAGGCCTTCATAGCTTACTATTTCTTTATGGCAGGGTTTTACAGGAGAGCCCAGGTCTTTCTGCCTTAGCCTCCTGAAAGCTGAGGTTACAAGCATGCTGTGTTTAGTCTTTGCATTCGCCAGGACACTCATCTCTCTGGAGAAGACAGGCTCTGTTTGCAATGTAATAATTATTGTTACCAAAATATATAAAGCTTAAAGACTATGTTAAGGCTTTCAAAGTCCTTTTTTATGAATTTTATTTGTTACCAAGAGAGTATTAATCTTTGCTGATATCATTTTCAGCCAGAAAAGAAATAAAAGGAAGATAGGATCTTGACATAAAGGAATGAATGCTGGGTTTGGAATTTCCTGGGAAACCTATAATCATCACCATTAACATCATAGTAACAATAATAAAGCTAGATGCATCAGAACATACCCATGACTCCATCACTTGTGAGGTGGGGACAGGAGGATCAGGAGTTCAAGGTCATTCTTTGCTGGAGTACACGAGACTTGGTCTCAAAACCACAAACTACTAACATTAGTAATAATAGCTATCATTGCTAAGAATTTATTATGTTCCAAGAAGAAATACAGGATTCTATACAGTTAATTTTGAGTCGCTACATAGTGATTCACATGGGAAAGTATCATGACTTCAGCCTGAGGTTCTCATCTCCGAAGGGTCAGAAATTTCTACAGTAGTTATCAGAACTTTGAGTAATATCCAGTGAGTGCATGAGAAGTTTAAAACACTCTCTAGGCTTTAGTAATTGCCTCGTCACCTTAGAGGACAGCGGCTGCTGCTCCCAACAAGGGCTATTTTGCTTGCTGAGAAGACCTGTCTCCTCGAAAAGCTAGAATCAGGGTGGCTTCACACAAACATCTTGAAGTCTGCAGGTCAGGAACAAAACAAAACAAGCAAAATGATGTCAGTACTGCCAACCACAAGCTTTGCATGACAAATTCTTAACTGTATGTTATATTCATTTGATGACTAAAATAATGTCATTGAGATGCTGGTGCTTGCCAAAGCCCATGGGCCCATCTGGAATTGGAAATAAGAGAGGGATCATAAAGGGGTATTGATTAAATGTGATCTGGAGGATGGGTAAAATTTGCCTTGGTTGGTAATGGAATTACCCACAGCTGATAAGTCTTTGTAAAGATCGTGAGGAGGACACAAGATACTTGGGCTCCCATGAACACATTTCAAAATGAGTTTTCCTTTTGTAGCATTTTGCTATTGGAAGTGATCTATCTTTTCAAAAAGCAGCTTTAAAAAGTACTTGAATCTTTGCTTGCAAGTGTTCGCTGTGTGTCTCAATGGGCCATACCATGGTTTCCAGGACATTCTCAAGATTCTTCTTCCTCCTCCTCCTCATCTTCTTCCTTGTTTGTTTGGTTTGGTTTTGAGATTTTCTTTCAAATTTGGTTTTGATTTGGGGGAAGGTTGCAGATGTGAGGCGACAAGGAGATGTGTAGAATTGGAATGCATGATGTGAAATCCACAGAGAACCAATAAACATTAATATAAAAAGGAAGAACAGGGGAGTAGAGAGATGGCTCAGTGGTCAAGAGCACTGGCTGCTCTTCCAGAGAATCCAGGTTCAATTCCCAGCACTCACATGGCACCTCACAACTGTCTGTAACTTCAGTTGCAGGGGATCTGACACCCTCACACCAATGCACATAAAATAAAAAATTAAAATAAATAAATGACAGTAGTTGCATTCTCTATCACTGGGGTCTGAGAGGGGGCCTTTTCTTAGGCACTAGGAAGAAAACAGGCTGGACCCGTGATGGCCTATCTGTCAAATGGTCAGTATTCATGCAGATCCCAGCAAACTAAATACACAGTTTCAGGAAGGACCAAATTCAAAATCTTAGAACACTAAATATCTCTAATGAATTTCCAAGGAAATGTGCTCATTATCAGCCAGGTGGAAATTTCTGAGATGCGTTAAGTATTTCCACGGGAGAAAAAGCACCATATTCCTCTAGACACCCTTAAGTCCCACCAATATTATTCACAGAGAGAAGCTGAGAAAACATATCTGTGTGTTCACATGGGCCCACCGGCACATTCCACTGCTGGAGCCAGCAATGGAAATCTCAGACCTCAGTATGGTGGCCTTAGCTTAAAGAATTTCAAGGACAAAACTTTCCTCAGCTCTCCGCTATTGCTCATGGTATCCCAAAAGCCTTCTATATGTCTTATTTCATGAAACCGAATTCAGATGGAATGTGCCCCTATTATACATTATGCTTGCTCACATAACATTACCGTGAGCATAAAGAACCGAGTAGTCGCCATACACCTGCCCTTCTCTCTGGACCTCCCTCTCCTCATTACCTGCCCTAAGTAACAATGATAATCAGTTATCACTTTTGTGCGAAATATGACATCAGATTCTGGGAATATAGAGTGTAATGCACCCTTCATTTCAAAGATCACATGATGTGCCAAGGAACACAGTTTTATGCTGGGTCTCTGTGACACTAAATATTTGTTAACATATCTTTTTACCTGAGTCATTGTATCTTAACAGTACTAAAACCACCCAAACATCTAAGAAGGAGAAAGACGCCATGCAAGGAATTCTTTAGGAAAAAGGCGTAAGGGGAACTATATTTCAGCTTTTCTTTCTAGGAACAGTGAGGAGTGGCCCCCACTACCCCTCACTACACTGGAGAGAAGCAGATGGAAAGATGGAAAAGCAAGCTGCGGATTCGGCTCAGCGGTAGAACTCTTGCAGAACATCCCTGCACCAGGAAACCAAACTAAAACAAAGCATAGCCCCTAGAGCACCGAAGTTTTCTATTTAGCACGTTAGGTCCTCCCTTCCTGGCACCAGTGATTCCTGTCCTGAGTCTATCTCATAGCTTCTGCTGAAGAGTAAGCTAAAATTTTGATAAAAGAAATTATATGATATGCTGTCTCTCATTACGAAGTTCCAGAGAGGAGGAAGTCACTTGCTGTCGAGGATGTCTGGTCTAGGGTTAGAACCTGTGCCCACTTGCCAAGGTGGCGATCCACTTCCCTCACCACCAGGGCAGGCTCCGAAAGAGACTAGCTATGCATCCGTTATAGTTATCACGGCTTACGTGGGTAAAGGTTTCCAATGCCCTCAAATGGATGGCGTATCTGTTATCTGACTTGGAAATTCTAACCCTCAGAATGTCACTATGAGAAAGTTGAGATACGGTCGTTCCTACTTCACTGATAAGGAAAACGAAACTCAGAAAAGCTCTAAGATTTTTCCAGTGTCACAACGTAGAGAAGAGATGGAACCTTGACATGGATTTCTTTTTCACCTCATCCCACTGCTCTGCTAGGTCCTACGCTGAGCCTGGACCAGGCAAAGGAAATAAGAGTCCAGAGCTGCTTGCTGAGAAGCTGGGCCTTGTGGAGAAAGGCTGTCTGTCAACTGAAGCAAGCCCACTCACCCAGCCAGCATCCCTCCTGGCTTCCTTTAACTCTCAGCTAACTGATTTTGAAATGCTTTCCAAAAAGCAGCTTTATTTGAAACAACTTTTCTGCAAAGCAATTTGGCATTAATTTAGCCTAACAAATAATTATGGATGCTCATGAGAGTTTAACTACAGTGTTTTCGTTTTAAGTTGAAACTCTTCCAAGAATGTGGGATGGTGAAATCCATCAGGAGGCACGCATACGCTGGCATCACTGGGCACTTAAAATCATGTCGCATGCGGTAGGCATGTGGCTGAGCAGTAGACTGCGTGCCTCGAGTGTGTAAGGCCCTGGTTCCGTCTGCAGCATTCGGAAAGAGTGCGGTGATAGATACCCACATGAAGGACTATTCTCAACGTGTAGGAGGAAAGTGTATGTGTGAAGCTGCTTTGTAAAAAACAAACAGCGGGGGCTGGGGGATGACACACACCTTTAATCCCAGCCCTCAAGGCAGAGGCAGGAGGATCTCTGTTAGTTCTAGGCCAGCCTGGTCTACACAGTGAGTTCCAGGACAGCCAGGACTACACAAAGAAACCCTGTCTGGCAAACCAAAACCCAATTAAGCAAAACTGTACACAGAAGTACACACCAAGATGTTATTTCAGAGCGTGGGAATTGTGGGCATTCTTTAAATTGTGTTTTCCAACTTGAAAAATTTTCTTTAAATAAGGTATTGTTCCTTAAGTCAAGGAAAAGTTTCATTAATACTTTTAAGTGTTTTGCTTATTTATTGTGTTATATTTGAGTCTCATGAACCTCAGACTGGCCCCAAACTCGATGTGTAGAAGACGGTTTCCGGTCTTCCTGCCTCCCTGTCTGGGGAGCTGGGATTACAGAAGGCATGCTAGGCAAACACCCTGCGAACTGAGTCACACTTATAAACTTTTAAAACCTTTCAGAATAGATGTTTAATTTACTGTTTGTATGTACGTGTGTGCGCATGTAAATAGAGATCAGGAATCAACTGTGGGAGCTGATTCTCTCCTTCTACCGCGTGGGTTGTGGGGACTGAAGTCAGGTCATCAGACTTGAAGACAAATACCCTTACCCACTGAGCTATCTCGATGGCCCCTAGTCTCCAAAGGGATGGCACCTCCTCTTCTTGACAGCCTGGCCATTAGCATGAGTCAGACCAGAGCCGCCCTCTGGGATGCACTGTGGAGTGAGGGGTACAGTCTCCTATCACTGCTCTCTCTGAACTTACTGTTCAAACAGCAGGGTAAAGACAGCAGCACAGATTCTGTATGAGGCGTGAGAGACTTGCCACGAGCAAAGAGCTCATGCCTTGCTGAGGGATCTCCTGATTTCTTCTAGGAGACTGTTCTGCTTTAAATCATTCTTCTCAGGCCTTTTTAAACAGGTGATTCTACACAGTACACAGACACACACACCCCACACACATACACATTCTCTACATACACAACACACATATACACATTATATACACATATATAATATACTACACGCATACACAAACAGACATTCATACCACATACACAGTACTACCCACATACAGAGACACATCACACTCATACACAAACATATACATACCACACAAATATGCATATATACTACACACACCAGACACATACACATATTCACATACATACCACACATATACACGTCACAGAGACACTAATATATACACACACACCACACACACACAGACACACCACACATACACACACTAAACATACGCACATACTACACATATACAAATTCACACCGCATATACACACCACATACATACACCACCATCATCACCGCATTATCATCTTTCCTCTTTCCTTCCTGTACTAAGGTCATTGTCCTATATATGACCAGACTCTCGCAAAAGGAGAAGACAGTTTACGAATATGTTGGTATCCCACCTAGGACATCTCTGCAATGAATAAAAGACCTCAACACAGCAATAACTTACATAATACATTTCATGCGTTAAACTCACCCTCGTCTGCCCTAAGCATTTTATATATGAATCCACATAACCTCCCCACAACCATCTGAAATAGGCTTTACTGTAGTTGCTCTTTTTCAGACTCAGTAAATAGGGCCTGGAGAAGGTAAATATCTTGCCTAGCATCCACTGAAGCAATTCTCATGAGCTCCCCATGTGAAGCTGTGAATATGGGAAGGCATGGACTTTCGGGGTGTCCTGTTATCCCAGGTGCATGAGATCCCCTAGAAGAGACACGGGCCAGGAGGGCATCAAATGGCTGGCCTCGATTTAAAGGATCTGGTGATCCAACTCTCTTCTACAAAGAACATGGCTATTGTAATTTCATGAAAGGAACAGTGGGAACATGGGTGAGCTCTCAGGAGAACACTGGGTTAGTGCCCTGTGGCCTGAGGCTAATCGCCAGGGTTTGACTCCTGTTTCTTTTGGTTTTGCTACACTCTTCAAGCATCAGGTTCTTCAAATTCCAAGAGGATACAGTGACAGTTGAGCTTGTGCGAGCCAAATTTCCAGTCTTAGGAAACCCCAATGGACCTCGCAAATAGGTTGAATAACTGGTAGGGAAATCCTCCTGATCCTCCACAGATACAACCCCACACTGATTGGTGCCACCACTTTCACAGACTGACAGACTTGGCCAAGCCACTCAAATTACAGTGGGCTGTGCTGCTTTAGGGGCGTTGTTCCCAGCGTCAGACTCCTTGGGGAGGCAGCTGCATTGTAAGCCCCTGGACTGAAAGAAACATGCTCCAATTGTGACAATAATGGATACAGTCAACAGGAAGGACTTTACTAAATAGATTAAGTTGATTAAATACTTCAGCTTTCCCAAGAGCTCCCTTCATGGTGATACTGAAAAGCAGGTGCCTTCACTGTGAATATTTCAGGACTTGGGCTGGTCATAAGGGAGGTTAATAATCTTAAATGGTGTTACAGTTTGAATGTTGAGTGTGCTCCGTAGGTTTCTGAGGTAAGGGCTTGGTCCCCAAGTGGTGTTGTTAGAAGATGCTGTAGGCCTTTAGGAAAAGCTTAGGGAGTCCCTTAGACCATTGAGGCTCCCACCTTTGGAAGGGATGTGGGGCCTGGCCTTATCCGTTGTTTCCCTGACACAGGGATGGCAGTTTGCTGGAATATATGTTTCCGATTTTGTCATCTGGCACACCAACCAGAGGCCCAAAACAATGGGTCTACTCAGCCTCAGACCAGAATGTTATGGAGTGCTTTATATCATGCACTACACCCATTCAGTCTCAGAACAATTATGACATGAATTGGCCATTATTATGGTCTATATTTTACAGAAGAGATATAGTTGTTTAGTAAGCTGTCTGAAGACAACATGGCTCGTTGGTAACTAGAGTCTCCTTCTATTCTATGGACCATCTCAGTCAGAACTAGGGTAAGAAGGATCAAGGGATTTGATGCCAATGCTCACAAGGCTACTTATTTCCTGGTCCCCAGAGAGCCTAGGTTAGACACTCTGCCTATCCTAATCACACAAACCTGCCATGTGTTACTCGCCCTGGCTGGGTTTTCCATACATGGTGGCTCCTACGGGAAACCTGGACATTTTCTTGAACTACCACCCTCAGACAGATGACCTAACTCTGTGAAACTCCAAGAAATTAGCAACCTACTGTGGTTACAGAGACAGTTGTAAGCCGGCTTGTTAGACTGAAAAACACCAAACCACATCACTGTGAAAGTGCACTGCACCCAAGCATTTTAAAAATCACATCTATGAGATAGGCAGAAGGTCACATAACTATCTTCCAAACGAGGAAGTTGAAATTCCTCTTGCAGTGTGAGCCAGTATGAACCCCAAGAACAAGGAGCTTGTGGGATCATTACATCAGGCCAACTCGTTAAAACAGTTCTGCATTCAGTGCTAGTAACAAGTGACGATGGGGACCTTAGCTCTAACTATTTTCCCAATTTTGTGTTTCATTTTGACACCATGATTGTGTTAACAATAGGAGCTGCCTTCAAAGTTACTTTGGGGGGCTTTAAAAAAATAAGAGAATATTAAACTTCACAGAACAAGCTAAAGTACACAATTTTCAGATAGCTGAATCAACAAAACAGCAGAATTCTAGCAATAGTTTCTAAATAAAATGGGCCTTTTTCATATAAACCTATTAATGGTATTTTCAGTGTCCTCCTTTATGAAATAAAAAATGGCTGGTTTAAATGAAAATTATTTGTTCAGATGATTTTGAGCATCACAAAATGAACCAGTGTGGGGCAAGATAAGTACCTGCCTAAGTAGGATGAACTCTTGTTAATTTGAAAGAAGAAAAATAAGATATTATTCAATGGTCAGAATTATAGTTTATTTTAAATTTTTTTATATTACGTATAACATTTTTTAAATTTTTTTATTTATAATACGTATAACATTTAATATTTGGGAAAATTAATGAAATTAAATAGGTATTTGAAATGTTACAGATCAAAGTAAGATCATGTTGTATAATAATAAATTTTAATACAAAGTTTCATGTTATTTCACATACATTAAAAATATTTCTCAAATAACATAAAATTTTTCAAATGCCAGCCACAAAATTATAAAGTTAAAACATATCTGTAGGATGTCATTTTTTAAATTAACAGGACATTAACAGGTTATCTTAACATTTTAAGAGGTAAATTTCGATTGAATTCTTATACAAGTTTACCACTGTGCTAAGAACAAACAGAAAAATATCTTGATCTGTTTTTTCGAGGGTATTTATATTAGAAGTAAAATATTAGGATAAAGTTTTATGAAAAGTTCTCCTACTTTTTTTTACATGTATTGGGTGTGCACATGTGAGTGCACATGTTTAGTGTGTGAGAATTACGAGTGCACATGGGTGTGGAGACTGGAAGTCAGTCTCAAGTGGCTTCCTCAGTTGTGTGTCCCTCTCTTTTATTTTTATTATTTTGAGCCAGGGGCTTTCCCCGGAACGTGGAGCTCACGGGTTAGGCTGGGATGGCCCTGGATATCTGTGATTCTCTGAGTCCGCAGCTTGCTATTCTAAACATACACCCTGGCCCTAGCTTTTACATCCCTGCCAGGGATTGGTATCACAGCCTCAGGCTTGGGTACTGACTGAACTACTCCTCAGCCCCAAGTCATAGCCATGTTTTATATAAATGTAATATAGTCGGGGGTGCAGATTGCCTCTCATTCCAAAAAGGCAAAATGTCAATGAGCAAAAATGAAGTAGGCTTTTATTTTTATTTACTCTTTTTTTCAGTGCTGGGGTTTGAACTCCCTAACATAAGTATGTATTAGGCAAGTGCACTAATCTGAGCTACATCTCCAGCCCAAGATGTTTTTTTTTCTAATACTAATCCACAGAATATTAAAATATAAATGATCATTCCAAATCCACTTCTAAAACCTGTCATGGCCAATCTCCATCTTCCGGCTTGCCAGCTTGTGTGAGTACCCCAGGAAACCAAATACACACAAGTCTACTTGTGTATCAGTTCTGCTCCGAAGGGGAGTTTCTCCCTCACACTAACACAACAAAAACTGATTGGATCCCCAACAGGGCAAAGTGCTTGGGAACTATATAAAAACAAACAAACAAACAAAAAACTTACAACCTAAGGTTTTCTTTTTCAATTTTAAATTAATATTAATATTAAGTTGTGTTTGTGTAGCAGTTTTTATATCAAAACCATATCATAGGTTCAGGCCTATAATCCCAGGGTTTGAGAGGCTGAAGCAGAATTGCAAGTTTGCTGCCAGCAAGGGGCTACAAGGTGAAACTCTACAAGATGAACCCTACAAACACCAAACCAACCTTAACCAACACCAGCAACAGAACCTAGAAAGCTAGTCCAAGGGCCTTGTCTACGCATGAGTCTGCTTGCATACTACCGTCGGTCTCTCCTGCCAGAGAGCTTGCCCGGTGTGCACATGGCCCTGGGCTTCCTCTTCAGTGCTATCAAAAGCGTGTGGAGGGGTGGGCATCATTAAATGAGGTTGTCCGTCGGTAGCTTGGAGGGGAACTGGGATTACATGGAGTTCAGTGACAGACAGCCTGCTGAGGGTGTGCAGAGCTGTGGGTTTGTGTCTTAGGGGGAAAAAAGACAGCAGGAAGCAACAAAGGAGAAAAAAAGGAGAAATTGAGAAAAAAGGAAGGAAGAAGGAAAAGGTAGGATGAGTTGCTTAGTTAAGGCTGGGGATGTAGCTCAGTAGTAAAGTACTTGGAAGATAGAAGCAGGAGCAGCTAGCCCTGGTTACACATCAAACTGAGGCCAGCCTGGGCTGCATGAGACCTTGTCTCAAAAGAACATCAAAAACAACAAGTAAGCCGGGCGGTGGTGGCGCACGCCTTTAATCCCAGCACTTGGGAGGCAGAGGCAGGCGGATCTCTGTGAGTTCGAGACCAGCCTGGTCTACAAGAGCTAGTTTCAGGACAGGCTCCAAAGCTACAGAGAAACCCTGTCTCGAAAAACCAAAAAAAAAAACCAAAAAAAAAAAAAAACAAAAAACCCAACAACTAAAAGTAATATTAACATCAAAAATGAAATGTGGGTAATAGTGAAGCTATACTGCAGACATTAATGGTTTTCTTAACCGAGAGAACAAGTATCTCAGAAAAGCACATGAAGGGAAGTTGGTCCCTGTCCATCTTGCTATGCTATGATTCCAAGTGTGTTTCTGGGTATGCACAAAGCCATGCATGATCCACACCCAGCTGCTCAGAGGCTTTGGTGATGAGCATCTGCCTTTCACAAGAAACCTATCCAGGCTAAGACCCGATAGGCTCATCTTCAGGGCTGTGTTGGAAACACAACAAACCTAAAGGCCCAGCCAAGGAGTGAAGGCTCTCCTCCACCTGCCAGACCGCAAACTCAACCTGTGCCTGATGCTGTCTGTGTTCCCTTTCGTTCTGAAACCCACAATTAGCTCAACCAAGCTATCGGTAGACATAGCTGTCACTCAGATTGCCCACGGCTTCTTCCAGCTCTTTCCTACCACCCTCAAAACAACAGGGGCAGTGTAAACAGCTTTCGAAATAAGCGCACCTAAGGTTTGTTAGGCATCCATTTCCTAATTCAATCAGGGCACCAAGGAGATAGCAGGGGACTGAGTTGCACTTGGGCACTAAGCAAACCTAAATCTCTGCTTGCATAACTCTTGAATTTTTCTTCTTTCAATTATTGCCTTCCAAGACCACCCTGGGAAGGTTCTGCCAGATGTCCTGACTCTTTGGAAGGCCCAGATTGGCCTGTGCACATTAGTGGAACTGTAATTTAACTCTAAACGTGCGCTTGAGTTTTTAACCCCTCACAGATGTTTTCACATAGAAATGGAAACCTGAATATGGTAGAACACCTGCTTAGCATGTGGGGCAGGGTTCCATCCTCAACACCGCTGACAGAGAGAGAGAAAGAGGGAGAGAAAGAGGGAGAGGAAGAAGAAGAGCAAGAGGGAGAGGAAGAAGAAGAAGAAGAAGAAGAAGAAGAAGAAGAAGAAGAAGAAGAAGAAGAAGAAGAAGAAGAAGAAGTGCTTAGTTGCTTAGTGCAGGGCGTATTTAACTGTTTACAAAGTGCATGTATCAACTCCTGTAACTAAACGTAATGCTATGAAAACTCTAACATATTACTGTTGTCCTCCAATTATTTCTGAGAGATTGCAGCAAAACAGATGGGAATGAAGGAGACCTGAAGGAAGACCGAGATCACAAGGAAACACTAATGTGGCCTCAAAGAAAACCCTGCCCATTCTGAACGAATACCAGGAGTTTACTAACAGCAACTAACAAGGAAAGGGACTCAGCAAAACCAGAAGCTTGGGAAGCACTCATGAGGCGAGAAGTCGGTTCTGTGGCAGAGTTGGGCAGCAGAACGGCAAAGCTCCCATTGGCAAACCCAACTGTTCCTCACACCTCCAGAGCTCTGGAAAGAAGTCAAGCCCACCCCGAGAATTCTCACTGAAAATTATAAACCCTGTGGGAAGAAAACTGCAAGGATTCTGCATCTGCTTTTCCCTTCCCACCATAAAACATCTGGAAGCAGCTGCTGAGAGAAGCAGAGAAATGTACCAGGAGGCAGAGTCTGGCAGGAGGACATAGATCTCCAGCTAGACGTCATCTGTCTATCAAAAGGAGAAAGGAGATAGAGCTGCTACCAAGTCAGTGGTGATTGCACTGGCACAGGGTACCCAGAAACATCCTCCAAAGGAAAGGGCAGAACCCGAGATGTCTAACAAAGACCTCTGGAGAGGCCACCCTCTCCCCTCACCCTCAGTCAGTCCCCAACGTCCAGAGAGGACAGCCTCTCCCCTCATCGTCAGCCAGTCCCCAACCTCCAGAGAGGACAGCCTCTCCCCTCATCCTCAGTCAGCCCCCAACCTCCAGAGAGGACAGCATCTCCCCTCATCGTCCTTAGTCAGTCCCCAAAAGAAAATAAAAACCAGCTCTTTAACTATGGTGCCTAAGGAAAAAGCCAGATGACATTGTGAGATGGGGTGAAAAGGTCACAAACACTGAAAGCAAGTACATCCAGGCTGGCAAGATGGCTCAGCAGGTGAAGGTGCCTGTGGCATATACCTGTAAATCTGTGCTCCATCCCTGGAACCCACATAAAGGCGGAAGGAGAAAGTCCTCTGACCTACACACATACACACATGGGGCTGTGGCACACACACCAACACAGTTATCATGCATGCGTACACATATACACACACAATTACATTTTCTAAAAATAAAAATACATGGGTATAAAAATAATATGAGAGGCTCTGTCTCGAAAAACAAACAAACATATGTAAGAGGGAACTGCCTAAGCATAATCATGATTTTAAAAATGAAATGACATCAAGGTAAGACATGTCTACTCACCACCACCTCCCCTCCCCAGAAAGCAACACACACAGAGACAGACCGAAAAATAAAATTCAGGGCCATGGAGATGGCTCAGTGGGTAAAGGGTGCTAGTCAACATGTCTGAGAACTTTAATTCAATCCCCAGAACCCAGGTAAAAAATAATTAACAAAAAATCTGAGGTGGCGGTGTGCATCTGATATCCCGGCACCCCAAAGTTGAGATGGGAGGGAGCCAGGAGCATCACCTGGAAGTCCTTGGGCCAGCTGGCCTCAAGTGTGCAGCATCGTGAAAGATCTCCCAAAAGTTGTCTACTGCCTTCTGTGTCTGTGCAATGGCACACATGCATCCTCCCAAGCAACAATAAATAGATAAAATGTAAGAAACGAAATAGAAAAACGTCATATGTGCATCTAACTGAAGATTAGCCCAACGCAAGCACAAGTTCATAAAATGACAAAATAACAGGATGAAATGGGGGGAGGGAGTGGCTCTGAAGAAACAAACAGATGCTCAAACAATGTCATTTCAAAAATTAACAAATAAAAATGCCAAAGAGTACAATCAACCCAGTGTAATAGAGAGGATAGTCACAGACTTATGGACTAAAACAAAATTATGTAAATGAAAAGGGCAAATACATTAAAGAAAATCAAGGAGAAGCCAGTAGACAGGGAAGAATAAAGATGAGAACAAAACAATATTTATGATTATAGGTGTCATTAGAGGAGCAAAATCAACAAATAAGGTAGAAAAAGTATTTAAAAAGTAACAGAAGAAAATTTTCGTTAAAGTAACCACCTCTAGGTAGTGTTTCTTATAAAGCAGGCATGATTCTGTGCACTCTACATACAAATAATCCCAGCAGCTCTAAGAGGTATGTATATTATTCTTACAGATAAACAATTTGGTCTGAGATATTTAGAATGTAAGTGACTTGTTGGAGCCTTCCAATAAATACTATTAAGCTTGGAAAAACTTACATCCCCACCTTACACATTCTCACTGTGTAAGCCCAGTCTTTTTTTTTTTTAAGACTTGAGTTCTGGAAATATTAAATTATAAAGCCCACAGCTTCAAAGTACAACATCAGGGCTAAAAACAAAAAGGACTTTTTAGGTATTCAGTCACAAAACGTAGATGTGAAACCACGAGAAATAATCGCGCAGGCAGCTTGCTTCCCAGCAAAACTCAAAACTGAGATGCAAAGGAAACTGCTCGCTTTCTTCAAACAGTTTGGCCCAAGAACAGGAGGCTTTGCAATGCAGAGGCAACGTCTCTAAATGAGCTCAATGAAACAGGACCAATGAGCGCCTTTAGAAGAGCAATGTGTTTACAACGAAATCTAGCCAGTTAAACAATAAAATAAAATAACCCAAGAATGGAGAAGATGCAGCAAAATAATACAGTAGAAAGAATAAGTTCTAGAGAACAGCTATGAATTATGGGTATGTGCAAGAACGACACAAAACTTGATAATGCACAAATAAAAATAATATTACTAGACACCACTAGTAAAACTAATAAAACTAGTAAAACAGAAGCAGAACGAAGGAGAAGCAGCTCAAGGAAGAACCTTGGAAGCTCCTCATTTACATAACATGAAATAAATCAGTGCCCAACACCAATCCTGGGTAGGGAAAGGCCCCCTGACACCTGTTAAAGCATTTCCTAACCCTGCAGAGCGCTAGCAGGGATCCTTTAAGAAAGGATGTGCCCAGAGATAAGAAATGCTTACTTGAACATTCTTGACCCATTTTCCTCTTTGATTTTAAGTAATACTGCATGTCATATTTTTGTTTTACAATATAGCAGGACAAGCCCGATCCTATTTTATGTGAGGCTAATAATATCTTGAGGGTCTCTATCTCTCCATGAACACCCACTCAATTCTCCATCTATTTACCTGAACCTAGACATGCAACGAACTACTTTTTTACTTATTTTACAGTGATGGGAGCTAGAACCCAGGACCTTGTGCAGACCTAGTCAGCTCCCTACCCCTTCATAGTGTCTTCCCATACATGGTGCCCCCTACATAGTGCAAACTTGAGATCCTCCTGCCTCCCTCTCCTCAGTGCTGCTGTTATAGGCCACTCCTGGCTACACACACTTCCTAAAAGCATAGTCACTAAGGCAACAAATAATAAGAGGACTTTTATATAAACAAGGAATCACAGATTGGGGAGCTGGACAGGACTTATTACTTCTTTTGTTTTATAACGTAAATGAAATCAGAGACATAGATATGCAGACACACAGACACATACACATCAGTGGGAAGAGTTTTGTATTCTATTCCAGCGATACTGTATTTAGTAGGTTGTCTATTTTCTTATCAGAAAATTAAATAGTACATAGTACAGTAGACTATTTGTAAAAGAAAGGGCTTTGTTTATTTGTTTGGTGTGTGTTTTAAAACATTACATCCCCTCCTTTCGCCAGAAATAACTAATCATCTCAGCCATTAGATAAACACCATTCCAGGCTTCCCCTTTGCTGATATAAGAAGTAGCAGATGGACAGATAGAGGGTTGAACAGTGATATTACATATACTATTTTAACTAATAAGATACCGTTTAATTCATAAGCTGTGGTATTGTCTAAAGTAACTTAAGAAATCAATGGCAGAATCATCTATAAAAGCAACCCTTTGAAATATATACTTTATATATTCCTTTGAAATATATACTTGAGCATCTACATGCTGATGTTTAATTGCTTTCTTGAATGCCACCTCTGCTGCTTTGGTATGTATATATAAGTTCTACTCCCAGGTCCATGTGCGTGACTGACCCACCGGGTGTAGCTACTCATACTGTCTTTATCTGCACCCAGACTCTGACGTGGAAGGCCTAATGCAGGGATGTCAGAGCAAAGGAAGTGTGGATGGAGTCGAGAGGATAAGAGAGGAAGAGCGCTTAGGTGCAGCGATCTGGGTTCCAGTGTGTGGGCAGAAGTGGCAAACAGGCAGACGAGGCCTCACAAGAAAACGAAGCTTGAAGAGCAGAGGACTGCAGGCTGGCATGAAACCGTAGCAGGATCTGCTCTGCAAATGCTTTGACATACACCGCTGTGAGCAGAATCGGGGGTGTGAGAGGGGTAGATCAACCTCCCTTTCGATCCATTCATAGCGAAAGGGCCCAAAACAAGACTGCAAAGCAGTGTTTAAACAGGGGGTGATGGTACATGCTTGCAACCCCACTGCTGGGTCATCAGAGACAGGAGGAACTCTGGGTCTCACCTGTAGGCCAGCCCGGTCAAAGTCATGAGCTCCTAGCCCAAGGTTAGAGAACGTGTCTCAGAGAAACAAGATGACTTCCAAGGACCAACAACCCCACACATACATGTGCACTCATGAAAACCCAAACACATCACACACACACACTCGTGAACACACAAACACATGGCACAAAAAAAGTATTCTTAAAGAGGCCTACACCTACTACACCTGGGACTAGGACAGTTGGCAAGGTCCAGGTGGCCAAATGAAAAGATTTTCTATTTCATCTGGGGATGCAGTTCAAAGGCCTTGAGAGTAACTCACCGAAGGCATAAGACATGTAATTGTGAAGACATCAGATATTTAAAGGCCATTTTTCTCCCCAAGCTGTGAACATTTTTCATACCAGGAGGGACACACAGTGCATACAACAGCAGGGGACCCAGGAACGTTGCTGCTTTTCAGTGCTGTTTTATTTTGTTTTGTTTACTTGGTTTTTGTTTTTGTCTTGTCCCCCCCTCCCCGAGTCAGGAGTTTTGACTAGTTGTTGGGATCCCGAGTTCCACAGGAGTTCCTAATTAGTGCGTAACACACCGCTCCTCACAGGGATCCAATCTTGTAGAGATTGTAAAGCATTGCCACTGTCCTGACTGGACTTGAAGCCATGAGAAGAAAGAGGAGAGAATAAATAGGAAGTGAGGAGGAAATGAAGAAAGGAAAGGATGGGGAAGAGGAAGAGGGAGGACAATAACGACCTCCCTTAATGATCAGGACCAATTGAGTCACCTGCGGGCTCTCTGCTCCTTTTGCTTGCCCTGCCAATCACTCTTCAGTGATGGAGCTGTAGCTCAGTTGGTCATGTATGCCAAGCATGCATGAAGCCCTGACTTAGACACATGGAACTGCATAAAACAGCATGGTTACAGGGACATGCTTGTAACCCCAGTACCCGGGATGAAGCAGCAGCATTGGGTCATCCTTGAATGTACAGTGAGTTTGAGTACAGCTCCGACTGCATGAGCCCTGTCTGGAAACACCTCTTCAGTCCTGTCACCAGAGATCTACTCCTCTGGTCGGATTCTTTGGTGGCTCTCCGTGGCCCCTCAGAGTTGATACCAAGTCCTTTGCTCAGGACACAGCTTCCTCTACAAGCTGGCACCCTTTGGTATCCCTTTGATCCCTGTTTCTGTTCTCGTCACCCGATGTCCCAGTAACAAAGCCCCCCCCATTTGCAGCATACAGTGTGCACCCACCACTGCAGGTTACTGTGGAGTCCAACAGCCAGGCACACCCTCGCTCTTTATCTTTCTATCCAGATCCCACTCATACACAAGCCCGAGCTCCCAATGCTCCCCATCCCTTGAGCTCCCTACAGTATCAGCTTCTGCAGACTTTGACCTCGAGTTCTTACCCCATTCATTTTGCCTTGAGTTTTGATTTAAACCTGCCCCTGTAAGTGGCAAGTGAGTGAACATTTGTAGACCTACTATGAGACTTTCACAGTCAGTATCTAATGTATCCTGGGTTGCTGTATTGTCTCCAGGCCTAACTGTTTGAGTTCCACACACCCCCTCAGAACCAGCTGGGTGGAAGGAGTTCACTGGCTGCCATGGGTTATCCTCTGACATTTACATGCGTGCAGTGACACGAGCATCCACACACGACATGCAGATATAAATACATATGAATGCTTGTGTTATACTGAAAAGAGAAGGGGTCTGTTTGAAACTTGAACTTCTGCAGATAAGAGATCCCCAAAATGTTTCCTTTGAGGGACTTTGTGGTAGCATAGGAACAAGTTAGCTAGATTAATCCAATCGGATAACCTAGAGACAAGACAGACAGAAAGCAAGTCCCTGATAAGCCTGTCTTAGGAAAATACCGTAGCCAGGAAATGGCATCATCTGCTTTCCTTCCTCCTTTATTTCTTTCTTTCTGATCTCTTGATGCTGCTTCTTCTTGTTTACTCCATCCAGGATCTCAACACCCCAACTCCAGAACACTCACTCCATCCATGATCTCAACACCCCGACTCCAGAATACTCCATCAGGAACTCAACACCCCAACTCCAGAACAGTCCATCTGGGAACTCAACACCCTGACTCCAGAATACTCCATCAGGATCTCAACACCCCGACTCCAGAACACTCCAGCTCAACACCCCGACTCCAGAACACTCCATCCAGGACCTCAACACCCCAACTCCAGAACACTCCTTTAGGAACTCAACACCCCAACTCCAGTATTCTCCATCCAGGAGCTCAACACTGTATCTCCAGTCTGCTTAGAGTGAGTTCTCACTAAGCCAGTAGGTTCTTATTCCAGACCAGTTATGAATTCACTAATATTCTGTGAATATTTGAGGCAAGATGGGCTATGTGTGCTTGCTCAGTTTTTCCTGGCACAAAAGAAGGACTATGAACTGGACAGTCTTGGGGGCCTCTATCATTTTTAGAAAGTACTTAATGGTTTATGACAAATGAGCATATGCAAAATGAATAAAGAATGAATTCATCCTTCAGATTAACTGTGACAGGGCAGTGGGGACTCTCTCTTCCTGTCCCTCTCCACTGTCCCCAGCTTGTTTATGTGTGAACTAATGCTCTGTGTGTGTCTTCTTGTTTGAGGAAAGGGAAGAGAGATAGAAAGCTGTAAATCTATGAGAGCACATTATTAAAATTGTCTTTCATTTGTGCAATTGAATACCTACATGCAAATTAACATTTCTTGGTTAGTCCACACTTAGAGTTATCATGTGTTTTTTGTCAATGTTAATGAGAAACTAGTGAAGACTAATTTTAAATAAATTAATCTTATGATAGAAGATCACTTGAAAAATCCACAGTCCTGCAGAATCCAGCAATCAACATCAAGAAGTGACTTGCCTTCATATACATCTAACAACATCCTCAAGGACATCATGTCGGAAAAATGAATGATCGAATTAACAGGGCTGCCGGGATGGCTTCAGCAAGAAGAAGCCCATGACAGCTGATTTTGGTTAGATAATCAATGGAGGCTTGCTACTAGCCAGTTGATCCAAATTCAGCTATTTTTTTTTTTTTCAAAACTATCAATTGGACTTTCCCTTAGACAAGCGCGTTTGAGTCAATGCAGAATCTGTACAGGCACACTCTGATCTGCCACACAAACTCCACGTCAGGGGCCTTCATAAACAGGCGAGAGCCTTCAGCTTGACGTTGGTAGAACCCATGACAGACGACTCCCCCCAACACCGCAAACTTCAGATGCAGAAAACCCTGTGACTCTTCTGCTGGATTAGGGAACTGAAAAGAATCTCAGGGTCTCTGCACAGTGAGGGTCAGCGAAGGTCAGGCTCACACTCACGCTCATTTACACAAACAAGATGCTGACTGAGTCCTGGGAGTCCACCAAGGCCATCTCACCCAAAGCCATATCACAATGGCAGCAAATTAGAACTCCTACAGTAGGCCCCACGAAAACGACCCTGACTCCAGAGGACTGTCAGTTTGCTCGAAGGAAAAGGTATGTGCCTTGGACAAAGAGAATTCTGAAATTAGAGTGATCTATTCTGATCAGAGAGTTTGGGCAGTGTAGGGAACAAGATGATAATAGATTTGTGAAGAACAAGGAAACAAGCAACTAGTGAGCGCAGGTGAACCATTACCTAGGATGCTAACAAAGAAAGAGCAGGGTGAATTTTTTGTTTGACAGTGAGGACCACCTAGCAAAACATGGGCGGTGCTCGCTCATAAGAGCTCACAAAACAGCAAGCTTTGAGTTCAATGCCATTACAGCAATACAATTAAAAAAAAAAACAAAGAAAACCAAAATGATTAATACATATTTTTTTTGCTCAAAAATTTAAATGCAATATTTTGAAGACTCTTTTCTCGGGAATTTTGTTTTTGCTCTATTAAATGCCTCTCCTAAAACCAAATACATATTTTTCTATTGATTTCTTAGATATTTTTGGTAGAAATTGCTAGCATTTTGTTTCCTGAGAGAACCTTTCCTAAAGATGTAGTTTTTAAAATCCATAACATTAAAAATGATTACTCCTTCCTCAAGAATTGAGTGGTTATAGAGTAATTAAGATTCTAAAAAGTTAGCGTTCTTTATAGCTCTCAGAATGTTTTTAATTATCAGGCAGAGTGCGCTGACTTTTCTCTTCTTATTCTCGTCCCTAAGTGAGAAGGGAAGTGGTGAGTGTGGGTCATGTACTCCAGAGAGTGGCAGCTTGGATGTTTACAAAAAAGAGGATAACAGATTTAACAATAGTGGGGTTTCAAAATCAACTTAATATATCAGCTCTAATATTTTTGTGCACAGTGCTGGACTTTAGGCACGCACATTCCTTCAAGAAAACAGTGGTATGAAAAGTCATTTGCCATGGCATACAGACGGCGTGTTTAAACCTCTCTCAGACGGCACAGAGAGACTACGTGTTTAAATCTACCTCAGATGGCCCTCTAAGTCCTAGTGCTGTGGTCAGGCAATTTTCTTTTCCGTTTTCATTTAAAATTTTCGTTTTGAAAATTGGCATTTCTGGCATTTCTCATTCTTTTTTTCCTCAAATTTCTCACATGAATAACAAAATTATCAGTAAATAATAATTGAAGGCTACAAATACACAATTATATCACCAACTGTTCTCCCATTGATCTCAAGGTACTCTACAAAGATAAAATCAATTTCTTTTTCTTTTTACAAGATTTAGAAATTTTTGACAGTTGTGTTTTTTTTTAAAGCAGGATATTCTAAAAGGGCTTCTCCTAGGCCATACTTTGGTGTCTCCTGTATTCAAGGCTAGAGACTGAAATTTTATTCGAAGGTAAAATTTTGGTTTACCATTGTTAGCTATAACTGTATAATACTATAATGAAGGTTTTTAAAGAATCAAAAGGGTTCTCACAATTACATCAGATTTGAGGGTAACTTACTTTTGAATAAAAGACTACCTCATGTCAGAATATGGCTGATATTTAGTTATGTTATGTGATAGGTCTCTTCTGATTTAAGTGAATTTTAGAGTTTCTCTTTTCTAATTCACCCTGGGCCGGCATGTAGCCCTGTGCTCACACTGAATTTTCCCAGGCACGAGGTTAAATTTCCATCTTCTAGATGAGGAATATGAGCTTGGATCTTTGTCTCTATGTGTGTGAAAGAGAGCGAGAGGGCGCAAGCATCTGCACAGTTGTATACTTGTGCATACACAAAATAGCCATTATGAAATTAACAACATGTACACCCACCCTGCTTGCACAGTTTCAGGGCTTCTGCCAAGTCATTGAGCTCAGCTGAGCTGTTGAAGTCAGCTGCCTGTACCTGCCTTTGTCCTTTCTGGTGTGGCTCCTGCTGAGTGATGTACTATTCTCTCATCCTTGCAGAATTTTATGAGACCTCATTCTCCTGAGAATCTAGTCTATTCTCAGTAAATGTACATTAGTCTTCAAGAGCCCATAACATTAAAACAAAAAACAACAACAAATAAAAGAGCCCCAGCCCCTTAAAGAGAAAAGGTAGCAGGAGTCGACTACCCTCTCTAACACAACACTTTCACTTGGAAAGAAATCCTCTTTCTAAGACACGATTTCCCCAGGAATGGACGTGTGAACAACAGACAGAACGATGGGAAAGACTCAGGTAAAGAAAGATAGTGCCCCTGCTCATGCTACCTGCTCAGAAACGGCAGTCCAGAAACCCAGCAAGTTTACAATGATCTCCATCTCCTAATTGGCTTCCTTTCATTTTCTCTCTGCCACAGCAGAAAACACATTTAAGTGCAACAAGTGCCTGGACACATTCAAGGAAGAAAATAACGAACAATTTGTGAAATTTTGAAAAACCTTAGTTGGAAAAAAAATCTGAGATTTAGATTTTTTATTTTGTTTTTTTTTAAATAGATTTTAAATTTATAATCATTTATGGAAATTTTCTTTAAACTTCATTAATTCTGGAGTGTTATTTCTGAATAACTTTCAGAATTTGGCAATTTAATTTGTTACAAGACTTTCTTGCATTTAGAGAGAATATAAACATCCTCTAAAAGCAAAACTGGAGTTACTATTAAGTGTCATTTGTAAGTATAAACATCATGCATAAAACAATTTGAATATGTCATGCTAAGGCCTATAGACTTATAATTTATAAACATCAGAAATAAATTCAGAGTGAAAATATAAACTTAAAAACTATGGTGTTAAAATATACTCTCAGTTTAAGATTTTATTTAAAAAAATATTTGATCAGTATCTATTTTTCTAACTCCCCAAATTTTTTGGTTTTTATTATTATTATTATTATTTTATTTTTAACTCCACAATTTTTAACTAAAACAGAAATAGTGACTTCAAGTTAAAGAATGAGTATAAGCATCAGAAAATGGCACATTTCCCTCAAACAAAAACATAGGTGAATGAGCATGTACTCTGTGGAAAGCTGTGTTTCCTTAGATCAGGTGAAAAGTTACTATTTTATAGTCACAAATAAAATAACTTATGAAATATTTGAGCTCTGATAGAAAAATAACTTTTACTAATTTACCTTTAGTATTAAACAAGTTGTCAATGCAGAAAACAAACACACAAAAAAGAAGAAAAAGAAAAAAAGCAAATAAATAAAATTCCCTTTTAAATCTTAGATTAGCTAAGAGGTATCTGACTGAGAAACACAATTTTAAACTGAAAATAAAAATCAATGATATAGTTCAATTTTGAGGACTTCTTTCTTTCAAAAATGCTTCCCTTTCTCCCAGAATTTTAAACCATCACAAAATAAAGAAAAGCTGCATAGCTAACAGCTAATCCTCAAAGAAGCACTGAGCCTGTTTATTTATTTTTTCTTTGAATATCATTTGCTTGTTATTTGGCAGTTACTGTTTTCCTGACTCCTCCACATTTCAATGCAGCTATGCTTTGTGTGAAACTAGCTGAGACAGGTTTTCTTCTTCCTACTGGCTACCTGAGGGGTAACTTTGGGAAGAAGCATCTACGATTTGAAAGGATTTTTATCTTTGAAAATAAAGAAAGATGTAAGATTGGGTATTCATTTCTATTACAGCTTTAAATGCTTTCTTAAACTTTTGTTTTATAAACAGCTTGCAACAGATTTAAATTTAGAAATCTATCCATACAATTGTTTTCTTTTTTTTCAGAGTTTTATTACAAATGATAGTTTCTGTACTCTGTTGCCTATATATACATTTTCCTTTTAATTTATAAACTAAACATAAAGAATTTACTGATTGGAAATTACTTTTCTTTTTTCATTAAACATTGCCTCCTTAACTGCAGTTTTACTGCTCAGATAAAGCAGGAATAAAGGAATTAATCTTAAATGTACAGGAGGCTAAATTACTTCCTGGCCTTTCTTCGACTGACAAAGACAGTGTCTTCAGAAGATTTTATTTGGGTTCCTCGACTCTCCCTGTATTTCACAGGCTTTCTGCTTTGCTTTTACTTTTACCCCTGGCCCAGTTGCTCTGGTTAGCTCCCATTAAAGTGGAAAGAAATCTTTTTAATGAAAAAATATCATTCCCCTCAGTTGAAAAAAAAAAACAAAAAAACAAAAACAAAACTAAAACCAAAAAGCAAACAAACAAAGAAAATGATAACAAAAGCCAAGGTGCTGCTATGTAGTTAGAACTAGCCTCTAATTCATAAGCCTACTCCAAATGCTAGAATTACGGGGCATTTAATTTGTTCACTTAGGACCAGAGAAGCCCTACCTGCCCCCCCCCCCCGTGTGTGTGTGTGTGTGTGTGTGTGTGTATTTATGAGGACTGAACCCAGGCCTTGCACAGACTAGGCAAGCTCTCATCACTAGATTACATCTCTGGCTTTTATTTCTTGTTTTTATTTTTTATTTTTTTAAAAAAAAAAACAATCCTCAAATCTGGACCTTAAAGACGAATTACCCCTGGAGATTACAACTCACTTAAAGGGTTAGCTTAGACAATCTTCCAGATGACACCTTAAGCATACAGTGCGGAATAAGTCACTGTGATTTAGCTAACCAGAGTCTATGACATAGAGGCCAGGAAGCTCTGGGCAGCATAACCCAATGAACAAAATTTGAGAAAGCCTGGTCTAGTTCAAACACTGATAGAGACCACAAATTATAGAGTATTCTCTTCCCTCATGACATCTAATGACTTTCTAATTACTTTTCTGCTTGCTCATTCCTCATCCAGTACCTCCCTTATGTAGATCTGGGTCTGGAGGGACCTGTCTCACCAATATAAACAGCCCATATTGATCGACACCATAGTGCAGGCTGAAGGTCTAGACCGACATCTCATTTCATCTTTCCAGCAATCTCATGAACTAGGTACTTTCAATGTCTGTGTTCTACGGGTGAGGACCTTAGGATCAGAGATGTAAGTTCCAGCCATGCAGTGGATCGGGGCAGTCTTTGGCAGGAAACCTAATCCTTGATCTTCTAAGTTCATTGCTGTAGACCGTGAACCCCCTGTTTCCCCCAGCTACTACCTACTGCCTCATCCTCCAAAGGATGCGAAGAGACAACAAGACCACTCCTTAGGCTGTGCTTGACACATCCCCGAGCTTCTGTTTACACTGTGCAGAAAGAAAAATGACTGAGCAGAAGCAGTGAGGATGGACTCTGTTTTAAATATAAAAAAGCAATAATATGGCAAGGTCTGTGAGAGAAGACGCCAATATGTATGCAAACTAAAATGAAGAAGAAAATAGTCCTCGAGGCTCCAAACCAAACCCCTGAGTATCTTTTTCTTGTCTTTGGAATGTTTTAGCTGTACTTGACAGGTTTGAGGTACAAATGGAGGCCTTGGCCCTTAGTTTTCTAGAATTATCCAGAAAATGTAGAGTCTACATTCTATTCTTCCTGTAATCAACACTGATGTTTACAGCCAATATGCAAAAAAAGGAAAAAAAACCCAAAAACCAAAAAACAAGGAGGACAAATAATGTGGACCAACATGAAGAAAACAAAGATTCAAGGGGAGAACCAAAAGATCACAGGAGTCACAAAGGTTTCTGAGACTCTGAGAAGTGAATTTAGAAGAAGAAAACACTGAAGAGAAATCATTTGTGGGAGGGAGGGAGAAATCGCACTCACAAAAGCATGACTTCGGTTATTCCTTGGTAGAAATCGCGCAGACTCTAATCATTTAGCCCTAGCACTTGACTCTGAGGGTGAAGAGCAAAAGCCTTAGACTGGCTTTTGTCCTGATCAAAGGGTGGATTTGTTTGTTTGTTTTGCTTTTTAAGGTGAAAGAGGGGTTTTCAAAAATAATTGTGATTAAATTCAGTCATTAAAAAGAATAACAGGAAGTCAGAGCATTAAGTGGGATGAAACTGGAAAACAGCCGTCTACACGAAAACATACAGAGGGGCAGAGAAGGTTTCCTACCAGCCCCTCTGACTTGTTCCTGGCCTGAAGAGTCCTGGGCACTGCCAGGCTACAGAACAAATGAACAGATGCTTCTAAGAAAGATTATTTTTTCTCTTTCACTCTAAGAGTAGCTCTGGTCCCATAGCTTCTGAATCTATGAACTAAGCCTTTATGACATTTCTACATGTATTAGTTGGGAGGGAAAAAAAACCAACCATTATAATAGCAGTAAGAATAGGAATAGCTATACTGAGTACTACATAGAATGTGCTCTATGTGCACAATCTTATTTAATTCTTGCCAGAATGTGATAGCTGGTGTCACTATAATCCCCATTTTACAGATGAGGAAATTGAGAAAATAAAAACAAGCAGTTTATCTTCTATGAATTCTTACCGTTTAACTTCACAGCACCAACTCACTGCTTTCTTGTTTAAGTTCAAGGACTAATATTGAATACGAGCATCTAACCTTCCTACCACCCAAGAACAGATATGTCAACATCTGATCAATACTAGAGTCAGAAAATGACCTGATCTCCTCTCTAAAAGGCAGAATTCTGAGGGTCCTAAAAGAGAGATGAAAAAAAAAATCTCTTAAAGACCAGAACTAGTATGAAACCTTTGCCCTCTGACCTTTCCATGTTAAGTTAAGCCTTTAGCAGGCCTGATTTCAAGCTGCGTGTAGCTTAGTGGTAGAGCACTTAAGCATCAATCAGAAGGTCTGGGCCTTTATCTTCAGCACCACAAACAAGTAAATGAACAGCCCTCTTCATAAAATCATTTTCTTCTTCTTCAAGACATTAACAGAGCTGTGTGCCATAAAATCCATAAAAATCTCAAGCTGTCAGTTCCCTAACCTCACAGGGCTGTACTCTCCTTTCAAGGGATCCTTTGAGAGGCTCTGGCTAGTTGTGACTTTCCCTAGTGGTCAAAATCACTCAAGAAAAGCCTTGCAACCATAAGGCTTGTGGTTCACTGCACAGCATCATATAAACTTGTCTTCTCTTCACCAACCCTCAAACTCTGCCAAAAACACTGCCCGAAAGGTGGATTATCTCTTCAAGATCCCCAGAACTAGGCTGGTTTGGACATCAGCTTCCCTCTTCTTCCACATCTTCTTTGTTTCTTGGTTATTGGATGTCAGGCCAGGCCCATAATTGATCTAAACATGTGCACTAGTAAGTTCCAAATGCTTGTTCTCAAAAAAGAAAGGACCAAACATCACCACACACACACACACACACACACACACAGAGAGAGAGAGAGAGAGAGAGAGAGAGAGAGAGAGAGAGAGAGAAATGGTGAAGCTAAGTTAGAAAAAAAAAAGGAGAAAGGGAAGAAGGGGAAGAGGGAAAGAGTTAAAATCAAGATTTGATCATAAACCCTAAACTCAAAGCTTAATATCATAAAATGAAGGTCTATGAAGACCAGAGAAACATGGGACCCATGGAGACCTGGGGCATATTGAGATCCCTGAAACATTTATAAAGTATTTATACTTTTCTTTTCAGGAACGTAGCGTCTATTGCTTTCATCAGATTATTACAGGGAGAATACTTTCTTTATGTCTCCAGTGCTTTAGAAGACCTGATACACATTGTGGGGACTCAGAAAGTCTTTGTCAACTTTATACTCAATACCAGCAGAAGCAGTACATGGAGGAGAGGTGTGTGAACGCCCAGCGTCCATGGGTCTGAGAGAGCCCACATGACCTCTGGGCCCACATGCTGAGGATAGAAATCACACGGCATCAGAATGGCTGCTATTGGTGAAAGCGCATGAGGTGAACACAGTGGAAACCGATCTGGGAGAAGTGCTAAAATTTAAATTTCTAACTGACTGTGGCAAATAGCTATCCCATTAGCAGGTGGTCTTCAGAACTGACTGGAGAAAGAAGAAAGAGGGAGAGAGAAAAGAAAAGAAAAGAAAAGAAAAGAAAAGAAAAGAAAAGAAAAGAAAAGAAAAGAAAGGTCTGTGAGATGGCTCAGCAGATAAAGGAGTTGAATGTGATTCATGAAACCCAATGGTGGAAGAAGAGAACTTCTGATTCCTATGCACATGGGCTGTAACACGTGTATAGCCACACACACACAGTCATAAAAAATAAGTAAATATAAAAAAGAGAACACAAGAATAAGAAAGAACAAAACAGAGGAACAAGAATCAAATAGATCTCCCAGTGGTGAGAAGGTCCCTAGGGGAATTCAAACAAGGCCTACAATGCTATTTGCCAGATAACAATGTAGCCATCAGGCAAGACTGCTAACCAAGCTACTCTGCTCCTCGAGAGAGAAGTGTGGGAAAGAGGGGTATTTCCCTCATCAGGTTCCTTTCTGCTGGCAAAGGCTTTGAAAATGACCAGCCCTGAGATTCCATGACACAGTGACTTTCTTGTGCTGAGACTTGCTCAGAACCTCAAAGTAGTGTCTTGGAAAAGAAGGTTAGGTTAATGCCTAACCTTCTATCAATGCCTCCAAGATGTTCCTAGCTACAGAGACTTGCTATAAACACTGCCTTTGAAACCTTGCACCCTAAATGCAAGTCATTTGTTGGGGAAAGAAATCCGTTATGACATACTATATTATATTTATGAATAATTTCTATGGTTTGGTAATGATAGGTATTATTTAGTGGCTGATAAATGAACCCAGAGTAGACTATTTGGGTTGGAGTCCAAAGCTAAGAGATCTAGCTAAAATTACATAAGCCACTTGTTTCTTAATTTATAAAATGGAGAGACTGGCATGTATGTTTATGTTATATGAGACTTTCCATCTTTTACATACCAAATACTATATCTAAGTTTGAAGTTTAACCTATCAATGGATTCTTCCAACGTCATTAAAACAGGTTAATGCAAGAAAGCCATATTTCCCTAGTATTGCGTTTTTAGCTGTCCTCACAGGGCAGCTGGAATATCAGTTAAGGGGGAAGTGGATTGATCTTAACTTCTTAGAATTAACATAACCTATTTCCCAAAGGTAGATTCTGAGAACCTCAGATCCTTATATGTAAAAAGGGGGATTCGAAAGAAGGTAGGACTACCCAGCAATCTAACAGCTTTAACCTCAACTTCAAATTATAAAAAAATAAAATAAAAATCCCTAAGACCACCATTGAATTAATATAGCAAGTAAACCCATGACTTAACAACCTGAAGGTTTTCTGCAGCCTCCTCTGATCTTTCAGTCTCCCTCTAAGATTTAAGGCAGCTTCCTAGCTGGGCTCACGTGGCACCAAAGGATTAGCCTAGTAGGTCCGATTCTCCCTTCCTCTAAATTCTACCAGCCCCAACTTCCAGACTCTTTCAAGCTTTGAACTGAATTCCCTGGTAAGAATGAAAGTATGATTCCAAAGCTTGGAAAGCCAGCTAAGTGAAAACTCAGAAGAAGGCGATTTTCTGGTTGCTTTTCCCCTCCTCACCACCGAGGAATCATTAGCCTAAAAGTTTTTCTATCCATCTTAAACTGAGCTCCACTGAGATGTCACTTAGTTTATTGGTATCTTTGACCACAGCAAAACACTCCTTAACTCCCTCTTCCCTTAGATGGCCTGAAACAGCTTAGGAGATGGAAGAAATGATAGACTCTTAGGTCTCACTGAATAAAGCCATTGTCCCTCAGACCTGGCTGTCGTGGGAGCTTCCAAATACACCGAAATCCTGCTTCTGGGATCAGAAACAGGTTTGCCTCTTTGGTACTGTCTTTCGGTTTATCATCTATGATGGATGCATTTATCTGAGAACTGTTTTCAAATGCTGGACCCTTAGTTGCTGCCTTCTCGCCATGGAAAGACATGTGGAAGCCTTGAGGCTCCCAGAGAAGGCCACACATGGGCTCTTCACTCACCTGGGACTCTTGAGATCCCTGCCAGTCTTTTCAGCATCCATAACCTCTGAGACTCCCTCCCTTGGGGTGGTCACCCTTGATGCACCGCCATCAATATCAGGACAGGCTTGGCCACCTAAAAGGTAACGAGATGGGCAAAGTTAAGTGACTGCCTGGGAAGAAAGTGTGAGGTTGTGCACTGGGGTATATTGCAGGCAGGCAGGCTATGGGCAGCTGGGAGAAAGGGAGCGAGCAGTCAAGGCAGGGGTTGGTGCTGGTTCAGGAGGAAAGCTTTGCAGAAGTCTGCTTGGAATCGAGCTCTGTCTTTGCCTCTCGTCTGAGACAGGCAAAGCAGAGCAACTTATAGCAAGCATACATCCTCAACAGAAGATTGAAGGGGAGAATACAAGGTGTGTGTGTGTGTGTGTGTGTGTTGGGGGGAGACTTTTGAAATGAGGCAGCTTGAGAGGTGAACAGTGACGACTACAGTAGGTAAATTGGGCCTGAAATGTGACAACTAAGCCTGGCTTGGGTCACTTGCTTCTTCTCATTGTAGACAGGGGTCGTGGAGGGGACTCTATGACTCCTTTACCCTATTTTTACCTCCAGAGACAATCACTGGTCTTGATTTTTAAGACGGGGACAAGCTCCGTTAGTGAGTTGGCTTGAGGGACTAGGTCTGAACTGCAGTTTTCCTAGTACTTAACACCGCATCGACCTCACTTCCAGGGAAAAGCAGACAGGGCCTGAGGCTGCCAGCTCTTCTACAGGCCCCTTCAGGGGTTGGCGTCAGATGCAAGTGCCTAAAAGTTTCCATCAGGCCCGTGACTCACTTGGTGAGGGGTTATGCATAAGAACTTTAGTAACTAAAGTGACTATGCCCCCTCCCTTTGCCCACCTCCCTCAGCAATGACAAACTGAGTTTAGAAGTGAAAATGGGCTAGAGCTGATGTAATCTCCAGACGCAGGAGAGGAAAGATGCAAAAAGCCTCTGATTTTCACTTATTGAGGAGAGGGGAGGGAGGGGAGGGACTCTTTCCACCTTCTCTCTCTGGAATGAGAGACGCCCCCCTTCACAGGCCCCCAGCAGGACCCAAAGTGAGCAGCCTCCGCTGTGGGCTGCAGCTGCCTGGGAGCAGCCGCAACAGCAGCACTGGCGGCGGCTTTCAGACAGCAACAGTTGTCTGGCTGAGGCGAGGCGAGGCGAGGCGAGGACTCGCTGCCGCACGACGCCTTCCGCCGCCGGTGCTCTGGGGCCCTGGAACTCCGGTCCTAAGTGTAGCCCGGGTGGGAGAGATGGGGAGACCGGGGACACAGGAACTCTGAGCAGCCTGTGCTCAGGTTATTCAAGCCTTTTTATGCAAGTTCACTTCTCTAAGGTCACCTTGCTCCCAAATCTGGTGCTGGTCAGGCTTTTGGCGAGGGAAGGGCTTCCTGGCTGGGGTGGGGGGGAGGTGGGATACAGTGAGCAAAAGACAAAAGAGTAGGTGAAAGGACACAGTGTGAAGCTATTTTTAATCTAACGTGGCTGTTCTGCTTCTCTCTCCGAAGAGCTCTCGCTCCACAGACGGCCCCAAGTGAGAGGCAGGAAGAAAATCCCCTCCAGCTTTTGCTTCCTCTCCTCTGCCTGTCCAGATCTTTGAGACCCTTTTACTCTTTCAGAAAATGCGTTGGGGGAAGGAAAACGTCTTTTATCTGGGGAGGGAGAGCCTGATTTAGTCCTGGAGTCCGGAGTCCTCACGTTCAGTGCCTTCTCAGGTACTGAGTGAGCTCTTACCGACTGCCTCTGTCCAGCATTCTCAGCATCCCTGAGCCATTCCTCCTTTTCAGGAGAGGGTAGGGAGGGTAGAGTCTAGGTGGCTAACTGTGGGACCCAGAAATGGTGGTGCACAGAGTTTGTTGAAGCAGAAAGGTTAGGATGCGGGGGAAATTCAGGCCCTCCCTTAAAATAGGTAGTTTCGCAGCCCTGGGGTCATGGTCTATCACACCCCTAGACCCATTCTCTATCTATTTTCATCTTCATGGGCACTTCCGTGTGTCTGTGTGTCCTTCTGGCCCAGTCCCTAAGGGCAAGGGCGTCTAGCAGTGTTCCTAGCTAGCGAAGGGCACGGGGCACAAAACGTGTTGAAGGCCTGATTTGTGCCACTTGTAACCGAAGTGGTCACGACTGCAAAGAATGGAGGGGGAGGAGGGGGGCCCACGGGCTCTCCCCTCTGCAGCTTGCCTCCCTCCCCAGGTCTGGGCGCCTCGAGAGGCCAGCATGGGGCTGCTACAGTCGCCACAGCTAAACAACCGCAGCTCCCAGAGGCGCTTTCCCTGCGGGGTTTTCCCTAGTTTCCGCCGGTTTTATCCTCTTCTGAGCTACTTAGTTTTGAAAAAGAGGAGATGGGTGGGTACTGGAGCCTGCAACGTGCCTGAAATTAGGTTGGAAGAAGGTTCAGGAGGAAGGCTCCGGGGAGCGGGCGGTGCCTGGGTGTTTTCCCCTCTTTTTCGGAGCTACCGGATTCACGGAGGTTCATCTCACCTCCTCCAGGTTCCGTGCTTCCTAACCGAGGAAGCTTTGGGCTTACCGCCACTCCCTCAAGGGTTTCCCTCCCTACCATTTTGCAGACTCCTATCCTTAGGTCAAAAATGACCGTAAAATGTCCTAAACTGCTTCATATTCCCCGTACTGACTTGGCCCTATAACCATGCCCCCCCTACATTTTATTGTGTGAGTGGGAATATTTGGGATGTGGTGTGTGGGGGAACGACACAACTTCTGTAAACTTTTATTACATTTTAGCTTCTTTTCACTTCTTCGATAACACACGCACGCCACCCGCTCCGATTTCCCCTGTGATACAAAGTCGATTAAAAAGTTGGGGGCGGGGGGACACGTCGCGGGAAGGTGAGTGACCAAAGCCTCGCGGGGCGCGAAAAGGACGGGAAGGAAAGAGCTGATTCTTCCGTGGAAAACGGGGAGAAAGACTGGGGAACTCTCGGATGGAGCCGCTTCGGGAAGGTGCCGGCTTCGGCGGTCTCTGGTAGCTGCAGTCACGTCGCCGAGCGCGCCCTCCGCGAATGCTTTTTGGGGTAAGGGCTTCCGGCTTTTGAGTTATGTACAGCAAGCCCAGACCGCAAAAAGATTCGCGAAGGGCAGTCTCCCCGCTTCTTCGGTCCGCCGCCGCCGCCTTCAGCCCAGCACGTCTCCGAACCCCGAAGCCGATGAGGCTGGATGTCACCGGCGCGCTCCTCCGCGGCTCAGCCTCCCCACCCAGCGCGCCGCGCTCCCCTCCTCTAGTCCCCAGACCGATCCCTCTCTCTCTCTCTCTTTCTCCAGACTGTCCGAGATCCTCCGACTCAACCCTGCACAACCTCAAAGAGGTAGCGGAGGGCGAGAAGGGTGGCTCGGAGGGGGACCCCAGATCCCTGAGCCCAACCTCCACCTTTCTCGCTCCAACACCCCGAGCCTCCGACCCTCTCTAGTCTAACACCCAATTCCCACATCAGCGTTCTGCCAGCCCTGGCTGCAAGGTCGTGGATCCCTGAACAGGTACGGTCCAGATTTCCCCCGAATCCCCTCCTATCCTTCCTAGTTCCCCAGCAGAGGTTCCAGCCGTGACTACAGGCGCTGCGTAAAGAGAAAAACTCCCCCAGAGCACTAAATAAATACAGACAAGGCCGCCAGCTCATTGGTGTAGACTAAAATCGTCACCCACCAATCAGAAGAGAGCTCACATTTCTTTTTTTTTTTCCAGAAGGGGGAGGGAGAAAAATATTTCCATTTCTAATTATTCAACAAAACCTAGACTAGAACACATTAAAATATTGTTGTTCCAAAAACTGTCCATGACTCCCTCCCATTCTAGCCCAGGTGAGGGGGTGGCAGCGTATATTGGGAAAGAGGGATTCAAGAGAGCGACCTCTTCCATTGGGACTTAAGCCAGAAGAACCAGACGGAAAATGACTGGCAAAGATGAACATAAAATAAGCTCAGATCCCACTCTGGTTGGCCTATTTCTAGAAAATGAGACTTTCTCGACTCCCCCTACCCCACTCTGCCCCTCAAAAGTTCTGAATGTTCACTAAGAGTGAAGCTCTTCCCTCCGCGCGCCCCCCCCCCCCCAATCCGGATTATGGTGTGTAATGGCCCATTTGCCTCAGGTGCCCTTTCATTGCTGCATCTCCCCCCCCCGCCCCATTCTGCAAAATGTTGGGGGAATAAGAAGGGGTGAGCTGGGCATTGACTGCCACAGCGACAGATTCCAGCTTCTGCAAGAGGGAGGGGAAGAAAGATTGGAGAGGAAGGAGGGGGCATAGCCTTTCCTCTTCCCCCTTTCCTTCCTTCCCTCTAGGCCCCTCCCCCATCCCATCTATCCTAACTTTGAGCGGATGCTCTTTTCTTGACAGTGAAGTGCCAGTCCCCTCTTGCCTAGCCCCAGGAATGTCAAAGGAAGAATGCCTGACTCCCTCCCATTGGGGAAAACCTAAGTCTGGGTAGTTACTGCAAACATTGCAAGAACTTGGGTGCAAAAGTTTTTTTTTTCTGTTGTTTTCTTTTTTGCCACCTGGGAATCGACATGTGCGCGCGCGTGTACACACAAACACAAACGCCCTTGGCCCATCATACCCTCAGTCTTGGTCCCCTGAGTTCCTGTCAGCCTACCCCAATCCGCCCATCCATTACCCTCCTACATTTCTGCGACCCACCCACCCTCCCACTGCATCCCCTTTGCTTGGTTCAGCTACGGAAAGACGCAAGCACACACCCTCCCAGCGTCTGCGCGCCACGCCAGAGGGGGCTCCATAGCCTGCGACTGCCGCTGGTGTGGCGTGGGGCAATTGGGGGGAAAAAAGTTCTGCTCGGCCGACCATTGAGCCTACCGACCACCAGGCGGCCATAGCTCCAAATCTTTTCTTCTTACCTGAGTCCGGGAGTCTTGGGAGTGCAATGGTTCGGTTTGTGCTTCAGCCGTCTGGAAGCGGCCCTCTCTGGCCAACTCGCTTCCCTCGTGCCCCTCCCCTCCCCCATGGGTGTCTGCCCAGCGGCAAAGCGGGCGCTTCCAGGTAAGTATATAAGTTACTGTACTGTGTGGGAGGGTCACGATCTTGGTAATTTCAGATCCCCGAGCTTAACCCCTGCACTCCTGCCTCCCTCCAACTTGTTGAGGACTCGTCCGGGGAGCGGGAGAGGTAAGCCAGCGCGGCGGAGAGCGGCGGAGAGCGCTGGCCCTGGGGGTGTGTGTGTGCAGCGGGCAGAGAGGGGACAGCGGCACCGCGTGCAGTGGAGTTCAAATGCAACACCCCCTGACAGAGGTTTTCATTGGATAGGTCTTCCCCCCACTCCCGTTCACCCCTGGTTTGTCCCTCCCCCCCCCCCCAGCTCCCATGTAGGGGACGTCTCCAGGCGAAGTCACGATTCCTTCTCAGTTCGGAATGAACTGTGACTAGAGCCATGACGCAGCCAGCGCGCATTACTCACTTTTTTCAGTCACGACTTGGGAATCCGTGCTGGTTCCAACCAAAATTGCACCACTACCATTGAATTATTTAATAGACTCCAGTTTGGGGGTAAACTTGTGCATTGTGCCAGGCAGGGAAGAAGGGCAAGGGAGAGAGGGCTGGAGGGACATAAGGACGTGGGGTATCCCGCCCCCCTCCCACTTCATGAATCTTGGAAAACCCACCTCCATTGCTTCGTGTGCTGCAGGTGTTTTATTGCCCCCTGCCCCGCCCCGCCCCGCCCCGCAATTTCCTTTGCAAATGAGGCAGAATTTGTAAACACGGGGAACTGGTGGGACAGAGAGGGGTGAGGCTTGGAAACTAGTATCTCCCCTTTGTGTGACGAGGAGGCTGGGTGGGCCACGAGATTGCGAGCAGCAGCTTTGTTTCAAGCTTGGATTGTCAAGGCAAAGTGTGGGTTGCAGTGTTATTTGGTTATTCTGCACCTCAGTAGCAGCCCTTGTTACTATTAGGAGCTGAAGAAGACTCAGCATCAGCAATGAAACCTGTCCAGAAAGGGACCTCTTCGGAGCTAAAATTAACTCAGCTCAACCTCTTTTCCCTCCAGGGGCTGCAATCCAGTTGCCCTGCATAGAGGATAGGTCGGTCACTCTTGGCAGGACTGTTGCCAGGTGGATCAGAGACTACCTAGTCTCACCCTCTCCACCCTCTCCATCCTGTGCCCCCCCCTCCTCACAGACAATCTCACTGACCAGAGCTTTAAGAAAAAAATGTATATATATATATATAAAATATATATGTATATATATTTATATATATAATTCCTGCACGCATATAAGCTTATGGCAGACTGTGAGAGTGTTTCGTTTTCCCCATTCTACAGTTCACTCTTATGGGTCAGTTTGAGGAAGCATTATCACCCTACTCCAAAGAGTTAATCAGTATGGATGTCTTTGTGTGCAAGTGATCCCCTCTCCCAATAACTTTTCTCCTTCCTCACAGGTCTTCCTCACAAGTTCTGCCCAAGTACCTGGAGCTGATTGCAATGAATCTCATAACTCTCCCCCAGGGAGCTGATGGTTTCCCCAGTAACATTTGTCAACCTTTAGAACAATCCTCCCTCATTTCTCCTGTTAGTGGTTTGCAATGTTGCCTTACAGGCGCCAGGCGATGTTCTGAAGCCTGGATTCTCTATGCATAGTGCCAGCAACTCTAGTCCTTTGGCTTCTAATACTCCCAATTCCAGAAAGTCATTTAGAGCTCTTGTGACTAGGATGCAAAGGACGCGGGAGTAGTAAGTGGTATAACACCCATCTTTACACCCCTCCCAGGAACTGCAGAATGTGGGTATGTGAGGAGACACGAGGTGGGAGGGGAACGGGGTCAAAATAAGCAACCTATAGCCTCTTATTTTGAGAATCATCATCATCAGAGAGAAATATTTCAAAACCGCTGGCGGGAAGGTGTTGGAGCCATAGAGACTGGAGACCCAGCCTCTGCAGGAAAAGATGGTGAGCCTCTGGCTTCGGTCGTGGGTTCCTGGAGCACCCGGCCTTAGCTCATCCTTGAATCTAACACTTCGCTCCCTCTCCTTTAATTTTTTTTCCTTTTCCTTCCCACTCACCCCTCCTTTTCCCAAAGCTCTCACCGAAGTCACGACTATCCCCTTTGAACATCCTTAACCCCCTCCATTCCGGATCGTTGCTTTGCATTCAGGGAGGGGTTAGCTTCAGCTGGAGTCAATCCTGCCCCCTGGCGCTCAGAACTGAACTTGCTGCGGACCAAGGAATTTTCAGCACCTATATTCGTGGACAGCTACCAAGGGCTGGCTCTGTCGGGACCAGCCCGGAGCAGCCAGGACCAGCGTCTAGGTGCTGATTTCCCAACTCAAGCAAGTAGAGGGGTTTGTCCCCCGAATGGGGATCGCTACCTCTCTTTATTCCCTTTACCCCATGCAGTTATAGTCTATATTCCACAGCCTTCATCAATCTCGCATCGAGATGGCACATTAAATCGTGTCTGGCCACCCTTTAAGACGGAGAAAATAGGGAGGGGGAGAGGGCAGTAGAGAGAACCCAGCTCAACAGCGCCAACCCATAACGAGAGCGCGCGTTGCAGCTCCTATTGATTCAAATTTGTCAGGGTGATTCCCAACTCTGCAAGAATTCCTTCTCGGTTCCTTTGCATGCGACCCCCAATTCATTATATACAGACATACATACATACACACAGAGAGCGCTACACCCTCATTCTTCCACTTAGGAAGGGGCAAAAAGGCAGCCAAGAATGCATCCCGAGCATGCACGAAGTAAGCATCAGCTTGTACTTACAGTCTGCGGCATGCACATGACATAATATTACTTACCCAAACGGGAACTCCTTAAGAGAGAGAAAGAAACACGGGAGGGGGGAATTGGGTAAAGAAAGGAGAGAGGGAGGAAAAATCCAACAATTAATTTCCAGACATGGTGGGGGGGATGCGGTGGTGTTAGGTTTTCTTCCACCCTCGCTGGCTTTTTATCCCAGTACAGCCCTTGGTCTATTTCTGGAACACGATCAAACCCAGATGCTATTTTTAGCAAGTACTGAAAAAACCTGCACACACAAAGGCATTTCGCTGGAACGTTGAGTCCAAAACATTAAAGGTGCACCAAGCGCCCCCTCCTCACTTGTTTCTGCACCACCAGACCCTCTTGCGTTTCTGTAGATGTTTTTCAAAACAAAAAAAAAAATACCCAAATATTTCTTATATTCTCCCTCACATTAACTCTCGTATGCCTCTGCCTGTTGCAAGCTCCTCACGGTCTCCCAAGCAGAAGGCGTTGGAGTGGTTGTATTCTCAGAGCTTCAGGTCTCCATTGACCAGATCTCCTACATGTTGGGGAAACAGGAGACACTTAGCCCCTTTCCCCAGAAGAGCTTCCCTGGAAAGCGCTAGAGTCTAACACTATCCACGATGGACATCCCCAAATAGGTGGAGGGGGAGATCATTCATACCCTTCCCACATGCCCTACACATGCTTTGCAAAATCGCATGGTGTTTGCAACACACCGCCTTTGGAAATGTAAATTTTAAAAGCTGCAAGTGTGTGTGTGTGTGTGTGTGTGTGTGTGTGTGTGTGTGTGTGTTGAGTTCTAGTAATTCACTACGGGAGGGGGAATGGAGAAAATAGACTCATGAAGACAGCGCGGAGCAGCCGCCTCGAGTCTCCTTTGCCAGCCTGCGTCAGTCATCAGCTGCTGACGTCACGTGCAGATTCTCCTCTTTGGTGGGTCTGGTTCAACCTAGAAGAGGCTTCTGCTCAGAGACAGCGCTTTGTGTTCAGCGCAGCCACTGAGCAGGCGAAGCGGCCGAGGTGGGCGCCAACTCAGACTTGGGCTGACCATCAGCAGAAGAGGCACTGGGCATGCTGAGGGCCCCGAGGGGCGTGCCTAGCCAGACTGCCCCCTCCCCAAACATCCCGCCGCCCATTGCAAACTCGGCGGTGCACAGACTCTGGCGCGCGCGTGCTTTCCCCGCCCTTTCGCATCTGGCCACAGTAACAGAACAGGCTATGGCTATAACTCGGATTAATTCTCTGTTTGTTGGCCAGATAGCCCCGGCTTCTCGAGTGACGCAAATAACAGATTCTATGGCTCCCCCCGCCTCTTTCCAGCTCTCGATCCCTTCCCCCTCCTCTTTCTTTCTCTTCTTTTTACTGCGCCCACGCATCCTGCTTGGTCTCCCACGGAATCAGCCAGCTACAGCTTCCCGGAGAGCAATGACCTGAGTTAAAGAGAGACCTACAGACTCACAGTGCAGGGACGGATAAGCCTGAAATTGACCTCAAGCGTGCACAACACACACACACACACACACACACACACACACACACACCAGCACAGATAGCCTTTTGCCAATGACTAGTACTGGTGGTGGCAACGCCTACAGGGGAGGGCCAGACAGTCTTTTTCCCTTCACCACTAAGGAGAGAATCCGCCCCTACAAATAGATACAGCGGGGTATTGGTGAATATGCAACTTTTCTTTCCACATGAGGCGGCAGAATAATTCAACAAAGGCTGCAGATGCTGTCTCTAGCCACATTGTCAGGCCCTTTGGAGGCCAGGAGAAGCTTTACTCTTAAATACTAGCATCTTTTTTTTTTTCCTTCTTAAAACAATGACCCCAAAAATGCCTCAGTGGAGGCATTCTTTGCAAACCAGTCTGAATGGCCCTTGTTTCAGGACAGTCTCTGTGTGTCTCAGTGTGTGTGCCTGAATGGGAGGTGCTCTGAAGAAATGCCACACCTCAGCATGACAAAGGGTTTCTTGATCGATGGAAGTGGGGAGAATTCTTAAACACTGGAAGGTCGCATAAAATTACACACACTCCCCTCCTCAGATGCACACAGCACTGGATCTATCTGAATGGATCTCTGCTCTGAGAATGGGAAAAACTAGGAAGCCAGAAGCTACACAGAGACTGAACCATCTCCTTTCTTAACCATAATAATCAACTTTCCTTTTGCTGGATGGCAACAAACAATTATCCAGAGGTCACCAAGAGGATTTGGGTCACGAGGTTTGGAAAAGGAGGCTGTTGAGACATGGGCTATTATTGCCCTTCCCAGGCCCTCCTAATCTTTGTAACTTGCCCCACATTTCCGTTTAAGCCCCTGCAGTGCCTTCCATTTCTGTCTGTGCCTTACACTTGCCTGCTGGAGCGGGCCAGAGGACTTCTGCTCCATGCGGAGGACACCCTCCAGCGGCCCATCAGCAGCTGTTATTTTTAGCTCTCTGAATGCACGCATGTATGTATGCATGTGAGAATGTTGCTGCAGCAGGCTGGTGTGCAGCCAGAACAGCATCAATGGGAGGGAGGCAAGTGGTTCTTGTGCTGGGGGTGGCTTATCACATGGGGCTGTCAGATGTGACCAGGCAGACATGAAATGCAGGCAGTGTTTCAATGAAGTAGTACTGGATTGATAAAAATGTCAGCTAAGTGTGTGTTTAAAGGCACAGCGGTGTGTTTTAAGACATAAGATGTGAGCACAGATGTGAGCTCATTCACAGAAACTATAGGTTTCTACGTAGACGACAAACCATAGAGAGATGCATCCAGCATTGTGCTCTCTCTGTGCTCTGTGTGGTGATGGTATGCTGACATGTTTGATTTGAGATCACAGAAATTTCATTCATAATTCCTAATAGTTTTCAGGAAACCCTGAATAATAAAAGAGGTGGGGGTGGTCCTTGGGCCACGACCATCACAGCTTTGAGGGCAGCAGCTGAAAAATATAATCTAACTGGGGCCACCTGGTGGAGTCTCCCAGAAGAGAGTGACTCTGCCTGGTTCTGCAGTGCTGCAGTCACAGGACGGACTAGATTGCCTGAGTAGGGTGAGGAAACACAGAGGCCACCACTGCAGAAAGTTGGTCCTCTACCATCCCACTTCTCCGCTCTCTTTTCCCTGGTCAGGTCCTTCGGTGCATGCCTGGGCTGGAGTGGGTGACCTTGGCTTTCCCAGATGCCTCATCATTCTTTGTTAAGGGCTCTGGTGCCCAACTCCTGTCCAAGCACTCAAACTAAAGACTCGGGGAATTAATAGACTGACATGGAGCCGGTCCAAGATGAAAACCACTCCGCACTTTCAACCCATCCCTGGGATCATGGGCACAAATCGGACTCCATTCCCCTGATGCTCCCCTCAGAGACCGTGTAAGAGTAAGCTGTTTGTCACACAGCCCTTGAGAAGAACTGATTCTCCTCTTTCAGGATCAGTGAAGCCAATACATATTTTGCCTAGGTCTCTTCTCTCCTTTCCAAACACCAAGGAAAATGGCAGTAGGTAAAGTACTGTGTATGGAACAGGAGAGAAAAAAGAGGGTCTCAGAAAACCAAGGGAAGAATGACAGTTTTTAATACCGACTATACACCAGACATTGTAATGGGCGCTTACACAGAAAAGATGTAATTTAATCCTTACAGAAACTCTATGGGTGTTAGAATATTGACACCTACCTCATAGGACCATGAAGTAAAGAAATCACTCTCAAACCATTGGTTATTATTACTTATTTTAAAGCCAATGAAATAGAGGTCAAAAGTTTAAATGACATGTCCAAAATCCTTTAGAGCTTGCATCTGCAAAACCCAGTCATCAGATCCGATTCCATCTGTAGGGCTGCAATGTGTAGTTCCCCGGGCCACTCAGCATGCGTGCTCAACTCCAGCTCTAACCTCCAGTATTCAAATTCTAGCCTCCATTATTCGGAGGTAGATGTGTGTGAAGCTTTCTCAGCCATTACTTGATTCATAAAACTGTTTTGCTCCTTCTAGGGAGATCTTTGGAACGCATTTCCCTAGAGTCTGGGCGATGCTCTGCTGGGGAAAAGAACTACCCCAATAGCAAAGGAGGCTCCAGCTCAGCCTCATCCCAAGCAGGAGGGGTTTGTCTGAAAGCAGAGAGAAGGGATGGAGACACACCAAACTTTCCATTCCATTCAGGATGCCTCACTTACATCTGTACAGGGAAAGAAACAAGCCCCTTGGGTAGTGCCGGGGGAAAGTGGGAAGAGTCTTCCAACACAGCTCTCTTGGATGAGAGCCTTGAGTTGACCAGCCATCACAGCTCGCCTTTAGAGCCTGGTGCCCTGATCACTTTCCTGACTCTGAAAACTTTAAAGATTGAGCCATTAGCAGGGAGGAAAGTGAGGGGGAATAAGTCACACCATGCGTAATATAAGTTATTCCATGATCCCCTTCCTCTGTTAAACACATATTTTCACCACTTAACCTGATCAAGAGGTACGTTCAAGCCGTGGGAAACATTTCTTAGAAGCCACCGTATTAGGAGGTTTGAGGGTGGATAGTTTAACGCTGGGAAAGTGATTGAGATTCCACACCCCTAACCACCTTTTCGTTGTTGTTGTCATCAGTGGTAAAAGAATCCCAGTTTTCTGTTCACAAGAGAGTATTTAACATTATCCAACTCAGGAACAGTTACGACAGTCTCTGCACACAACTTCACTGTCAAGAGGCAAGCCCCTCCCCACCCTAATCCTAACTGCAAGGCACCTTGGAGAACCAGATGGTAGGGTTTCCATGCTTTGGCACTGAAAGGCATTTGTTACAGAATGAGGAGAGGGTCATCTAGAGTAGGTTTCATGGTGAGGATCTGAGCAAAGATTAAGCCAGAGCAAGCATATGATACGGAAAGGAAGCTGAGGGGACAGGGTGGAGCTCAGGAAGCCAGCGTATCTTAGAGGCCAAACAGCAAGGTATCAGATCTTCAGAAGCACAGACCACAGGAAGAGAAAGGAATCACCCGAGGGAAGCTTAAAGACCCCTGTGAGAATCTAGTTTATGATGAACAGTGGTCTGTCTCCCAGAATTCAACAGGGAGAGTCAGCACCACTGCGAATTCATGGGGCTCTAAGTGGGTCAGAGTTAGCAGAACATTGTAGCCGTAAGTCAGCTTTGCCATCAGCCGTTGATCTACTAAGGTCTGATAGGCCAGTAATAATGAATTGGGGTTGCACTTCTGTAGTTACCACCCCCAAAAGATCTAGGCTGTGGAACAGAGAGGAAGCCCTGGCCAAAAATTACCTGCTGAATGCTTGTACTTGTTGGCAAGAATCTATTGATTAATTGTTTTGAATTGAGTCATTAAGGGAGAGTCAGCTTACATATGAAAACCTGGCATCTCCTAGCAATTCTGTTACTCCTAAATGTGGAAAGAAAAGGGATGAAATACATTTATGTTTTATTTTGGTACTGGGGATAGAACCCAGGGCCTCACACATACTACATAAATTCTTTACCATTCAACTATAAGCTCTGATTTTTTTGTTTTTCTAAAACATGTCTTACTAAGTTACCTGGGCTGGCCTTGAACTCATTCTGTGGGCCAGGTAGACCGTGAACTGAAAGTCCTTGTGCCTTAGTTTCCCATGTAGCTGGGCTTAGAGACATATGCCACCAAGGCTTGACTTTCTTTTTGAACTAGTAGAATGGTATTCCCAACTCCCGATTTAGTCAGTCTTCAGGGTCTGCTCTGCTTTCCAGAATACTGTGGAGACCCACTAACATTTATAGCTGTTCTATGTTCCCTGGCAGGGATCAAGCCAAGAAGGACTCACCAGAGGACAAACCTTGCTGTCTCATAAGGTGGGTCTTCATCAGCACTGGTTTCTGAGATCACTACAAACCACTCTAGACAATGTCACTTACCTTGTCGTCTGGTAGCCCGTGGTTTGGGTCTCCAGGGGAAACCTCTATAGTGAAGCCATCACAATGTGGTAGAATGAAATGCACATTTAATTGGAGAAAAAAAAAATCTAGGGGATTCCATTCTATCTTAAGGGGCAATCCAATTCAGAACATCTTTCTCCCTCTCCTCCTCCCTGCCCCCTTATCCTTAATCAATCCCAACAGTCATGAATAAAGCTCCTGCACTAGGTCTCAATGGGATTAAGGGATTTCTGGTCTTTCCATCCGGTTTCAATGACATCACACTCAGCTATACTTTGGGTCTCTTCCCCGAGTGTGATGGCTCTGGCAGAGCATCTTGTGACTTCATTTAAGAAGAGGGAGGTTTTTCTCGGGTTTTCCTGATCAAGGGACTAAGTGTTAGCTGAGTCTGGAGTGAGGAGGAGACAGAAGAAAGGGGAAATAATGGTAGCCACCTGGATATGATTCAAAGGGGAGCTCACCAGAGACAAAGCCATGTCCCCTGGGAGGGACACCTCAGAGAAAGAGCTGAGTGGATGACAAATGGAGAAAAGGCGGTCAGGAGGAGATAATTATGGCGAGGGTTAAGAGGAAGATGAAGGTGAGCAGCAACATTGCAGAAAGCGTGAGGCAAAGGATGACATGCGTCCTGGGTGTCTGAGCACTGCTCTGAAAACTCATCTGCTCTCCTCTTGGTCGTTGGTGCTCCTACAACAGTGAGAGGAAAGGGACATGTTGTCAGCAATCAGCAATCCATCGCTCGCAATCCCCTGCAGGTATTCAGGGCTAGGGCAGCCTCTCCCCCTCCTTCCCTACCTGGCATTATTTAGACTTTCCTAGAGACAGAAGGAATCCAAGGGAGGAAGTGTTCAAGGCTACCGACTGTTGGGCAAAAAGGGATGGGCACTCTTACCAGCAGGTGGTCAAATACGTGTTCACTCCCAGCTGGCAAAATCTGGAACTATTCATCAGAAAATCCCATTTCTGGCAAAGTGGAGTTCATGGTTTTAGCAAGTCAAACTGAAACAGCTGTTTCTTCCACAGCCGCCAAAGGCTGGGGCAGTTCCATCATGGACAAATAGTTTTAGCTTGGACACTGTTTGGGCCAATGATACCAAACCAGTCACGAAGACGGTACTACCTGTCAGCTCTATATTCTTAGTTGGCATCATTCTGACCCTATTATGACATCATGGCCTTTGGGAAAGGGTGGTTAACGGATGGTCTTGGGTTGGAGGAAGGAGAGCTGGGTGTGATTTGGAGGCACGATTTCCTTGTATATTTGTGACAGAGCCAATGAGACTAGAGGCCAGCATCCCACCCAGGGCAGAAACGAAAACCCTATGACTTACCCACATCCCAGATATCTGGGAAGAATTAGTGTGGACATGCTCTGAGATTCTCTTGGATAGGCTGAAAATGTACACATCTTCTTCACACTCATACCACCAGGAGCACTGAAGTAATATTTGAGTTTTTCCCAGAATCTTAGATAACTCTAAAAGTTGGACTGGTAAGAGATCTGCCCCCAAAAGATAAGCGCCCAGTGAAATTTCTAGTTCAAATACTTAGTGCCAAGGGAGGTAAGTGAAGAACTAATCTAATATGAGAAAGGGGAAATTCAGGAAAGGGTCTACATGTATAATAAGAACATTTTTTTAATATTTATTTATTATGTATACAATATTCTGTCTGTGTGTATGCCTGCAGGCCAGAAGAGGGCATTACAGATGGTCATGAGCCACCATGTGGTTGCTGGGAATTGAACTCAGGACCTTTGGAAGAGCAGGCAATGCTCTTAACCTCTGAGCCATCTCTCCAGCCCTAATAAGAACATTTTTACAGTCTTTATTTCCTGAGATTAAAAAGCTCAACTTACTGGGTCTTGGTGGTTGCTTGATCAAAGGACAAAAACTCAGATCCCATAACCCACATTTTTGTGGCTTATGGGCATCTCTAACTCCAACTCTATCTAAGGCATACAAAGCCCACTTGTGGCCTCCATGGGTACCGATAGCCACACAGCAGTAGAAATAACCCATCCCCTGCAATATTCTTTCCAAAAAAAAAAATGAGTCTTAGACCTCAGTCCCAATCAACACCAAGCAGAAAGTCAGGGCTTAAGCTAATGTTGACTCCTAAAACAAACCCCAGATTTCCCTTGGTTGTTTAATTTCTCAATTTGTACATGTGCTGTGCAACCTGCTAGTCTTTCCTCACCTTCACCTGCGAAAACACTGCTGTGAACATGTTCTGTGGGCTGGAAAAATCCTCGTCTCTGTCGTGGAAGTTCTTTCTGGCCAGCCTGATGCCTGTTCTGCCTTCTTCAAGGTGGTGTAATAGAAGACAGACTAGATGAATGAATAAATTGCCTCTTGGGCTGATATGTTTTCAAAAGTGGGGCTGAAATGCTCTGGTACCCAGAAAGGGGATGGAGCACTCTCAGAGCCCAAGTCTACCTACTTATATTAGGTGCCGAGGGCAAACTCCACCTCCCACTTCTTCCTTGGTTCTTGCTTCTCTTGAGTTTTCACGTCTAAGAATAATGAGAATCTCAAAGACGGAAATGCCAGGGGCTTGTTTTATACAATGTTGGATCTCAGTCATCTTATATGTAAAACTCAGTCTTGGAGTTCGGTAAGCATTAAATAAAATTTTGTAAGCAAAACACTTAGCACTGTATTGGTGCCCAGTAAACAGCAGAATAAATTATGAAGGATGTAGAAGAAATCAGACCGAAATGCTCAGAGGCTTCAAGTTAATACCCACGGGGCAGGGCGGGTACAGCTGCTATGGCGTTTCACCACACGACCAGTAGAGGGCACTCCTGAGTAAAATGGATTTTGTCTTCATTTTCTTCAGTTCTTCATAAAACAAATCTCTGCTAAGAGGCTTTTTCTCCATCAGAAATCTTCTTTTGTTTAGAGAAAATGAGAGACTTTAGGGATCTGACTCGGGTCTATTTTCAGAGAACATGTGGGTTTGAACTTTGGTTCGGTCCCCTGTCAAGATTCAACTCTTATGTTGAATGGAATAAAAATATGGCTCCTCTAGGGCTCGTCCCCAGAGATTCTGGACTGAGACTGGGAGCTAACAAATCTCTGGCCCTTGGAGTGTTGAGGATTTTCCCATTTTCTACTCGGCCTCCTTCCACAAACATCTAGATCACAGCTGCAGAGGGTACTGACAATTTAGAAACAACTTACGGCAAAGGTATCCTAAAGTCTAAACATTCCTCTGCTCCCCAGAAGATCTACACCAAGGCGGTTTTGTAGCTCAGAGAAGAGCGGCAAAGTGAAGGAAGTGATCACTCCTACTTTGGGGAGCCTTTAAAGGGGGGATGCAGATCCCTTTCAGACAACAGACCTAAAATGGCCTCCCAAAGCAGGAAGGACTGTCCCCAGGCTTCCGAGCCAAGCTTTCCCACACTGGTTTCCTTGCTGAGATTCCTGTCAATCAGTTGGTTGGCTTCCCCAGGCACAGCTATTTTTCCACACTTATTTTCTAACTCACAGTTAATCGGTTCACTAGTAGTAGTAGCCCAAGAGATGAGGAGAGATATTTCTGTCTCTCTTACTAGTCACATCTGCTCACCACCTGAGTTTGATTAACAGTGGCCTCATTTCCTTTAGGGTACCCGAGAGACTCGGCTCCTACCTACTTACAGGATGATACAGAGCTCGGAAGGGACTCGGAATGAGACATAGACTTGCTGTTCACAGAGGTTCAAAGTGTGAAATGAGCATTCTTTCTTTTCTGCTGGCATACCAAAAGCAGTGATAGACACTGAGCACCTACGAATTTCAGGACTTGTACTAGACCATGTATGCATCATCCCATTAAAACATTAGCCAACGCTAACACACGGGTCTTAATACAATGTACTCTTTCAGTTGAAAAAAAAAAACAAGGTACAGGGAGGTTAAAATACTTGTTTAAAGCCAAACAACTGTCATGCATAGTACTAGTATTCAGAAATTTGAGCACTGGCTGGGCTCTCTAAAACAGACAGTAATGAGGTATGCTTCAGGGTCAGGAAAGGTTTCTAAGGCCAGCAGAGGCTGTGCAGGGGAGGACACACTGGCTTAAGGTCAAACCAAGACTGATGGCAGCATGTGATGCCATGTCTTGCTCTACTAGAGCAAAGGAAGCCTACCTCAGAGGGATGTCTCAGTGGGGTGAAGTGTTTTCTCCCCCTGTCCCTCTGGTGGTCTCTGAGATACCTGACCAAGGCACACAGACAACAGGACTCATTATATTTCGGTTTTGGAAAATGCTTTGTATTTTCATAGTTTGGGAATGAACTGGAAAACTGACAATTGGGCCTTAAAAGAAAAGGTACTCTTTAGAAGTTCCATCACGAAGAGAATGGGAGCAGGTCATGGATGATCATCTGCCACCATCCCTCTTACTCCACGTACCCTTATCCTTCTCTGTGTCTTTACTGAGGTCTGCTTGCCCACTTTTGGTCAAGGGCAGTGTGGATGTCTTTGGTACGGGGGTTGTAAAGCTAACATCAAGGCACAGCTCCTTGATCACAGATGACAAAGAGTCTGCTTTCAACCACCAATGAGCTTGGCTGCTTATACTCATCCTCTACTTCCTGAAGTCAACAGAAGGGAGCTGTCCAGTAAGATGGTGAGTTTCCGAAGGTGTGGAGGAAAAGAAAGGAACTCCAAGCGCCTGAGGACCACTGACTACAGGAAGAAGATCGGGACCCAGACTCGGCCCTCATCTACAGAGTTAGCACCAAACGGCATCGCCATCCTCATACAGGATTCATGCCGATCACATTTACAGGACATGCACAGCTCACACTAGCACAAGCATCAGATATTCTGCTTCATGGGATAATTTGTTACCCTAGCTCACCGGTGTCGGTGGCTATGTGGGGCCCCATCGGATTCAAAGAGTGGTTAGGTGAGCAGACAAACCACAACTTTGGTTTGGATTATAACTTAGGATAGAGGTTCTCAACCTTTCATATAGTTCCTCATGCTGTGGCGACCCTCAACTATAAAATTATTTTTGCTGCCACATCATAATTGTTATTTTGAATCAGACTGTAAATATTTTTGTAGATAAGGTTTGACAAAGGGGTCACAACCCACAGGTTGAGAACCACTGACTTAGGAGAATCAGTGTTCTGATGGGATATGAGATTTGTTCTGCTGAGGGACTTGTAGTGCAGCGAACTTCTGGCTTTTTCTATGAATGTAGCATGTCTTCAGTGGGGATCAGCTTTTATGATGCTGCAAGTTTTAAAACAGAGATGCCTAACATTTAAAAAAACATTAAAAACTTGGGGCTGGAGATATGGGCTAGTGTTTACGAGTACTGTTCTGTTCCCAGCACCCACACACATTGGGTAGCCCACGACTGTCTATGACTCCAGTTTCAAGGGATCCAATGCCCTCCGTTAGCCTCTTAGGGCACCCACACATATCTAGCATACATTTACACTAACACACACATACACACAGAAAGAGAGAGAGAGAGAGAGAGAGAGAGAGAGAGAGAGAGAGAGAGAGAAATATACACCCTTTTTAAACTCTAAAAACTTAGAAGCCAGAAAACTAATGCACAGTAGGAGAAACTCTTGATTTGGTGACCGTGTCTAGGGAGATGCTGAGAAAGGATAGTAACTACTTTGATCCTCTCTTCCCGTATATCACCTATTCTCATCATTCCCCTTTTTCCAAATGTGTCCAGACGGAGTATGGAAAATAACAGGTAGGAGCAGATAGCCCTTGCCCTACACCAGGATCCAAAGTGCTGCAGCCAGAGGCAAGGTTGAGGCCACTCTCTGAAGATGTTGGGGCAACTTCTGACTCTACATTTCTATTTTGATTGAAAATTGTGTGAGTATGTGCATGTGTGCATATGGAGGTTACAGCACAACTCGGCTATTGTTCCTCAGCAGCTGGCTACCTTGTTCTTTTTGAGACAGAGTCTCTCACTGGCCTGGCGCTTGACAAACAGGCTAGACTGTCTAATCAGTGAGCCCCGGGGATCCCTGTTTTCTCCTTCCCTATGCTGCAGTTATTACATGTCACCTCCACACTCGACTGTTTGCTGTTGTTGTTACAAGAGCGCTAGGAAGACCAAATTCAGGGCCTTACGCTTGCAAAGCAAGACTAACCAACTGAGCCATCTCCCCAGTCTCTGGCTCTGTGGTTTTTAATACCAAGATGTAGGGTCAGAGTAAATCCTACATTCCTGGTATCCCTGGTATAATGAGAATATGGGTTTCTAGTAAGAACGCTGTCATAAAAGTCTAGCCTTTCCACCAAGAGTATTGCCAAGACTCTGTGGTCTTACTGCATGGCCCTTGCTCTTCTCTCTGAACTGGCATGGGCACACCATTCACGTGCTCACACCAATTAGCTCAGGAAGGAAAAGAGTTCTGGTAGCTGGATAGCCATAGGGAAGATGAATTTGGAGCAGAAACAGAGGCCTTTGATGGCTTACAGTCCACACAAGGACTCTCGAATTGTCTAGGGACGCAGAGTCAGTAAGGGGCTCATCTGAAGAAGAATGAAGACTATTGAAAGGATCTTCCTTCTCTTGACTACAGGTGCCATGGTGACATGGATTTGTGAAGCCCAGGGCTAAGCTTCCCTCACCTAGATATTTCCCCTTTCAAAGTGAAAGCTGCTGGGATAAAAAGAGCGCATGGACTCTGAGTTGCAGTGAAGGTTCCATGACAGTGGCGCAGGCTATGTCAGTAAAGAGCAATTCCTTTTTTTAGTAGGAAGTTGAGAAGACATACTTTACCTAGTTCTCTCAAGACCAGAGTCCACAAGTGAAGGCAAACAGTAGCTTCAGAAAAGTCAGCCGGAGAACTGCTACCCAACACACAGTACACCTCAAGAGACATTTTCCTAACTCACCTCTCCAGTGGTTACAGGTTCACCAGTGGCCACAGACATAACAGTTAAAACTTTGAAAATAACATATTAGATACTCAGTAATCTTTAAGCCCTGTGCCAAATCACATGCAAACAACAAGTTAATGAATTATTAGAGTTGCTCTTTGAAATACGTACCTAGGTTAACAACAAAGAAACAGAAGCTTCAAGAGTTGAAATAACCTATCAAAAGCCACATACCCAACCAAGTATAGGAGTCAGTATTTGACTCCCAGCCTGACTGTTCGCCATTATACTGCTCACAGGACGCTGTCTATCAGGGTCCTACGTCTACCTTTATTGAGTGACTGAGGAAAAAGAGGAAGGTCAGATTTAAAGACACTGTGGTGCCTACCTCTGTGTACCCATGTATAAAAAGGTCCACATCACAGGTGCTAGAGTGATGTCGCATGAGCCATCCCATTCTAGTCTCATGATAACCATCCAGGGCAATGGTTCCCAACCTGTGGGTCTCGACCCCTTTGGACATGTCAGTTCTCGACATTATGATTCATAATAGTAGCAAACTTACAGTTATGAAGTAGAAATGAGATAGTTTTATGGTGAGGGGTCACAACATGAGGAACTGTAATAAAAAGTGACAGCATTAGGAAGGTTGAGGACCACTGCTCTTGGGTATGGATTATAAGGTGAATACTCCCACTGTTCAGGTCAAGTAAGCAATGCAGATAAATAATTTGCTTAAAACACATCCACATGGCTACTTAAAACCTATGTAGTGTGGCTGGAGAGATGGCTCAGCAGTTAAGAGTACTGGTTGCTCTTCCAGAGGTCCTAAATTCAATTCCTGGCAACCAAATCTGTAATGAGGTTTGGTGCCCTCTTCTGGCCAGCAGGGATATATGCAGGTAGGATACTGTATACATAATAAATAAATAATATTAAAAAATAACCTAGGTAGTGTGCGCCAAATCCATTTTGGTATCATTAGAGTAGTGATGACACATACTCAGAGCCATCTATCACTAATTCCTCATGACGGGTCTAACTCAGAACTAGGCTAATTCATAAAGAGTAAATAATAATTCACTGATTGGTCTTCCAGCCCATCAACTGGACTATCACTGAAGCTGCCCCAAACCTTATAAAAGTTACAGGAAAGAACAAAAAAGAGTAACTCCTTTTTCCTTTTCCTACACAGTTTCAGTAGTATAGACTAAACTAAGTATTTCCCAAAAGGGCATTCCTGTCACCTAAAGGGGCCTGGCCGAAAAGAAAAGTCAGATTAAGGCTGAAACACACAACCCTCGACTACCCTGAGCCAATGCTGCAGGTTCAACAGTGTCTTCATTCTCCAGGTTGGAGGCACTTTTAATGCTGTCTTAGTCCCTCCCTGGCCACCATATGACTTCCGCCTTGCTCCTTAGAGTGCTACAAACAGTAAGGCATTTGATGGAGGAAGGAAAATTCCTTTCTTATTGGGATCATCAGGAATACAGGACCATCTTCCCTTGGACCCTTTAAGCCTCAAGTCCTCTTACTTCCTCATGTCAACATGAATTGACTATACTGCCAAAGTAATTTCTGAAAACCTGTCATCCCAAGCCAGGGAATCTCTCGGTAGACTTCAGAGGGATGGGGAAATCAATAATGACTAATAAGCATTAAATCACTGGCACAGTCATTCATAGAGCATGTTGAGCATCATTTTATTTGCCTTAGATGGTAAACTCTAAAGGTGTACCTGGATGGGGTAGCTGATTAATCTAGTCAAGCTTGGGTATGACAGGTATGAACCAGAGTGTACGCTTCATTTTCAAGGCCTGGTCTCTAGGGCAAGGCATCAGTGGGTCTGGGAGACATCAACAGGTGGGCTCTGTCTTCAAAACTGAGACACCAACCAACACAAAGTAGTGGGGTTTTCAAGGTGGAACTTAGAGAAGATGAGGCCGCCAGTCAGTTAGCAAGGAGAGTGCTGAAGGTTTCTGCTGTCAATGGAATTATTTGCTTGATGGAGGACGGTGAACAACTGAGCTCTTGGTCCGGGAGCTGGGTCAACTTTCATCCATGCCTGCCGAGGGCATCTTCAAATGTTTGTGACTGTATAGTTATCACGTAGGGTCCTGTGCTCAGAAGAACTGGGTGCTTTGTAGGAGGACCTAAAATTCGTGACCCTGGGCTTGTCAATCAACTCATCTTTGAAGTCGCATTCTGCACGTCTGTGGGCCAGTGGAGTAGGAAGTGAATGGAGAAGAGAAGTAGGATGTGTTCCTGCTCTCTTTCCTGGTCGCAACACCCTTTGCAGAACGCCACTGAGAGTTCAGTCACACTCAAGGTAGGTGAGCTGTAAGCCTAGGATGGAGGGGGCAGGGATCCTACAGTTTGAGGGGTCACGTTTGTTGTCGTAAAGCTGCTCTGAATGTAAGAGACAAGCCACGGAGCTCTAAACATCACCGATGACTACGGGACCCTAGCATAGAGCTTGGCACTCATGGCCCTTGTCCTAGTCAGGGTTACTAATGCTGTGATGAGACACTATGACTAAAAGAGAGCTGAGAAGGAAAAGGGGTTGTTTGGATGACACTTCCACATCATTTGAAGGATGTCAGGTCAGAAACTCATACCAGGCTGCAACCTGGAGGCAAGAGCTGATGCAGAGGCCATAAAGGGGTGCTGCTTACTGGCTTGCTCATCAGGGTTTGCTCCGCCTTGCTTCTTATAGAACCCAGGGCCATCAGCCCAGGGATGGCACCATCCACAATCCTCCATCAATCACCAGTTGCGAAAACGCCCTACAGGCTGGTCTACAGGCTGATCTTCTGAAGGCATTTTCTCAGTCGAGGGTCCCTCCTCTCAGATGACTATTACTTGTGTCAGACTGACAAAAGTAGACAGCACAGCCCTTCTCTGTAGTTAGTGCCCACGTGTGGGATGCTGAAAACCTTAACATAGGAGGGGCGGAGAGAACGTGACCCATAGAGCTTTTCTTCTTAGAGTTTCCCTGCTCAACAGCAAGCCAGAGAGCATTGGCACCGGGTACCCTTACCAGGAAGTGAGGAAAATTCACTTTGCTTGATGGACTATCATTCTGCTATGAATGAAATGCCTGGGCATGCATGAGGTGTGTTCTTTCTGGGACTGTGAGAATGAGTTAGATGTTCTTTTGTCTATATCTAAAGCCAACATCGCAGAGTATAAAGATAAATAGTAAAATTCACGCTGACGAAAATAAAATAATGTTTATTTAGCACAACACGGAATGGCACGCAATCAGCTCCATAATGAGCAGAGAAATGAGTCTAGAGAGGCCGAGGAAAAAGGGAAAGCCCTTGATCTCAGTATCTTTAATGGGATTATCTTCGTGCTTTCTGAACAAGGGGTCTTACATTTTCATTTTGTATTGGGCACCCCAAATTATATAGTTGCCCCTCCTTATCCCCCTATTTTTGAGAAAAAGAGGATAGACACCAGGGTTATCCAAGGCACTGAAGAAAAAGATGGAACTTCATTCTTTTCATTGAATGGCTCTTTTCTTGAGGTAACTCTCTCCAACGTCGAGCGAAGAGGCAACTGACACTCCTGAATGAATATGAGGAAACCCAGGGCAAATTCAGGTTCACCACATACACTCAGGGATGTCAGGTCCACCCCTAAACCAGCCGGAGCATTTCTTCACTGGCATCTCTGGACTTCTCAGAAGAGGAAGGAAGATTGTATGTGGCTCATGGACTTCTGTACGGTGAGAACCCTGGGCATCCTCGCATGTGTTCATGTTGTCTTGACACATACAGATGCATATATACTTTGCATGCATGTCTGCACTTGACAAATGCCTCGGCATGTTCAAACCTGATAAAGATGGATCCTGGGTGGGACGGCTGGTGGGCATTGAATGCCTTTGGAGAAAAAGAAGTGTCAAGGAGTATACATTGGTCTAGTGCCTTTCTGAAATTCGGTCCTTGGGAGACCACAGCTGAGAGTAGAGAGGGATTTATAGGTTCAGGGGATGATGGAGGCCACACGGCTGGATTTCAAGACCAGACCAGTTTCTCTCCTCTCTACATCTAAGAGAAACACTTGCTAGCCTAAATAAAGAATAGGGCAATTTTCTTGCGAGAAGACTAACTCAAGTGACCTTATCTTATAGGCTGTGAAAGACATTGTTGTTCTTCCAATGGCCAGAAAGTAATCAGAGCAGTTCCTTAACCAGACAGAATTCAGAGTGATGCTGGGGTGCATATCAGACATGCTGGCCTGGCTTTACTCCAGGGTGGAGTCTCCACCCGCTGCTCTCCCCAGCCAGAAAGTGCTCACATTAACTACAGCCTGTATCATCTCTATCTCTTCCCTTCTTTCTTTTAATTATTTTATTTATTTGTATTTTATGTACATTGGTGTTTTACCCACATGTATGCCTGTGTGAGGGTGTTGGGATCCCCCCTGGAACAGGGGTCAAAAACAATTGTGGTGCTGGGAATTGAACTCGGGTTCTTTGGAAGAGCAATCGGTGCTCATACTGCTGAACCGTCTCTTCAGCGGGCCCCCCTCCCTGTTTTTTAAAGATGGGCTCCCATCCTGCAGTCCAGCCTGGCCTCAAACTCACTATGTAGACCAGACTGGCCTCAAGCCTGTGCTCACTCCCTGGCTCTGCCTTCTAAGCACAGGGATTGCAGGGATTGCAGGGATTGCAGGGATTGCAGGGATTGCAGGGATTGCATTCATGACTCTCTCCATGCCCAGCACGCACCTATTTCTATGCACATCCCCCCCCCCCCCCCCCCCCCCCCCCCCCCCCCCCCCCCCCCCCCCCCCCCCCCCCCCCCGCGCGCTTCCCTGCATTTTGTTTTTTCTGGTTCCAGAGGGGAGGCAATGCTGCTTCTAACTTCCAACTTCCCTTCCCTTTCTACAATTCCCTTGCTCTTGTTGGTATTCCTTATCAGTTAGTTGCCTTTGGTGACTCAGCCACTGCCCCCCCCCCCGCTTAGAAGCGGAAAACCCCCCAAACCACCACTTTCCTTTGACATGTCACCCAGCTGATCTTCCATCACCCCAGTGCAAGGCTTCATTGTCTTTTCCCTATTTCAAGTTCAGTTTAACCAGACAGCCAAACGGCAAGCTCCTATCTCTATCTAAAGACAGCAGGCATCCCCCTCCCCAGGCACAGTTGGACTACATCTCCCAGAACAGGCTGCTGTTCAGAGAACAGGCGATCCAGGTTTCCTAGAAGATCCCTATGCAGGGGAGAGAAAACACAGCTTGTGAGCTGACAGTGCTGCCTGCTTCCCTAGATTAAAAAAAAATCCTGCTTTCAGACACATGGAATCCCCATTGACGAGGTGTGGCCAAAAGCAGGCGTTAGATTTTTCTCTGGGTACCTGTCAAAGCGCGGGATAAAAGATGAGGATCATGACCCTTGATCTGCCTTTTCAACACTCCGGGGGATACGGACCCTGTTTCCCAAGGTCAAATGACTGACGTTAAAGCCCCCTACTCAACTCCGCCACTCTTCAAAGCTCCTACCTAACAATGCTCTCTCTACAACACACGATACAGACGGTGGATTTACCTCGATTAGAAAACCCTCCAAGTCTTTTCAGAACTAATCTTGGGAGAGACACTTGTTGATTACCGCCTGGCTTTGTGCAGGGGTAGGAGGCGGGAGGGAAACCCCGGACTCAGACCTCCACATTGCCACAAGGTACTTGACAACACATCAACAAAACCTCCCCGGATGCTCCCCACCTAGCCACAGACCCTGCAAATCCCTGAGCCCAGGCTTGCCCATCTCAACGCTCCTCCAGCCCCCACCCATCCCCCACCCTACCCCCACCCCAAAGCAAGGGAGGCCAACTTTGCAGCTTCATAGATGACTCCAGTGAGCTTCCGTCCTTTCCCTCCCTCGCTGCCCGCCCCCGCGATTTCGCCCTTCACCCTGTGGGGGCCTGCCTCTCTTCCTGCAGCAAAGTTTGCCAGCCGCCTTTCCGGGCGGTTTTCCTCCACACAACCGGCCCTACGAAATTGTGCATAAAGATTTCCCTCTACAGGTGGTTGTGAGCTGCAGCAGGTTTTTTGCTCTTCCAATGGAAACATTTTTTTTTCTATTTTACCAACTAATAAGTTTTTTTTTAATCATTTTTGCGTACCCTCACTAAAGACATAGCATCTTTTGCCAGATACTGTGAGGAGAGAATAAATTCTCTATGATGGAAACATTGCCACAGCCACCACCAGCATGCCCCAACTCTCCTTATCACCCTATACTCCCCCTCACTTTGTTCTCACTTCATGAAACCTTTTTGGAACTAGGATTTTCATGTGCAAAATCATTACCAGGATAATGAAGACATGTAGTGAATGAGAATCAGTCCCAAACCTGCAAACTGGAAGGAGCAGTTGCCCCCTAGAGAGGCTCCCGGCACCCGGCCACCCCCCACCCCACAACACAGCATCTCTTTCCCAGGTCAGCATTACAACTGACTCCTTATAGGCATGCCTCTTGCAAGAATCATACACACATGACCCTAGCAAAGCCTGCTAAAGAAGTCTAGGCAATTTGTACAGATATTGTTCAATGAAAAAAAAAAGACAGTGATCATGGACAGTCATAAAGAAATACTCTCCCGAACATTCACCAATTGACATCATAAACTTTGCAAAAGGCAAACACAAGGCAGTGCATGGTATAACCTACCTTGGCGAGCTCCTTCACTTTTTATGCAAATGTTTTCCCCTCCACGCTCTACACAGATTTCTAGGGAAATTTGGAAGGGCTGGTGAGGGGGTGGGAGAGGGGAGGGGATGAGGGTAATATAAATAAGGAAGCATTTGAATTGCACCACGCAAAGAGCTCCGGATTTCACGTCGTGTCTGCACTCTTCCCGGAGCAAAGCAAAACAGTTCTCTTTCAGTGCCAGACTTGTAGGGAGAGGGAGAAGAGAGCGGGAGGGGGAGAGAGGGAGGGGAGCGAGGGAGAGAACAGAAAGAAAGAGGGTAGGGGAGATGCTGAAAGAGGAGAGGGAGAGAGGGAGGGGGAAGAAGGGGGAGGAGAGAAAAGCAGCCAGAGGGAAAGAGAAGAGAGGAGGCAGCCCCCTCCCATACGCCTACCCCCTCACATTCAGGCACCTCCCGAGTAACTAACTGATCAGAACCCAGAATTCACCACCCACGTTCGAAAACCCCATCCAGGGACCAAGTCCCAATGCATACACACTGGGGTCTATTTATAGACACACCCTAATGATATGCCTTGCATTCTGAGTGTAAATGTGTGTGCACACTGCCCGAATTACATATGATTCCTTTGACAGGTATGATTTTTTTTTTTATTTTATTTATTTATTTTTTTTAGTGCTGCAGTGCGCCTGCTTCTATCTATTTAGCCTTTCTTTGAGTCAGGAAAAGATGCATCGGTTTTGAAGAGGCTCTGGAAAAATAATGGGGGTCTTGATGTTTACAAAACCCCGGCTTTCCCCCACCTCCTGCAAAGCTGGGATATTTGCAGAGTTGGGGCTGTTTGGAAAGGCTCCAGCCCTGGCTCCGTGTAGCACGCCCAGTTCCAGCAGCGTGTGCTATTGACCTGCATTGACGTCAGTGCGTCATTAGGTCTCCCTTAGAAACACTGACTTTCAAAAATAGTATCAAATTAATTCAGCTGGAGCCTGGTGAAGAAAGGCTACTAGCTAGAATCAGCCATAAAACTCCAGAATTTTCAGCCCTAGATCTCTTCTTCTTTGCTAGGAGCCAAATAGAATCAGATTGTATGGAAATTGCCATCGATGGGATTTTGTTTTCTTAAGAAAGGGGACCAAATTAGATTGCAAAACCCAGAAGTGCTGCTTCTTCTCTCTCTCTTTTTTCTCTTTTTTTTTTTTCCCCTGATCTAAAAATAACTCCCTGCCTGAGCCGACTGCGGTATCTTTTGTGTTGCAGCCTTGGTTGTTTTTTTTTTTTTTCTCCTCTTCAGTCTGGACCCTGTGAACAGTGGCACACAAGCATAGACTACTGATATACGCAAAGCCAGGAATTCATTTTGATAGAACAGGTGTGCCTCATGAGGGTGAGGGGCATTGTTGGGGAGGGCACCACGGGAGAGACTTATGCCATTCATAGATTCTCTGTTTCATTTCTTCCAATTCAGTTTTTTCCAAAGACACAATTCCCACCCGACGTGTCTCACGTGGCCTCTGACCAGCACATGCAACCCCCATTCATGCAGACACAGAGTGCCGGCGCATTCATGCTTCGTGGAGGCAGTGCATTCACACAGTACATTCACAGACAAGGACTCTGGGATAGCCTTCCCCTTGTGGTTGCTTGGCAGAAAAGGCACAAAATTCATGCCTCAAAATAGAAGGAGGCTTCATCTGCGGGGAACTTAAATACGTAACCTGATGCCAAAATTGCATCATTAAAATCTGCATTTATTAAACATGTGCTCCTTACTGGGGACAATTATATCCTTTCCATAGCTAAACAGTGTAATTTCCAAAGGTCTGTTTTACATCCAGACATTTTCACATGTACTTGTGACTTCTTCATGGGAACACTTATTGCCCCCACCAGACACATAGACAAGATACATCACTTTCGGATCTTGGAAAGGGAGTGTGGTTTTGTTGTTTGTTTTGTTTTTGGAAGAGGGACGTGGTAAGCATCTGGTGGCCTTTATTTCTTACATTTCTTGCTCGTCAGCCCCTCCCCCGAATCACCCTCCTCAAATGGGCTACACTTGTATCTCTAGATGAGGAGAGATTTGGCTTCCCTGTCCCATTCAGTCCTTAGCATCTGCCAGACGGTTAAAGAGGGGACTAATTAGGACTGTTGTGCACAGGGGCACTCGCAGAGACCACTTGGATGACAAAGGATGTATGAGGCCTGGGGTGGAGGAGAAGAATCCAAAATATATTTAAATCATATGACTTAAAATTATGTGGACCTTCCTTAATTTTTAAACACATTCCTCAGGTCTGATTTGCAATTCTCACCTCCCCTCAATCATTTCTGCTTATCTCTATATCCCCAAATGAGGAAGTTCCTCCTTCCTGGAAAGCTTTTGGGGAAAGAGAAGGGCACGGGATGTAAATCCCAGTATATCAGACAAGGACCCAATCTGCATAATTCTTCCTTGCCAGGCTGGTGTGTGGGGGGGGGGGGGACACAGGTCAGAGAAATCCTACTTAGCCACTACTCACCTGTCCCTTGCTAAGCCCCTAAGCTAAGGAAGAGTATCAGAGTATCAGGGGCTATACAGGAGGCTATGGGGCTAGAGGTTTTTTTTTTTTTTTTTTTTTTAACAATTCCTAGTGACCAGAGGAGCGTTCAACTGATGACAAACAGACTGCCTGTTTCCCCTTCTCTGGGACTTCTGGACGGACCATACAGTTGCTAATGGTTCATGTTTTAGCAGCAGCAGCAGCAAGAGCACAAAAGGCAGATGCTATGAGAAAACCATATACTCCCCCAACATATCCCCAACCTAACCTCACAGACTTCATTCAATAAGGATACTTTATTCGTGGATGCTTCCAGCCAGCCAGGCACCTGCAAGCCACTACCCCAGCTTGCAAGGGTTCCCATACAGCCTTCATCACAAATGCATTCATTCATAGAAACTACAGTCATTCATGCACCTGCACACAACCACATTCATTCATATTTTAGCCACAATTTTGCGTGCAAAGTCTGAAAGTGTACACAGCAGGAACGCCATTGGAAGGCTGCAGTGTATTCCTCTTATTTTAACCCCATCCCCCATTCTTTGCTCTGCTTCTTTTTCCTCGAGGGGGTTCAAGTCTGAGGCATATGAAATCCTGGCAGGAATAAATTTCTGCCATCCAGACAATCAAATCCCCAGCCCGTAAAAAGACTCGCTGACCCCTGGCCATGATTAGATCATGGACAAGATGCCAGAGTGCTGGCAGAGCTGCTGGTACCTAGGAGGGGGTGCAGCTATTTTCCTGGTCTGATGTTTCTCCCTGGGAGTCCAGTGACTAAGACAAGGCCGAGGGTGGGGCTCACGTGTGGCCCATGACAGCACAGTGCCCCACTTGTCCTTTGGGTAGAGCTTAGGGCTGTGGTGAGCTGTCAAGTCCTGCAGGAGCCAAGACTGTATCCCAGGCCATCCTTGGAGACTTCTTGTTAGCTTTTGTTGGTGCTTGGATTGGAAGCTGAGGACTCTGCATACACCCTTTTAGATCCACTGGGCATTCTCCCCACCTGTTCTGTGCCCTAGGAGAATGACTTCTAAGGAATGCATCAGCAGCCCCCCGCAACCCTGACTGAGCTGGTGGGGGTAGGGAGCTCTAAGGGAGAGTTGAATGGAGAAGATATTCACACGTGTGCCCCATCTTTCTCCTTGCCCAGCTAAGGCTCCTCTTCCCTCTCTACTAAAACCGTAGCTTCTGACAAGCTGCCCTCTTGAAAGTTGCAGTTATGGGTGCTTCCAAAATGAGTATGTGCGCGTGCATGTGTGTTTATGTGTGTGTGTGGAGTCCCTGTCCCCTGTGCACATCTAGACAAGTCATTCGCAGGCTCGCTCTGTGGAACTCTTTTTTGTTATTGCAATCGTTTTTTGTTTGTTTGGTTGGTTGGTTGGTTTTTTTTTTTTTTTTTTTTGAGACAAGTTTCCTCTGTGTAGCTCTGGCTGTCCTGAAATTCACTGTGTGGACCAGGCTGGCCTTGAACTCATAGATCTGTCTGGCTTTGCCTCCCAAGTGTTGGGATTAAAGGCATGTGCCACCATGCCAGGCCGTCTCTGGAACTTTTAAGCAGGACAAAATCCATGCATCTCACTGACAACTACTAGATACCTAAAATAATTCTCCCATTACAATGCCAGTTACGTAGTGTTTTATTTTTTATTTGTATCTTTTTGGTTTTTTGAGACAGGGTTTCTCTGTAGCTTTGGTGCCTGTCCCGGAACTAGCTCTTGTAGACCAGGCTGGCCTTGAACTTCCAGAGATCCGCCTGCCTCTGCCTCCCAAGTGCTGGGATTAAAGGCGAGCGCCACCACCGCCCGGCTTAAGTAGTGTTTTATTTTAAAACAGGAACCAAGGAGAGCGTTTTCAGTGACTAGATGGCCCTGTAATGTATGACAGAGTAATGGTTAGCAGGACTCTAGAAGTAGGCCGTCTGTTTAGCTGTTTGTTAGCTTTGTGTTCATGGCAAGAGATAATTCAAACAAGAGCACCCTGATCTTAGACCTACAGTGAGGTCTGCATGAGACAATGCATGGAATGCTGTGTACCATAGTGACTGGCACACAGGAGCCCCACAGTACACGCTACTTACCTGTGAAGAGCATCCGTTCATTCTGAAAATGACCATCTATGAAGCATGTAGAGCTTAAAAAGCTTCGGAACCATGACCAACAATATTTATATCGTGGTACGAAAATATCCACCCAGCTAAAAGTAATGCTTAGCTTTAAAATCTGCTCTCCACTCTGAATTTCCTCAACCATTCTATTCCATCAAAATCTATGCGTTCAAAACATATTAACCAACTGAGATACACCGCTGGAGAAACAGAGATCTGGTAGACCTTCCGAGAGCCTATGATAAAACGTGGATCATCTTTGGGAATGGAGGATATAGGTTAACATCATTTCCTGATGTTTTCTAAATAGCTTGCTCCCCTTAGCTGTAGTTTGCTTTCTTTGGTTTCAGTTACCCACAGTCAACTTTGGTCTGAAAATATTCAATGAAAAGTTTCCCAAAATAATTCATGACTCAATGGGTAAAGAAAGACATTTGCCACCAAGTCTAACTTGAGTTCAGTTCCTAGGACTCGCATGTTAGAAGGAGAGAACTGACTTCTTAAAGTTGCCCTCTGACCTCTATACACATGCCTCGTCATGGGTGCATACTGACACCCCTACCCCCATGCATACTAAATAAATAAAAGATAAGCTTTTAATTTGTAGCCATTCATTCTGGGCAGCATGAGGAATTTGTGCTCTAGATATGAATCATACTTTGTCCGTGCATCCACACTATTGATGCTACCCACCCTGTAACTAGTCAGTAGCGTCTCAGTATTGTGCTTCCTAAGCTGCACCATAACATCGACACCATCCACTCTGCTTCTCTCACCACACAGACACTGGCTCTTCTACCCACACAGCTGTGCCTGACATCATAAGAAGGGTGGGATTTTGAGAAAGAGCACATCAACTTTATTGTATGAATTATTGCTCTATTTTTATCATTGTTGTTGTCTTTTTTAGAATTTTATTTATTTATTATGTATATAGTGTTCTGCCTGCATGTATGTCTGCACATGAGAAGAGGGCACCAGATCTCATTTTAGATGGCTGTGAGCCACCATGTGGTTACTGGGAATTGAACTCAGGGCCTTAACCTCTGAGCCATCTCTCCAGCCCCATCATTGTTGTTCTTAATCTGAGTCAATCTACAAATTAAATGTTGTTATGGGTATGTAAGTGTTGGAAATTATAGTGGAACTTGGAATTTAGTACTGTCCATAGCTTCAAGTATCCATTGGGTGTCTTGGAATTTACCTCCCGCAGAGGAGGAGGGACTACTTCAATTATATAAATGTGGGGATATTTGCCAGAGAGAGATTCTCTTCAGACCCTGAGAACATTTGAGTAGACTTGCCTATAAATAACAAGGGATGGAGAAGGGAATTCAAATGTCTGAAACATGTGCTTGTCCTCAGGGAGTTTATGGCTTATTCCTAGAGTTAAAATCTCTCTACCCAAGAGCAAGCTGAAAGTCCCTGACCTTGCGCGGCTGGGCTTCTATGGTGGTGACAGATAATAACTAACTGATAACCAATAAGCACTCTTGTTTGGACATGGTCAAGTCCATGAAGAAAAAGGAAGGGAAAGGAGAGTGGCTGGCAGAAAGGCTTATTCCACATGAGGCTGCCAGGAGCGATTCTCATTTGAACCAAAGGACCCGCAGGAAGTAAGGGAGAGAGCCACAGCAAATTTAAAACACAAGTACTCCATTACCAGGGTCAGCAAGCCCAGAGTCTCCGAGGAAGACTTATATTGCGATATTCCAAAAAACAGGGAGGAAGCCAGGGTGGCCAAAGAAGGCAGAGTGGCCTGTATCAGTCAGGGCCAGATGCTGTGAATCATTTCTCCCTCCTCCAAAATTCTTTCCTCCTTCTCCGTGTGTGTGTGTGTGTGTGTGTGTGTGTGTTATGTGCATATGTACATGTCACAGGAATAGTGTAGAGGTCAGAGGATAGTTTGTGGGACTCAGTTCCTTTTTTTTTTTTTTTTTTTTTGACTCAGATCACATTTGGCAGCCAGTGCCTTTACTGGCTCAGGCATCTCCCCGGCCCCAGATGCAGTCGGTTTGACTAGCACACTGAATCTTGAGTCATGTCTGGAGGTGATTACAGGACCATGAGGAGGGAGAGTGCCTGATCTAATGACTACTTTAAAAGGATCCTTCTAGCTGCTGTAGAGGTGACCAAAGAGAGCAAAAAGGAACGGATGGATCTGTTCCGGATGCTGTCACACAGTCAAAACATGGGATGATGATGGTTGGAGCACGGTGTGTGGGAGCCGGGAGCCTACGGGTTCACTGATGGAGGTGAGCAGCCATCTGGTCAGCAAGAGAGCCTTACTCAGAAGGACCGTGTCCTCTGCACCCCTATAACATAGCACAATTTGTGAGATGCCGAGCCAGAGAACAGTGTTGTGGGAACTCAGGTTGCATGTGGCCGGCTGATGAGCTGGCACTTGAGTGAGCTGTGTTTTCAAGGATGAGTGGGCAGACATGGCAGCGGAGGAGTGGATCCTACTAAGAAAAAGGGAAGCATGTGGGGGAAGACATACAAGCAGGGTTACACAGGCCATGTTCCCATCTGGAGGTCACCCAGTAGATATGGTATGCAGGAAAGGATGCCTGGGAAGATAAAACTGAAGAGGGAGGTCTGTGAAAAACCATGAAGGGCCTTCTGGTGCCACAACAGATACAGGCAAGGACAGCTACTGCTGTCTGTCTGGCAAGGGTTTAAGGGTTTTTCTGTGACTACAGCTGAGCTTTAGGGTATGCTGGGCACCCTGGGGCTGGGGAACCTAGAAGCCTATGACTTACCCTCAGTCCACTCATTTGTTAGCCAGATCTTTGCCTCTCCCTGGTTATGAATTTTTTCCTTTGTTCCAGACAAACCAGCCTAATAATGCCTGGTCAGTGAGCTAGCTAGTCATCACCACCCCTTCCTTTCCGGTGCCGCCTGCTGTTGGATCTGTCCGTCTGTCTATCTATCTATGATTTGTTTATATTTTATGTGCATTGTTGTTTTGCGTATATTGTGTCTATGTGAGGGTGTCAGAGACCTTGTTAGTGGAGTTACAGACAATTGTGAGCTGCCATGTGGGCGCTGTTGATTGAACCCAGGTCTTCTCAGAGAGCAGCCAGCGCTCTCCGAACCATCTCTCCATCCCCCAAGGTGTTGGTTCTTACCATCACATACTGCATGTAAGATTGTCCTATAATAGAGAAGTTCCTTTGAATAGGTGGGTGGGGCTTACTTGCACTCCCTTTGTTCTCCACGTAGTGGCTGGCACTTGATCATGGGTCCATTACATTGACCACGTCCATGTCTGAGTATACAGAGCTGAGCAGCCTTCTCAGAATAGAATGCAACTCGTACTGGCTTTGTGGGAGCCTAGGCAGTTTGGATGCTCACCTTACTATACCTGGGTGGAGGTGGGTGGTCCTTGGACTTCCCACAGGGCTGGGAACCCTGATTGCTCTTTGGGCTGACGGTGGGGGGGGACTTGACTGGGGGAGGGCGAGGGAAATGGGAGGCGGTGGTGGGGAGGAGGCAGAAATCTTTAATAAATAAATAAGAAGAAAAAAGAATAGAATGCAACTGCTCAGACACACTGGTATAAAAGGCATAGCCAAATGGGACTCAGGACACCATCCCACCCCGTTCTCATTCCCTCGTTCCCTGGCCATACTGGAAAGAGACGTACCAACGATCTGGACACAGTGAAGCTTTGTCTTGCCTGGAGCTGCTTGTCCTGGGGACAAAAGGCACATGCAGGCAAGCACACTGAGGCTGGGATTTTTAGCGAGACCGGAAACTGGGCCTGCTTAGGTCTGTGTACTCCCCATCCCCTGCTTTTCTCCAGAGCTTGGTTATTTCATCTACACATGGCATCCCTTCTTCCTCAATTCCAGGCTCTGTGCTTCACCAAATATGGCTTTCTTTGACCTTAGGAGCTTCAGCTCCAGATTCCTGGTCCTATGCAGCCCCACTTTCTCTATTTAACTGGCCAGTAAAAACAGCAACCAGAAGACAGAGGTCTCAGGATAGCAACAGGGCTGTACGGTCTACCTTGATACCTGATACCTCAGAAAATGGGTCACTTAAGGACACAGCGCCAAGGCACAGATGGGTTTCCATCTACTCCGTTGCTGTGGCTACCCAATTGTGCTTGGCCTGTTACTGTCTTCATTCCTAATTGGTTCTTTCCAACCTCCACTTGCCATTTTGGGGTTGGGGAACCAGAGTTATCAGTGAAGCCAAAGACACAGGAAAAATGAAGATGCTGGATTCTTGCTCATGCATTGAGCGCAGTGCTGCACCCAGGTTCTGGTAACTCGTGATACCAGGTCCAAAGGAGCACAGACCCTGGTGGGCCAAGTCTAATACTGGTGTTGATATGTCCGTGTCACAGTCACAGAGGCTGCAGCGTGCGGGGACACCATCCCCAACTTCCTATCAAAAGCTCACCTCCCGCAGTCCCTTCCCAAGCTTCAGCTTAAATGTGAAATTAAGTCTTCCCTTGAGATAAGAGTCTCCTTTCCAGTCTCCTCCTACCACTAGCGGGACGCAAGGCCAATGACGTATGGAGAAGGGAGACCAAATCTGCTCCCCAAACCTAGGCTAGTAAACAGGCCTGGTGTCTGTACCTGTACCTAGTACCTGTCGCCCCCGCAACCACTGGGCAGAGGGGAGGGTCCCTAACCCGGAGACGGTGCCGCTGCGGATGGAAGACTTTTCTCCAGCCGCAGCGGCCTCCCTCCCACGCGTGGAAGCGGAGCTGCAGTGGGGGCGGCGGTCATGAGGGAGGCACGCGGCGCTGCGCGGAGCACACGTGAGGGGGCGGGGCCACGTCCAGGATCCCCTCTCGCGGCCGCTGACGTAGCAGCCCGGAGTCCGCCCTGCCCCACCCGGCCCCCTGCCTCTCCCTCCCCTAGAGCCCTGCGCGGGTGCGGGGGCGGTGCGGAGCCCCGGAGCCCAGGCGGGGGAGGCGGGGGCGGGACGCCGGGTGGAGGGGGGGGGGAGGATGCAGGGGAGGGGGGAGGGGAGCTCCGAACTGCTTCAGACCTCCTCCCCGCCTCTCCAAATCCTTGTCGGGCGAGGGCAAGCAGGTGGGGGAGATGCGGAATGGAAATGCGAGCCTCGGGAGGCACAGGGAGTGGGCGGCTGGATATGAGGCCCCTGCCCCCGTCCGCCCACGCACGCGTGCTCTCCCGGCGCTGCCGATGTCCTCGCTCCAGCTCGGCTCGTGACTCTGCTTCTTGCTGGCAGAATTCCGCAGCGCAGCGGGCACTGGACGGAGGAGGAGCTGCGATGGCTTATAGGGGTGACCCTAGTCTATCTAGCTGCTAGCCACCCCACTTACCTTCCCTGCCCCCACCCTACTTTGACTTCCCAAAGGACATTGTGTCTTCACTCCTCTAACTCCCCTAGTCGCGGTCCAGTCCTTGAGACTCCAGTCCTGAGTCTCTATTCTTCCTCCAGCTTCCTCCCAGGCTATGAAAGATCTGTTTCAGGGCTGGATGTGTAGATCCTTTGGTAGAGCACTCGCTTGTCTAGCATTCACAAAGATTTGGGTTTGAACCCCAGCGCAGTATAAGCAGGTCGGGATTAGTCAAGTAATCCCAGCAGCTGAGAGGCGGAGACAGGAAGTTCATGAGTTCAAGGTCGGAAGCCAGAATAGGATCCCCGAGACTCTGTTTTAAAAGAAAAAAAAATGCTCATCTCCTTGGGCTTTGTGATCATCCCTTCCCACCTCTCCCGAGGCTGTTTGTGCTAACAGCAGAGGGTCGTGGTGGGGTCTTGGGACTGTGCCCAGACTTGTACACCAGGGCCACTCCAGTGAACACCTTGGACAGGGCAATGGAAAATCAAACAGGAGTGAACCTGGTCAGACCCAACCCTAGTTCTTTTATCCCCTTCTGTTGATGTCATGACACATGCTTTTCCCTGCGGGAAACACTGTGGTTTGGTTCTGCTGAAACCCAGAAGATGCACTCAGTGCCCTTGGTACCTGGGCAGCAACCTTGACCTGGGGGCTTTCTTCTTAGGGATGCAGTGAGGGAAGGCAGATCCAGTATCTGCGAACACACAGTAGGTAAGAGAATTAAGTTGAAAAGAGAGCCTCAGAAATCACACCGGTGTCGGTGCTCTGCCTTAGGGGGTGCCTGCAGCTTTTAGCTAGCCTGAGGCAGAATAGGGGTGTGCCTTGACAGAGACACCTGCTTCCGTCCAAGGTGTAGTGGCCAGGTTGAAATTTTCCTAGAAGACAGGCAAGCCAGGCCCAAGCTTCGGAGTTCTGGGTTCCAGTAGAAGCTGTCTGAGCTTGACCAGCCTTGCACACAAGCTGGGCAGCTTCAAGCCAGAGTTTATCGCTCAGGGCTTCTTGCCTCCCTGCACAGTCATAACGAATCTGTTGAATCTAGTTGTCGCTAATGGGGACTTAGACTCATCATTCAGAAAGCTCCTACACAGCACTGGCTGCTCGGAGTTCCTGCTATTTGATCCAGTTTAGCACCAACTTGAGCTTTCTGGGGTTTTGTTTGTTTATTTGCTTGCTTTGGACTTCCGTTAAGTCTTGTCACCTGATACCTGATGTCACCTCAAAGACAGGGATTTATGCACAATCTGTGGGGGGCTGACCTCCTTTGTTAAGACTGTAATGGATTAATAAAAATGCTGCGGATTCCCAAGTTGCTGCAATGACAGAAACACTACAGGTCAAGAAGCGGCAGTGGGTAGCAGTTCCCCTAGCTGGGACAGGCTGCGGGCAGGGCGTGCTGAGCTGAGAGCAGCCAGTCCCAGGCAGGGATGGCACAGTTCCCCAGTGGCTGCAGCAGGCCATGAGGAGAGACAGATAGATGGGCATGTCCCAAGACCACACCACAGGTTTCTGAAGGCGGCTGGTCATGGGCAGGGAACCATGTGGTGGACAAGACAGATGAATAGGCGTACCTTGAAGAGTGAGGTTGGATATTTATTTAGTGGGTTATGGAAGAGAAGAGGGAGGAGAGGAGAGGAGAGGAGAGGGGAGAGAGAGAGAAGACAGAAGGGAGAGACAGAAGCTGCCTCTTCCAGAGGGAGACAGAAAAAGGGCTGCAAGCAGGAAGGAAGATCTGCCTGCCTCGGTGGATGGGGGGATTGGGCGTGGCTTGTCTTTTAGACAGGACAGACCATTACAAAGACAGGACAGAGCATTTGGCTTCTTTGGCCATTCATTTGTTTTCTTATTTCATGACTTGAGGTAGGCACCAAGTGAAAAGTCAAAACGACGTGGGCTTTGAGTTTTGGATACACAAGAAGGAAATAAACCAAAAACCCAGTTACATCACAGTGAACTCAGAGAACCGGATTGTTCAAGAGGCAGAATGAGAACATATTGAAGAGGCTGCAGATAGCTTGCCTCAGGGAGTGCATCAATCAGCTTGAGCTGCATGTGCTGCGGTAACAAATGAGCTCAGCATCACTGGCGAAAAACAAGATTTTACACACACACACATCATTAATTTCCCCTAGCTCTGTGGCTCAATTTTCACATATCTTCCTTCTGGAAGGGAGAGCAATGGCGGAACCTCACTCTGAGCAGGAGGACATAAGAGGTGGTGGAACCACGGGATAACTTCCCCAAGGTTCTCTATGTCACTCGCATGCACATTTTATTGGGCAAAGTCAGTCAGCTGATTTAAGTCCACAGTAAATGGAGCAGGAAAACAATCCTTCTACATGGTCAGTGGCTCTGGCGCGGGGGGGGGGGGTTGGCAAATATCTCGACTAGTTTACACAGGCTACCACATCTCCTTGGCGGAGGTGATGATTGGGCTAATCTCACACTCAGACTCAAACTGAAGGAATTCCTGCAGAGGGAGTCTTGTTAACCACAGACATAAGGGACTTGCCCCATTCCCTACCCACTGAAAAGTCTTTGCTCTTAACTTCATCTTGTCTGCCCTTGGCCACTGTGTTTAGTTCCTCCTCCCCTTTAAAGACAGGGTCTCATAACGCTCTCAAACTCACTCATGGAGCTGAGTATGACCTTGAATTCACTATCCACCTCCCAAGCACTGGTTTTACAGGTGCGGGGTAGAAGGCTTTCTAACTGATGTACTTAAGTGCCCTGGAATATCCCGGGCAGAGAGGCATCTTTAGGAGGCAGTGATCACCTGGCTGCCACAGTATTTTGATCCCAGAAGCCTTGCAGCCTGGCCTGTGGTGGGGCTGGATTGCTGTATGTGGGTCACCTGTAAGTGACCCCAGCAGGTGTCCCACCTGTTTGGAGCAGCTGAGGGCTATAGAGTCTGCCCAGACCCGGCCTTGTCCCTTGGTGTCACCCTCCTCTCCGCTTTAACTTTCTGCCTTCCTCACAAATGCCACAGAGCAGCGGCAGATTCATACTGTTAAGTCCTGAGCTGTTAGACACAGTGCTGAGCTGTCCGTCACGATTTCTTCAGGGGCGGGGTGTAATGTCCTCCCTCCCTCCTCCTCCTCTGCTTTCTCAGGTACTCCAGGTGCCCCAGGTAGACTGGTTAATGGGACAGTTCTGGGTGGGGATTCGCATGTGACTGAAAATCCAGCTCACTGGCTTAAGTTAAAGAGCTGGGGTTCTTATGTGTGCCCCCCCAATCTCTCTTTCTTTGGTTTTTAGAGACAGAGTTTGTTTGTGTGGCCCTGGCTGTCCTGGAACTCACTCTGTAGACTAGACTAACCTCAACCTCACAGAGATTCCATCTGTCTCTGCTTCCCAAGTGCTGGGATTAAAGGTGTGTGCCACCACCCAGGGATTTTGTCTTTTCAATTCACATAACTAAAACATCTGCAGAGCAGAGGCGACTTCGGATATGGTTTTGTAGCATCTTAAAGTGCGCATATAGAGGGACTTTGCCAAGCATCTGGTCTTGAAGATGCTGGCGACAAGTGCCACACACTCAGCCTCAACCAGAGAAGGCTGTCTTTGCAATGAGGGGCAGAGGGTGCAGGGACTCATGACTGCTCACCGTGTTGAGAACGAGTGAAGGCTGTGTGCTCTGTGCTCTGTGCTTTGGTAATGGTAATAAGTACCCCCACGCTCCACGCTCCGTGTGTGTCTCCGTGTGTGTGTGTGTGTGTGTGTTGCACCTGCACAAGGAGGGCAAAGGTCGATGTTTTGAAACAGGAACTATCACTGAGTCTGGAGCTCACTGATTCCTCTAGACTGGCTGGCCTGTGAGCTCCAGACATCTTCCTGTCTCTGTGCCCTCATCCTGGGATTCTGGGCATAGGCCACTGCGCCCAGCTTTTCTGTGGGTTCCCAGGGTAGCACTCAGGTCTAGAACTGGAAGCACAGAGCAAATGAATATCTCCATCTGGATTTTACCCATAAGGCATTTTGTTTCCACAACATATTTAAAAACAAACAAAAGAAGCAAGTCACCAGCTGACTAGACTGCTTAGGGTTTTTGTCTATAGACTTTGGGCATCTTCGATTTGTTTGATTCTACTGAATTGGAAGACTTAGCATCTCAGGGCCAGCTGCCCTACTTGTCTTTCATGGAGGTGTTCCTTATGATAGAGGCCAGGTCTCAGGGTCTTTCAGTTTTAACATGGCAGCCTGGCTGTGAGGGGCTGCTGGTCAGCCTATCATTTTTATCAGAAGAGTTCCTTGGGATGAGTGAGCTGAGCAGACACTCTGCTGAGTTGGGCCATGTAAGAAAGCACACCGCACATTTTGACAGAGACACTGGCTCACAGAGGCTTGGACTGGGTTCAGTTTTCTCAACAAGAAGAGCTTCAGAATATACTACAACAGAAAAACTGTGTTACTGATGGAATAAAGATCCATGTTCAAGCTCAGAAATGAAAGGGTTTGCAAGAGGATCAAACATCTGACAGAGAGATGAAATGATTACTGTACTATTCCATCAAGTAAGCACGCTTGAAACTTAAAAAAAGAGGGAGTTTGCAATCTAAAGCTGTGTCTCCCACTCTTTTTAGGGTTCATGTCTCTCATTCAAGGTGCTCACCCTGGCTCTTCCTGGTTTTGAGTCTGCAGCAAGAGATTTGAAGTGTTGCAAAGAGATTTGAAGACGATGGAGGACTGGAGAAGATGGGATTGCCCCCAATGACGTGATCCAAGATCTGCTCTTTATTCTGAGATTCTGTGCTTGTGTTGTGCAACACTGCCCATTCCTGGACCCAGGCAAGTCCCACACACCTGTTCCGGGCTGAGCTCTGGGGTGCATGCTGGGATCGCCATCAAGCTGAGCTTCAAGACATACCATGTGTTTGTGTATGTATACAAACACATGTGCACACGCATGCATACATGAATCCATATATAGACAGTGTGTGGTAAATATATATAATTAATTTGTGTGGGGCTTGGACACGCTACAGCATGTTTGTGGAGGTCAGAGGACAGCTGGTGGGAGGAGGTCCCGTCCTCACTGAGCCACCTTGCTGGCCCCAGACCTAAGTGCACAGTCTGGTTGCAGTGAGCATGCTCTCAGTGCTCTGTGTCCTTCAGCACTGTCCATCTCCTGGGTGTCTTCATCCTTAGGAAACCCTGTCCCACCAGTCACTCACAAGTCTCAGTCTTCTCTCTTGTTCTATGGATTTGCCTATTCTAGGAGCCTCACATAGGAAGAACCGTACACCATGTGTCCTTTCATGTCTGACTGACTTTATTTAGCAGCGTCTGCCAGAGTCGTTCATGTTGTAGCGTGTGTCAGAATGCCATCCCTTTTTAAGGCTGAACATTTTACAGTGAACACACCTATCCTGTCTGCATCCATCTGAGGATAGTCACCTGAGTTGTTTCTAACTTTGGCCGGTGTGACTAATGCCGCCATGACGGGGACATTCGGATTCCTTGGAGTTCCACTTTCTGTTCTTTCGGGTATATTTTCCTGTCACATTTTCCCTTAAATAACCAGCCTGCAGTTCTGCTCCGTGGTGGTGAGGTGCCCCTGGTACTTTCCAGATGTCCCTGTAGCAGCAGCTCTTGGACAGAAGCTGGAAGCAGAGCCAGGTAGGTGCTCCTGTGCACAGGCTTCTATGCTAGGCTGTCACCGTCCTAGGAGCAACGCTTTCCTCTCTTGATGTGACTGGCACATTTTGAGGGGACAAGCGACTGGAATGTGCTGTGTTTTCAAGGAATAAGCAGAGCGTGAGCTTTTGAGTGACCTGGCACCTGCTCGTCTTTCCTTTCTCAATTCTTCCCCTCCTTTGAGCGCCCCCATGACATGGGCCTGGGTCTGGTCCTTATCTCAATAAGAACAACTCCAGCTTAGTCAGGCCTTTCCTGCCATCCCTGGTCACCTCCAGCATGCTGACTTCTCCTCAGGGAGCAGCTGGCTCTGGCTTGCAGGAGACACACCCTGGGGCCTCTGGTGGAGAAGAGGCGGATCCAAGTTCCTCAACAGTTTGGTCAGAAAAGCATTGCAGTGTGCCTGACTGTGTTCCCCATTCCACAGTCCTGGGGAGGGAGTTGGGAACCTCAACCCAGATTCCTTTTCCTGTTTTTAAAAGAGACTAAAGTAATCTTGTTGGGTGTCAAGAAGGCTGCCCTTCGTAAACCACACTTAGTCCTTGGTTTAGGAATTGGGGGCTCTAAGACGACTGCTCTACTCTTGTCAGAGCTGGTTTCTGACCGGAGAGGACCCAGTGAGGCTGTAGTTTTATCCCTGAGGTCTTCTGTCTCCTGTTTGTGATTAACAAGAGACCTGTATCAATGGCATGAAGGCCTGATGCAGGAGGACAGCCACTGTCTGCTCCTGGGGAGAGTCCATGTAAGGATCATACCCAGGCTTCTGTTTCATCTGCCCCCAGCTGTTCAGCTCTCAGGGGAAAGGCTAAGTGGTGCAGGAAGAGGGGAACAGAGAGAAAGAAGACCGGCAGAGGTGGTAGGGGTTTGAGGCTTAGCAGGAACCAGAAGAAAACCCACCTACAGACAGACAGACTGAAGGTCACTGACCTTCCCTCTGTCCTTCTAAAGTGAGCAAGGCTGAGGGGGAGACCCAGGCAGAGTAGGGATGTGGCGTGGGTTAGGGTTAGGATTAGGGGAAGGGTTAGGGTTAGGGTTAGGATTAGGGGAAGGGTTAGGGTTAGGGGTGATTCTGGGATACCCAAGCTTGTCAATGCCGATTCTTACCTGGAACTTGTGCTACTGTGTTTTTATTTCCAGGATTTTTATTGATTGTTTTTTCATTTTCAGCATTTGGCACTTCCTTTTTAACCTTTGAAATATTTATTGGGGATGGCAACAATTCCCCTCAAGTGTACTGACAGTGACTTGGAGACTAACTGAGGGCTTGAAGTCTGGGGATTGGAAGGCTCTTTGAGTCTCTGATTCAGCCCAAGAGCAAGGTAGCCACTTTTCCCGACTCCTCCATGCCTCTTTCCCCTCCCCCGACCCCTGACCGCTGCTCGGAGGACCTTCACCTGCTAGTCCACTAAGAGGACAACTGTCGTTCATGAGGAACCGAAGGCTGTGGTTGCTTCTGTGCTGCACAGCTCCCTGCTGAACGGCATCGTGAACCCCACTGGCTCTGGGACAGGCAGATCCTACCTTCCCTGCCTCCTTTCCTCCTTACTGTCCCCATGAGGAATGGTCTAGTTAGGAGAGACAGACGCTGGTTCCCAGAAAGTTCATGTCCCAGAAGAAGATGAGGGGTCAGGTTAGAGAAATGAGGGCGGAAGTTACCTGGGTACCCAGTGACAATTTAGAGAGGAGTCTGTACTTTAAGGGCTAGGGAGATAACGTAGTGGGCAGAGAGGCAAAACACTCGCCACTCACAGTTGCCAGAACGCTGTCCGCTGTCCGAGCAGTAACATGCCTCTGAAACCCCAGCTTCCTGTGGAGAGATGGGAGACAGAGACAAGAGAATTCCCTAGAAGCCCCCCAGCCTTCTAGCCTGGTGTACACAACGGCAAAACCCAATAAAGATACTTCCTCGAACAAGATAGAAGGTGACAGCACTTGAGATTTTTCCTTGACTTCCACATGTGAAATCAAGTGTGATACGTAATGGCTACTTCCACTCACACACACATGCACGCACACATGCATGTACACACACATGAACACACACACTTCATATACACATCCATGTAAAGAATTTTATAAAGGAATCTGTGGTCGTATGGTAGCAAAATGTCCAGGGCCAACATATTTCATAGAAAGAGTCATTAGTCTGAAGCATACCACTACGTGTGGCTAGGGCCTTTATGAACGTGTGGTACAAACAGGTCCAAAACAAAACAAAAGAAAACAGAAAAGAAATCAAAGCATGGAGTTCTGGCAAATGAATGCAGCAGTGGTTCCTCTCTAGACAGGCTAGTGCTGAGAGGTTAGTATAAAACCTGAGCTGGGTTCAGGGAACAGAGGGAACTGTGGTGGTACAAAGGAAAGTGGTCCTTCTCTGCTTGAGAGGACCTGACGGCTTCTTAGAGGTGAGGGAGAGGGTTCCCAAGCATGCTGCTGAAGAACTGGAGGAAGAGCGTGCCGCAGAGGAAGCCTGTGAGTGACCTGTGCTCTGATGGGCTCACGGCAGCACGGCAGTCTACGGTCAGTGGAGGGAGCGGAGGTTAGAGAAGCCACGTGGCAAAGGGCTTCCTGTCTAGGAATATGGACTTCGTCCTTGCCGTCTGGGATCCTTGGGATCTAGGAAGAGAGGGGTGTGAGGAGGCTCGCATTCCTTGTGGGGGATGCACTGACATGGTTGGGAAAAGAGTAGGGAGTAGGCAAATGCTGCGGTGGGAGACGGAGAGGGAGACGGAGAGCGGAAGAAGAGGAGGGGAGGGCAGAGCAGAGAGGAAGCGAGTGGGAAGAAGTGGGAGAGGAAAAAAAAAGACAGTCCTCAGGGGACCTCCACCATGACAGGAAGGGTGAAGAGAGAAACCAGTACAGTGTTTGTGGTAGAACTGAATCCTGGGTGACAATCTAGTGGGTGCAATCAGGGAGAAAGAATTAAGATGGTTCTTGGAGTGTCTGTGTGAATGGTGGTGTCGTTCACAGGACAAGGATCTAAAAGGAAGCATGGATATTGGGAGATCAGTTCTGTGCTAGGCATATTGGGAACGAGATGCCTGTGAGAAGTTCCAGTGAGAATAGATGCCCAGAATTTTTGGATGAAGCAGGAAGTTACAGAAGGAGGGGGAAGTCAGTAGACACGGTGTGGAAGTTGGGGAAGGCCTGGGTATACATCTGCTGCTTGCCAGGAGTTGAAGCAAAGAGCTTGGATGAGATTATTTAGGGTGAACCACTAAAGTAGGGGCAAAAGGAGGGCTGAGGGAGAGAACGTCAAATAAATAAGCACTCTGCAGAAGAACATGGAGCCTCCAAAGGAGATAAAGACCAAGTAGAAGTTCCTGTGGCAAGGCCTGGAAATATGCTGTCATGGTGGTGATGGTGCCGTCTGCTGCCTCAGAGGGACGAGGTAAGGAAAGGATCTCAAAATGTCCATAAGGTGGACATGGGTGAGGTCAGTGTCAATGGGATAAAGATGAAAAAGGCAAAATTGCTTGGAGAGAGGAGTCAAAGGAAAGGGAGGAAGTGTGGATGTTTCCTTCAGAGGGCTTGGTGGTGTCCCTAAGAAGAGGGATGCAAAGAACTTGAAGTTGTTGTTGTTGTGGGGATGTTTCTCTAAGGGATACACAATACCAAAAGAGCATCACCACTCAAGATGTGTCTGTGGGGAGATGTGTGCTTCCGGAAAAGGGTGGGCTCCAGAGGAAGGATACAACAAAGCTGATGATGGTGATGATGGTGGTGCTAGACCTAGAGACCTCAGAGAGGCGGGGGCTGGGAAGGTCCCCCACAATGTCACACATCCCCTGACCCCCAAATAAAAAGCTCTTCTTTGGGGATTAAATGGGGATTAAAAAGATCTAAGAGCAGATTCGTAAAGTGAAGAAAGAAAAGCTTGAGGAAGGCATATATTAGAGTTCGGTTGCAGATAACAAAATACAGGAACGTGAATCAATGCAGGAAGTAATCAGGCATTGGATGCTCACAAAGCCGTTGGGGGGTTGGAAGACTCTGGGATGAATCCAGGAGGATCGCATCACTGATTTCTTTAAAGAGTTGCTCACTACCTCAACCACCATCAAGAAATGGATGTGCCAAGCGCAGGTGAAGGGGAGCTTGTAACCCATAGAGACAAATGCTGAATCCAGGGAACCCTCCCTTGGCTGTGACACAGGAGTCAGGAAGCCATGACTCTGCTTTTGGATACAGAACCAAGTTTTCAAATTCAAGTCTCCCCGAGAGTTGTTTGTCAGAAGAACCCGAGTGTCTCTCCAACTGTAAGACAGTGGAGCCTGATTGTTCAATGCTATAGGAATGCCCATCTCAGTCCCACATTTAAACTCCAATAAAATAATAGCAATATCAATGTGCTCCCAATGCAACTGTCCCTCTGTATGAACAGCCCCCTCCAATGATGCATCCGTGCTGTGTCCATTCATCTAACCACAGCGGGTGTCAGAGGCTGTGTCGGTAGGGTTCAGTAGACCACATCTGGAACCTCAGCTCAAAACTCGCAATCTAATTACCCTTACTCATTCTCATTCTCCAAGTGCAGGATAGATATGCACCAATGTCATCAGTGGCTTGTGGGTACACTGGCTCTCAGGAAGGAGAGCAAGGGCTCGACCCGATGCACGTTTCCTATTTCCTTAGTTTAACTGGTAGCCAAGTCAGACTGCAAACATCCAAAGTGCTGCCACTGAAGACATCTGAGGTTATGGGAGACGAGGCGATGGTATTGGTAAAGCTCCTGCCTTGCTAATATGAGAAAATGAATTTGGAAGCTCAACATCCATGTAACTACTAGGTAGGTGTGACTACCTGCTTGTGAGTCCTATGCTCCAGAGGGAAGACAGCAGATCCCTAGGGAAATCTGGGTAGACTCTGGATTCACTAAGAGACCCTGGCTCTCTCTATAAGATGTGCTGTCTACCTCTGGCCTTCACACACACGCACTGGCTCACATGCATGCGAACACACACAGAACATACAGACACAGACAGACAGACGGACAGACAGACGGACACACCTCATGAGAACGGTTCTCAGGAGTCCATGTCGTTTGGCTCCAGCTTGCCATCCCTGCCTCAGTCCTCTCTGGTGGCACAGATCTCTGTGATTAGAGCCACCGCAGAGGACTGACTTTGACTTCTTTGTAGGGGACTGGTGTCCTCAGACACTCTCTCTTGATCGTTTCTGTCTCGACTTTCCATATTCCACAGGTCAGGCTGGCCTATATCTGAATGTGTATTTCAGCTCTGCATCCACATAGAATGCTTACAGAGCAGAAACAAATCTGTTTGTCCCACCCTCTTTTGGTCCCAACTCCATGAGTTTCCAGAATCTTATTCCTTACTCAGCCCATGACCAGAAATTCTCATTGACAGAGCTCTGAGAAGCCCTAAAAGCGCTGGAGCTTCTCTCTTGTCCGCGCACGGTCACTCCACTAAATGACCACAATTCCCTTGGGGGGAATTTGGGAAGAAGAGTTACAGCATCAGCTTGCGATGTCACATGCGACAGAGTACACCGTTTTCCTCCTCACCTGATGTTGTCTGGGAATTTAGCGAAGATGTATGCCCCCTTTGATATCCTCAAACAATTTGTCAGTTCTCTCTCTCTCTCTCTCTCTCTCTCTCTCTCTCTCTCTCTCTCTCCTCTCTCTCTCTCTCTCTCTCTCCTTTCCGCCCTCCCTTTTCCCCCTTCCTTTTTCTGTCCCTCTTTCCCTTCTCTTTCTTAACTATTCACATAGGATCTTGATGATGGAATTTCCCACATATTTTAGTCCTTGCTATCCACAATTGTTCAGCAACTACCTTTATCTGGTTCTGGTGCTGTCTGTGTCTACTGTACTTGTGTTTCTTACATAGCCAATGGTTTGTTTGTGGCTTTACGACATAACCAGTGCTGGAATCTCTTTACGCAGGAACAGGGTCATAGAGACAGCTCAGACAGTAAAGTGCCCACTGTACCATAAGGAACTGAGTTCTACCCCAGAACTCACATACAAAGACAAGCGCCCGAGAGTCTGTACAGCACTTAAGAGCACTTGTTTCTCTTGCGGAGGACCTGGGTTTGGCTCCCAGCACACACATGGCAGCTGCAACCACCTGTAACTCTGGTTCCAGGGGATCTGACCCCCACAGGCACCAGGCATGTATGTGATGAACATGCATACATACAACCCAAACACTCATACCCATAAAATAAAAGCCATTGGACAGTTCCAACCCTGGGGTGTGGAGACATGAAGATCCGCTGATCTCACTGGCCGGCCAGCCTACCCCAGCTGGTTAGCTCCAGGATTATTGCGATGTGGAGGCCCAAAAATGTGAGCCGATTTCCGTCTTGACCAAAGGTCAGAGAGTTGGAACTCACCTCTCTTCCTTCAAGGTTATTGTGTTTCTACCTCAAACAAAGGTCCTACCTAGATTTAGAGCAGAGAATTCTGCTTTCTCAAGGTTATTGTCAACAGGTGTGGCTAATATCCAACCCTTGTGTTTCGGGAATAGAGAAGTAGATGTGTTTCTACCTCAAACAAAAGTCTAAGGATCCAACTTCTGTTCCACTTCCCTTAAGGAGATAACATTGGATTCCACCCAGGGAGTGGTTTGCCTACAGAATGTTTTGGCCTGGGGTGTGAGCGTGGCTTGTTTTGTTCTAGCAACAGAATGTTTAACTATGAATGTAGCCCATGACCTTCAACTGGCCTGTTTATTTCCTTGTATCATGTTAATTCAGTTTTTTTTTTTTAAATCTTACTCCTACCTCTTGGGATGGGGTATTTTAAGCAATTGGAAATTAAACATGAGTGATTTCAGTATTCACTGGAACTCCCTCCTGGTTCTATTTTATGCTTTCTGTCTTATTATTTTTACACATGTCTTTGTATTCTTTTATTTCTGATCCCCATGCTCCGACCTTGGCAAGTAGTATTTTAGTCGAGGCTGGTCCCCAACATTGAGAGACCACTGTCTGAAAATGAGAGTGACAGAGAAAGACAGCAGATACCCACCTCTGGCTTCCTCATACACATACAGAACATGTGCTTGTACCCCTTCCCACTCATGCACCCCCCCCCCACATATGCATGCATCTGAACACAAATACTCATGCTTGTGCACAGACACCTGCACCTGCACACACAGATCTGCCTTCTATCCTTTTTCCCTTCCCCCTTCCTCTCTCTCCCCAGTTTTCTTCCTTTCTCTTCTCTACTTTCGTTTCACTTACATACAAGTTACGAACTTTCTGACTGGCTCTCAGAACACAGAGATTGTCTTTAACGGTGATCTGGAGGCTGAGTCAAGTGTTAAGGGCAAAGGACAGTCTCAGCAAGCAGGATCAGCTGCCTTGGGGAGGATGGGAGAGGTGGTCTCTGCCTGTGGGAGAGCTTGATAGAGTTGTATGGGTTTCAGGTGATTAGATTCACCCAAAACACATTGGATACTGCTTCTCTGATTTGGGGGGGGTCTGTGGTCTTAACTAACCATTGACCCAGCTTTCATGTAAGGAATCCGGTGAGGCTGTGAGTTCAACCAGCGCTGCAAGTTAACCACCTCTGGAGAAAAATCTCTATTTGAACTTGGGCTCTATTCATGCACTGAACTCTGAAGGTGACGAAGCTGGTTTAAGGCGACCCAGGACACTCTTAGGAGAGTCGCAGGAAGCCCCTGGTTCCCTGGCTGTATTTTGAGTCCTGAATCGAGGGTGTTGAGTTGTAGGATGCTACTGGTGTCTGCACCACAGTCGGGACTGTGGCCACAGCTCCTGCTCATGGTCAGGCGGGCACAGTCTGAGGAGGTTAGGTTGGAGGAGAGCCTGCAGGCTGGCAGGCTGATGCTGTCAATGGACAGCCTAGTTTTATAAGAAGGCTATGCTAGCAGAAGGGGCTGGGGGTAGCATAGGAAATCAAAAGATGCCTCCCTTCCCCTAACCATCTGCATGGAGTAAACGGGTGAGCTGTATCAGTGAGCTTTGTGCATAACCAGCCTCACCAAGGAATTAAACACCTACAAATCACAATACTAGAGAACCTAGACAACAATGAGGACCCTTAGAGAGACATCCATGGATCTAATCTACATGGGAAGAAGAAAAAGTCACAATCTCCTGAGTAAATTGGGAGTATGGGGGCCGGGTGGTGGTGGCGCACGCCTTTAATCCCAGCACTCAAGAGGCAGAGGCAGGCGGATCTCTGTGAGTTCGAGACCAGCCTGGTCTACAAAGCTAGTTCCAGGACAGGCTCCAAAGTCACAGAGAAACCCTGTGTTGAAAAAACAAAACAAAACAAAAAAAAAATTGGGAGTATGGGGACCATGGGAGAGGGTTGAAAGGGGGAGGGAGAGGAAGGGAGGGAAGCAGAGAAAAATGTATAGCTCAATAAAATCAAGTTAAAAAAAAGACTAAAAAAAGAAAGAAAAAGAAAAAGGAATTAAACAATGAACTCTTGCCAGACTCAGAATCAGCAAGTGCTAGTTCTAATTATCACTGAAGTGAGTGGTGGATGGAAGGAGTCGGGTGGGTGAAGAGTGGGCAGGTCTTACTATTGCAATAAAGATGCAGGAAGGGCAGTGGTGGAAGGTGATTCAGGGGCCTGCCCTCCCTTCCCCTTCTCTCCTTGCCCTCCTCTAATGTCCTCTGTTGGTAACAGCTTCAGGGTACAATTCGCACTCCATACCCATTTAAATCATACAGCTCAAAATATTCTTACCTATATTCCCACAATGGTATAGTCATCATTACAAATGACTATAGGACATTTTCATCAGCTCAAAACCCAAACAAACGTTGGGGGTGGGGTGCAGCTTGGTGGGAGAGCACTTGCCTAACACCATTGACTCGCTCCATTGAGAGCTCTGCAGGCAAACAACCCCTCTGTCTTCTTCAGTCATCACCCCCAAATTCCCATCACCCCAAATCGAGGAACCCACTAATCTAGTTCCTATCTCTGTTTCCAGGTTAGCCTGCTTTGGCTAATTCATATAAATGAGGTAAGAATGCATACTCGCCAGCCTGCTTTCTGAAATGGCCTTTTATTTCAGCTGGAAGAATCCTTCAGCACAACAGAGCACCAGTGGTAGACTATCAGACAATAGTAACAGGTGTGCACATGTGTACGGTGTGCACGTGTACACATGTTTGCATGTGTGTGCTGGTGAAGGAGCAGGATTTGCAGACTCAGATTTCACATCCTTGGAATGTAATAATCCCCCGCCTGTTTTTTTTTTCCCCTCTCTTGCAATGTGCTTAGAAGGGAAAATGCCAAAAGCCAAGAGAAAACAGAATCCAGGAGGTTGCCAGTGAGTCACTCAGTGGCTCAGGCCTGCTGTGCAAAGCAAGGCTGGGAAATCTCCGCCCTTGGGGCTCCCCTCTGATGGAGTGAAGGCACAGGAAGAAGAGACCAAACCGCGCTGATCTGGGGGGGACAGGTGGATGGGAGAGGAAGATGAGAGCGGCCCACAGCAGATCGCCACAATGGAAATATTGAATGGGTGGTGATGAGAAGCGCACAGAAGACTGTAGAGAGGTCACTGGGAGGGCGGTGGCCTGTCTTCTCCACACAGGAATGTATGCAACGGAGCATCCAGCAGGCATCTGTGTTTTTAGTGTGGGCATCACCGAGTGGCACAGAGATGGAGTTGGGGGCTCTGGCATGGCAGTCCCATGACAGAATTAAAATGCCTACCAAGGTCCACTCTTGCTTTTTGCATTCTTTCCCATGCCTTCTAAGTCAAAGAGAGAAAATCCTCTTGGTGGCGTGAGCCCACCAAGTCCTGTTTATGCAGTGCATGAGGCCGGCTCTGTGCATGCGCCGTGCTGGCTGAGTTACCTCTCCAGACTCTATTTTTAGACCTTAGTCAGTGTAAAGAAAATTATTACTTGAATAACAGTAGGTGGTGCACAGATATGACAAAGACGGTGGTGACTGGATGAAAACGGAGCTAGAGGAGTGTCAGAGTCATTGTCGGCCCAGTCCGTGTGTGACTCATGGCTTTCCGCAGGGGAAACTCCACTGAACTCAGACTGCGTGGCTCCCGGCCCTGCAGACCTCAGTTGCAGACACTACGAGTGGGGATGCCCCTAGTCCCTGCATTTCCTGTTGGAGGGCAAAGGGCGGTCGGTGTGCATATCTGTCTGTCTCGCCACAGTGTCTGTCCTGTCCGCACAGCACACAGGATCCATTAGCACTTCTTAGCTGAGAGCATGAATGAGCAAACAGTTGTCATCTCATTATTGCCCTAACACAGAAGGTAGTCACGCTGCACATCTACTTGCAAATTCATCGCAATACGAAGCAGCTGCAACCGTGCAATGCACCCTGCCCCTAACTTCCTTGAGCCAGCTTCATTTTTAGTCAATAATCAATTTCCTTGTTGTGCACAGCGGGAATGAAGATGCTGGGGATGCTGGGGAGATGTGATCGCTTCTCGGCCTTGAAGGGGGCGCGGGGCGGGGCGGGGGGGGGATGCTGGAGCCAGGCAGACCCAGACCCAGCCTTCTTCCTCCTCCTAAATCTTGGTGTCTGGGACACTTTTGACCATTTCAAGTTGGAAGAGTCTCCCCCAGGTATAAATTAACCAACAAGATGGTCCTGAGCCACCTTGGTGAATGTCGTGAGTGTCTACAGTAGAGAAGGAGAGAGTAAACGATGAAGCAACCCGCCCCAACTCAGGGAGCCTTGCTCAGGCTCCTTTGCCTTAGCTAGCGATGGGCTTGCCGGCTGGCTGAAGATTCAGGTCTGCCAAGGGAAGTCCTTAGCCCCAAGCTTTGCTTAAACATGCAAACATGGAGCAAAATGGGCAAAAATACCTATGCTAGGAAAGCCCTCTCCTGCCGAGAGCCTGCAGGCTGGTGGCTGGGCCAGCAGCAGGGGCCCTTTGGGCAGGTGACCTAAGGGACTAAACACTCGCTCTCTAGACTGCAAGAGACCCTGCCGCTCCCTCCCTCAGGAATGTGGGCAGTGCGATGTTGGCATGGTGACCAGCTGGCCGATCTCCCCCTCCTCTGCATCTTGAGGAGCAGAATGGGGGCCCTGCTAGCTCCACTGGCTCCGAATGGCAGGGAGAGCCCAGTCCAGGAACTGAGGGGGCCTACAGCTCCACTACTGCCCGGGAACAATGAAGCTGTTGCCCTGGCAACAGAGAGTGGCCTCTCCCTGGGCCTCAAGGCTGAGTCTGGGAATAGGTGTCTTAAGAACAGGAGGTGGGAAGAGAGGGGTCTAGGCTGTTCTCAGAGCTGGGAGAAGGATGTCGCTTAGGACGGGAGCCCAGCTTCTCCCCAGAGAAGATGATCGGAGCCCTGTTGGCCCATTCTCCAGGACCATTGTTGGAGGCGTTGCCGTGGAGTCCCTCAGGAAGGGAGAATAACCGCAAACAGTCTAGCTCTCTGAGTAAGGACTCACCCCCTCTCCAGCTCTCACAGCTTCCGAAAGCCGGTCAGGGTCAGTGGATGGTGAAGTTGACACATGGGGCTGACAGGATGACTGCTGTAACTTTGAGGTCATCCTGAGAACTCTGGGCTGTCTGTGGCTGCCGAGGGCACAGATTGGATTGAGGTGCTGATACACACAGGTCAGGGCCAGGTCCTCTGCTCTCTGAGCCTGAAAGCTAACAGACCCTTCTAGGAACCCTGGGGGTTTGTTTCTGAAGTTCTTTCTTCTTGGGCAAGACAGTTCAGCTTCAGATCTAGCTGCCAGGCCCCAGGGAGTCATTCCAGTCCTCAGCATCCGGTCTCCCCAGCTGTAAAGCAGGCCTCACCAGGGTGGCACATTGGCATTGAACAGGGCAGAAGCCCCTCGTCTCGGGGATACAGGAGGCCCACTTGTTTCTCCCGTCGGAATACTGCAGCTCAGTAATGCTTCTTGGCATTACACAAACTGTCCAGACACCCATCTGCAGTGACCCTCCTTCTTCCCGAAGCCCCCACACCTAGGTACTTATTAACCTTCTTGGGAGCCCTGTTTAGGAAGAACGTGGCTCTGTCGTGGCAACGGCTGGCTCTGAGAAGGGGCCGTTGCAGGTTCCCCTTGCCTACCTGCATTTCCTATTCCCCCTTTTGAATTTCAGTTGATTTCACCAAGAAAATGAAGAATTAAGAAAGGGCGAGGTGCTTCTTGAGAAAGGCCTGCAGGCTCAAGAGGCACTGGGGGTGGGATCTTGTCCCAAAGACGTCCCAGGCTTTGTGAACATTGTACCTCCCAGGAGGCAGGCGGCAGGGGAACACCTGCTCAGCTACTGGCCCACCCACACCTTCCATCCTATGGCTTGCCCACCTCCATAATCAGCACCCAATATCACGATTAGGAAGCCTGCGTGGGTGTTGGGGGAGAGGAAGGCGGGGGCCAGGCTCATAGCCAGACTGTCCCCTTACAGAACTCGTGGCTCCCTCTTGTGGCTGTAAGGCCTCATGACGCCTGGCGTCCTGTCCAATGCCCTTGGCGACTAGCAGCTCAGAGTTATCCTCCTCCTCAGGAAAGGCTGGTTGTGCTGTCAAAGTAAAATCATGCCTAGCTCAAGTCTTATTGGAACCCCAGGACTCTTTTCTGCTCCCTCCTAATCAAGAACCTTGCTGGTAAATCAGGGGTGGTGGCGCGCGCATTTAACCCCAGCACTCGGGAGGCAGAGGCAGGTGGATTTCTGTGAGTTTGACGCCAACCTATTCTACAGAGCAAGTTCCAGGACAGGCTCCAAAGCTATACAGAGAAACCCTGTCTCGAAAAACAAAGAAAGAAAGAACCTTGCTACCTTGCTGGCATCTACTGTTCTCCGGAAGGCAGACCGCTGGCTGTGCTGAATGAACTGTGGGCCGGGGCAGCCTCTGTCCAGAGACCTTGTCTGGTCTGAGAGCAACTAAGACTGTATGAGAAGCTCATGGACGATTTAGGGATCTCTGTAGGTCACACGACGAGGCTGTGCCCATCGTTGTCTCCGTGGGCAGAAACTGAGAAACTGAGGCACCAATGGCTGCTCTCTGGTGCCTCCATGCAGGGCTGTGTGCTCCTTCCAGTCTGAGGTCCTCCAGCCGAACCCATGGCCCCCTGAAAGAAATGATGTGCAAACACTGGACTCACAGACTTTTCTGGAGAGAGCTTCAGGGCTAGCGTCACTTCTCAAGGGACTCAGAGACTTACAAACCCCAGCAGAGCAAAGGGAATGTTCTTCATCACCCTGTGCCTCCCTCCCCACACTCCCCATGCTCGCCACTGTGGGAGGGGCACACACTGCCTTTGTATCTGTCTAGAGCTCCTTTGGGCTGCCCTCGGGGACAGATTGAAACCTACAAAAGCATTTCAGACCCATTTCTTCCCCAGCACATGCATTTCTGCCCCCAGAATGACCCAGCTCGATTGCCCTCCTTAGTCACCGGCTTGGGATCCAAAGAGTGTTAGCTGTTTCCACAGTCTCCTTCCCCTTAACAAGGCACAGCGTGTCGCCCCCAGGAGTACTGGGATGAATGTGACTGTGGATGGGCAGGTGGCATTGCTGCGGGAGCTGTGACTTCCCTCCGCATACAGAGGGGAAAGGGAACGTCACAGGACCGTCTTCTGGGGAGGCTGCTTCGTAGAGTTTGATGATTCAGTAGCTAGACCACGATGAGCTATTACACAGCTGACTGAGGGACAGCCACAGGGCTAAAAGATGTTTAAGGCAGAGAACAGAGATGGTGTGGTGGCCAGGGATGTGCTGTATAACACTTGAGACACTCAGGGCTGTGGATGCAGCTCACTTGGTCCAATGCTTGTCCTGTGTTTGATCCCCATTGCCGCATAAATGGAGTGTGTGGTACACGTGTCTAATCCCAGCACTCAGGATGTAGTATCAGCAGCGTCCAAAGGTCAAGGCCAGCCTGGGTCACATAAGGTATGTTGGGGGTGGGTATTCAAGATGTGTCGACACTTGCGCTGGAGTTGGATAAGACAGGAGCGCCAGGTACAGACTGTGAAATGTTACAGATGAAGAAACACAGGACCATACTCACCTAGTGATGCCCTTAAAAGTTCATCTAAGTGGTACCAAGTTCACTCCCAGTTTTAGGAGTTTGTTATATATTTTAGTCTCTGACTCATCCCTCCCCCTCTTTCTGTCTCTGGCTGTGCATCAAGTGTTTTCCTCAATAAATCTTTGCTTTACTCTTTGAGACAGGGGCTCTCACTGAGCCTGGAACTCACCTGCTATATAATGACTGGTCAGGGAGCCTCCCCCAACCCCATGAGCTCCAGAGATCCTCCTGTCTCTGCTTCCCAGTGCTGGGATTACAGGTGTGCGGCCACGCCCAGGTTTTCCATGGTTCTAGGAATGGAATCCATATCCTCCTGTTTGCACAGCAAGCACATCACCCCCTTGACCCTGGGTATTCTTCTACTGACGGATGTGTGATCTGCAGGAGTTTTCTCCCAATATTTGGGATGTGTATGACTGTTGACCACCAACCAGCCTCTCCATTAGGATAAGGGGATGCACTGATGTCCGTGAACAAGACAGGGTACAGCTGGTAGAGGTGGGTAGTTGTGAAGGAATCACCCTTCGGGTGCTCCCTGCTGCCGTTGACTGCGGAGTTCCTGTATGGGTCGTATGTGTAGCTTGATCCATAGGAGAGAACTGTGGGTACCTGGGGGAGGGTCCTAGCCCAGTTCCCATTGCCGTGGGAGTCCTTACTCCCTTAGCTGTTCTCATGCTATTTCACTCTCTAATCCAGCCTGGCATGGAATCCTCCTGCCTCAGTCTCCTAAGTGCTGGGATCATGGAACTCCTCAGTTCCTCTCTAGAATACTGTTATAAAGGGTCAAGCATAGCCCTGCCTGTTCTCATTCTTTGCTGTCTGGGTCATGATGGGACCCTGTGTTCCTGCATATGCTCCTGGTGTGCCACGGAGGCCAGACCTCCTGGTCTCGGTCTTGGAGCCTCCCAAATTGTGATCTAAATGAACCTTTTCCTCCTCATAAGAGAGTGGTCTCGGGTATTTTGTTGTAATCCTACAAAGCTGACTAATACGTACGTGTTCCTGTTATAATCCATTTCCCCATCCTCCGTCATGAAGGCTGAGCCATGAAGCACATTGCCATGAGGAAGGAGGTAGGTCCCAGAACAGAGCTCCTAGTTAGAGAGGGGAGACCCACTGCAGGGAGGGTGATTTGCATACAGGAAAATAAAATAGCAGATCAAAGATGAAGATGAGGTCAGGACTCAGAGCCAGGTGGTGATGGCAAGGTATACAGTAGTCGGTGGCAGAAGAAGTATCTTTCCTGTGATGACCAGGCAGAGAAGACAACGAAGGTCGCACCAGAGAATGTCCACCTAGCTTCTCCACCTCTGCAGTCCACTACCACTCTGAGTTTGAATGTCTGGCTTGTCTCTCCATCACAGAACACCTAAGCGATGGCTGAGGAACCTGGGCAGTGCAGGCTCCCCCAGGGAGGTGGTACTCAGGGAGTACTAGGATGAGGCATCACTCAGGGAGGGAACAGGACAGAGCCCCCGGCAGATGGACCCCACAGGCCTGGAGTGGGAAGCAGCTCAGTGTTTGAGGAGCAGAAAGCATTCTTGTGCAGAGATGGCTCAGTGATGGAGAGGCTGATGAAAGAGAGGGGCTTTTCCATGAGCCAGTACCACCGTCACCTGCGTCTCCTGGCCTCACAGCCACCATGGTATTCTAATCATCTGTTGTCTGCAGAGCCTTTCCTTCTGACAGGACACTGCTCGCCCTCCTCCTCTGTTGAACTCCATTCCTGCCCACCCTGTGTTTATTATCTTGTTATTTTGGTGGGATTGAACCCTGAACACATATCAGGCAAGCACTCTATCATCAAGCTACACCCCTAATCTTTGTGTGTGAGTTATATGTGCATGTGTGTACGTGTGTGTGTGCACATGGGGGCCGGAGAAAGATATTGGCTGCTCAAATCCCATGTGACCCCTTGCCTCCATTCCCCATAGTGCTGGGGTGACAGAGTATGCACACCCACACTAGGCTTTTTACATGGGTGCTGGAGATTTGAGCTCAGATCCTCAAACTTGCATAGCAATTGCTCTAAACCATGTCCCCAGCCTCTTCCTGTGTTTAGACCCACAATTGCTATTCTCTGAGAAGCTCCTCTGACCTGACCTTCTCAGGTGGAAAGGACCCCCTCCCCTTCTTTGTACCTCTGTTAAAATCGCCCCCCCCAAGTGTGTGTGTGCACATGTGTGCGTGCATGTGATCACTAGTGACCACGCATTTGTGGAGGCTCGAGGTCAACCTCAGATGCTGTCTACCTTGTTTATTGAGACAGATTCTCTTACTGGCCTGGAGCCAACCCAGTAGTTGAGCTCTCTGTCTGGCCAGTGAGTTCCTTCTGTTTCCACCTCCCTAGTACTGGGATCACAAGTGCAGCCACCATGCCCAAGCACGTGGGAAAATCCCATATGGGTTCTGGGGGCCCAGGATGCTCCCTGATGAGCCATCTCCACAGCTCCATCCGCAGTTCTTTCTGAATCTCACCACCATGTCTTCTCCTGAGACCCCTTTCTGGTCATCTGACTGGTATTCCTGGGGGCAGACCCCGAGTCTCACTGGTCACCTGAGTCTGTTCCTGGGAGCAGACTCTGAGTTTCACTTCGTTTGGTGTTCCCCGTGTTTTCCTGGTGCTTGTTTCTACATCGCCGCCCCCTGGGCTTTCACCTTGTTAGTTTCTCTTGAGGCTTGGGTCCCTACCATCTACCTGCCCACCGGGTCGCTCATCAATGTCTGCAGGAACGACTGTTCACATGTGTGCATCTTTCACAGGTTCGCAGAGCACTCTTGGTCTGGGGACCATCGTTTGAGATCCAGTAATCACGCTGACCACAAGATCAAGTTCAGCCCCAGCCCATCTTCCTTTATTGCCGTATCATCCGCCTGCTTTCCTAAGCCAGAACCCTGGGACCCTCTTGATGCCTCACCTCTGTCTAAAGCCCCGTAGCTAAGGATCGTGGGTCATCGGTTTCTCTCTTCCTCGGCATTCTCTCCTGTCTGTCCTCAGTGCAGGGGCCCTACCTCCTCCCGGAGTTCTCTCCTTATCAGCACTTCGGCACCAGTCTCCTGGGCCCATCTGACCCCTCAGTCCACTCTCTAATAGACCTGCATCAGTGCAATCATATTATGCAGAGGGTGGAAGATGGCAGTGGCTCCTTTTCGCTGTCTGCCAGAGGGCTCTGTCTAGAGCATGCGCCCCTCCCGCTCGCACACTGGGTTGATGAGCTCCCCTCCCACCAGAACCGCTTCTGCTCTTCTCCCACCGCAGCCAGGCTGGACTCCTCACCTTTCCTTGTTCTCTCTCAGGATTCTAAGCCCAGTCTTCTGGCCATTCCTTCTGCAAACTCACCCAGGAAGAACTGAGTTTCTTTGCTCATCTATTGATTTAGAAAGGGAGCAAGCGAGCAGGAGAGTGCTCAGACATGCGCCACTGTGCAAAGGGCAAAGAAGAAACTTGCAGGAGTCAGTTCTCCCCTTCCACTTTGGGTTCTGGGGACCAGCACCACAGATTCCCTGAGCCATCTTATCAGAACCATTATCATCATCACCATCTTCCTCCTCCTCCTTCATCACCACAGACAAGGCTCCTTGTCTCCCAGGCAGACAAGGCTGGCCCTGCCTCCTGTGTGCTTGGATTACAGCAGTGTTCCACCATACCTGGTTTATGCTGTACAGGCAACAGCGGGCAGGGCTGGCTTCACACATGCTAGACAAGCACTCTGCCAGCTGAGCTACACCCAGAGCCTGCTCCACTTGAAAAAGGAAGGAAGGAACAGTCTTCTCAAACTCTGCATGCTACTGTGTCTGGCATGCATAAGTCTTTCAGGTGGGCTTAGGCTCTTCCAGAAGAAGACTAAGAATTCACACATGTCCTCTATGCTGTTAAGTGAACACAGCATTAAACTGACACCTAATGTCTTTGTATTAGTTGATGACCAACATAGAGACCCATAACTCTGTGAAGATACCGAAAGTAGAAGACTGAGGAATGAACACACATACTGCACCCCCACACCAAAACTCAGCGATCATTGTGGAAGAGTGGACAGAAAGATGAGGGCCAGAGGCTGTGCGTGACTACAAGGAAACTGTCTTCTGGATGCAGCAGGGCACAGGACCTGAACTAGCTCAAGCCAGACTGAGTGTCCGCATGAAAGGCAGAGTGAGGCGTGAGAGTCCACCCTCAGCTGTGCAGCTGTTTGTCAGCTGCTGGGCAATGAAAAGTCAGCTTCTCCAGGAGCACAGCCTCTGGTGAGGTGACCATGCTCCAGTGCATCCAAGAGTATCTGGGCAGCACAACTTCGTTTTAAAAGCGTAGAAAATAAAATTATACAAAGTTGGGTGGGTAGGGAAGGGGGTAGAACTGGGGTTTAGAGTTGGGGGAGGGGAAGATATAAGCAAATATCTTCCATGTATAGCAAGTCTCTCAAGATAAAATGATGCTGCTGTAGGGACAGAAGGATGGAGAGACTGCTCGGTGCTTAAGAGACCTTGCTGCTCTTGCAGAGACCCATATGGGGGCTCGCATCTGTCTAGAACTCCAGTTCTAGGAGATATGATATCTTTGGCCTCCATGGGCCCCAGGCACACACATGGTTCACAGACATACATGCAGGCAAACCCTGCCCATCCCCAACAGGGATAGGGTAACTATCAATCCTGTGGCCTCCAAAGCTGAACCCTGTGTGGGTGAGATTCTGAGAGAAAAACACTTGATCTCAAAGGTGTTGTGGCAGAGAACCTGGCCACTGGTTTCCTGTGCCAATGAGCTTTGGCATCCCTTCCTTGGGGGGATCTTGTGTGGTCTGTAGCCTTGGTCATATGGCAGCCATATCTGGCACCTATAGCTGGTAGGTGAGTAGACTTGAAGGGTAAGACACACAGGGGAGACACACATGTATATTCAGAGGCACTGTTCTTTTGGGAGCTGTGGGAGGCCCTGGCACGACCTTCAACACAACCTGCCTGTGCTTCCTTAGCAAGAAGGACCAGAACCTGCTCCATCTCACAGCCAGAGTCTTCCAGAACTCTTAAGTTCTGTGCAGTCTGGAGAGAGGAGCAGTGGCTATTTCCTAAGAAGCTGAGAGTAGTTGGCACCAAGGGCTCTGCTCTGGCCTTTTAAGTGGGCATCTGTCAGTATGCCTCCACTGGTGTTAGAGTGCTTTTGGAGATGGGTGAAATTCATTGTCTAACACCATGCTAACCTGTGGAACTTTGATTTCTAATCTGCATGTCCTACACAGCAGCCGTTGTAAGTCCTTGCAACGAGTCCAGTATAGAGAAAGGAGAATTGTAAGTAAAACTTAATGAACTTACGTGCAAATGTCAACAGGCAGATGTGGTTAGCTAGACAGCACTGTCCTCTCCCTTCGAACTTATGCCTCCTGTGCAGCTAGCTAGCAGCCGTGAACACTTTAGTGCCTAAGCCTACCTAAGGCCCCCTGACCATAAACACCATTGTGCCTAAATATACAGTTGCCAAGGGCGGAGAGCTTGGTTCTCAGATCCTCAGCCTTGTGCCCAGTTGGCCTTGCAGGATTTGGAGAACAACAGGCAGAAGTGCATTGATTCCTTAGCCTGTCCAATTGCCTAGCTCCATGGAAGTTGCTCTGGGTACCTGACTGTAGTGGGAATGGCTGTGGAGACAGACTCTAGACTCAGACTAGAAACTATTGGAAAGAACTTAGCTACCAATACTCCAGCTCTTCACAGGCATTTTTTTATGAGGCTAGAGTGTGCTAAGTGTCCTACTGGGACTTCATTTCAACAGGGTTTTGAGGATAGATAATTTTACGGATTGTTTTGACAGGGACTTAGTTTTGTTCCTGCTGCTGTGATGAACACTCTAAAAAAGCAACTTAAAGGAGAAAGGTTGTGTTCACAGTTTCAAGACATGATTGTGGGGAAGCCAAGGTGGCAGGAATGTCAAGAAGCTCAGCACAACACATGCACAGCCAAGAGCAGAGAACAATGCATGCACACTGGGGCATGTCTCGCTCTCTCCTTGGCTGTAGAAAGGAGCTGGAGCATAAGACTCTTAATCCCTGGGTCATGGGTTCAAGCCCCACGTAGGGCGCCATTTGTAGAAAGGAGCTGCGGGCTGCATTCCTGCCACCTGGCTCCTGGCCGCTTGGCTAGCTTATGCCCTGAAATAACAACACACAAAAAGTATTCTTTTAAACACTGCCTGGCCCATTAGCTCTAGCCTCTTAGTGACTAACTCTCATATCTTGCTTTAACCCATATCTAGTAATCTGTGTAGCACCACAAAGTGGTGTCTTACCGGGAAAGATTCAGCATGTCTGACCTGGTGGCTGCTCCATCGCATCTGACCTCACTTCCCTTCTTCCCGGCATTCTGTTCTGTCTACTCCACCCACCTAAGGGCTGGCCTATCAAATGGGTCAAGGCAGTTTCTTTATTAACCAATGAAATCAACAGATTGACACATGACCTTCCCACATCATTTGGCATTCAGAGCCAAGACTGTGAAATGGTGCTGCCAATGTTCACAGTGGGTCTTCTCACCTCAATAAATATAAGAAAATCCCTCAGTCATGCCAACAGGCAACATAATGTAGACAACTCTTCATCTAGACTCTCTTCCCAGTATATCCTAGATTGTGTCCAGTTGACAACTAACCATCATAAAGACCAAGGCTGTTCAGATACATGGCTTATATTTTCTATGTCTCTGAGGTATTGCACATGAACCAAGTAACAATAAAGTAGTGGCTGCTCCCATGAAGGTGGACCTCATCTTATATGTGGAGGACTGCACAGAACAGAGTGGAGGGAGGGTGAATCCTTTCTGCCTTACTGAGCTGGAATGGAGGTCTACCTACCCTCAGTGCTCCTGATCCTTGGCTTTTCAGTCACCCTACTGGGACTCGGTGGCATCCAGCTCTTTCTAGCTGGTAGAGAAAAGATCATGGGGCTTCTAGATGTCTACAATAACATGTACTAATTCCTTATTCTAAATTATATATGATGTAGAGGGATCACAAAGAAATAAAACATTGGGATGAGCCAAGTAGTTATTTAGATGAGTATTGCAGGTGAAGGAAGCAGCAAAAACATGTTCCTGAGGCAGAGCATGAGAGGGCGCTTTACTACTGTCAGCACATGTGTCTTGGGAGGAGTAAGAGGGAGAGTAATGGGTCAAGGAAGCAAGCCAATTTGGATGGATTCTTTTTTTTTTTTTTTGAGTTTTATCTTATATAACCTATATTCAACAAACATGAGAAGAACTCATGCCTAATGGAGAAGAAACAGGCCAACTTGAAACATAAGGATGCCGAAACTGTTCAAGTGGCCAAAAGGAAGACTAAGCCCCACAAAATGAGTTTAGCAGATATAGGACAAAGAACGATCTGGAAATCTTTTCAGTGCAAAAAGTGATGTGAAATGAAAATCACAGGTGGTTAAAATGGTAGACTAGATACAGTTGAGTTAGTAAATTGGAAAATAGAATGGAAGAAATCCATCAACTTGAAATTCTTAAATATTTCCCCAGGAGTTTCTACTGGGGACTTTTAACAGTCACACTTCTGAATAAAGATTACTAGGGAGGCAAATGTTTTTATTTCCAGAACTGGGGGAAAGCCTAGTTGGAGAGTGAAGGCCTGTGTTAACAAGAAGAGCTCACACCTATTGTTGGCTTAATATATGGCTATATTTATTCCGAGGGCTTAGCGGAGTCAGGAGCTGTGCATGGCCAGCAGCTTTCCCACGCCTTTGCTGTTCTTGATGATTTAGACTCCCCTATCCTTTCTAGCTCCTGTTCCCTGGTGTTTCTTCCCTCTGATGTCATTATAGTGTTGTGGAATATTATTTTAAATAGGCAAAGATGTGTTACATTTGTTTATGCTGTGGGATATTACTTTAACTATGTGAAGGTGTGTTGCCTTTGCTAATGATGTAACAATGTGTTACATTTGTCTGTGCTGCATTTGTTTAGTTATGTAAAGACTTGTTGCTGTTTCACCTTGCCTGCCTAAGGCACCTGATTGGTCTAAAAAAAAAAAACACGGAACGGCCAATAGCTAGGCAAAAGAGGGATAGGTAGGGCTGGTGGGCAGAGAGAATAAGTAGGTGAAATCTAGGCTTGAGAGGAGGAGAGAACAAGGGAGAAAGAGAGGGACAAGCCTGGGGACAGAACAGGCACCCACCAGCCAACCAGACAGGAGCAGTGAAAGCAAGATAATACAGAAGGAAAAAAAGGTTAAAAAAAAAAAAAACGAGGCAAAACATCGACGAAGAGAAACAGGTTAAGTTATAAGAGCTAGTAAGAAACAGGCCCAAGCTAAGGCCAAGCATTCATAACTAATAACAAGTCTCTGTGTCATGATTTGGGAGCTGGTTGGTGTCCTAAAAGAAAAAGGCTGGTACACTATAGTCTTCTGCAGTTTTATTGTTTGGTCTTTTCAACATGAATTCAATAGTTTTGAGCAACTACTAAGTTCTGGGCTTGTTGTAAGAACAGAGGGTACAGATATTGATTAGACTAAGGAGCTGGGCATCTGGCAGGGGACACTTCAGTGTGGGGACTATTCCCACATGACATCTAGTAAAGAGTGCCCTAAAAAACCAGCAGAATTAAGCGGGCACAAAGGAGAAGACCTTGAGGAGCTGGCAACTTGGGTAGTAAAAAAAGCTAGCCTCAGAATGAGATGCATGCACTGTGTGATTCTGTTTCTGACACGATGGGAACGTGCAGCTGCAGGGGCAGACGGGAGGCCAGCGGCTGTCAAGGATTAATGGCAGAGGTGGTTGGGCAGAAGAGCATCAGTGGGAGAGGCCTTTGTGCGTGGTAGGAAACTCATTGTTACTTTTTATTGTGATATGAGGGATCAAACCCAGGGCCTCATAAATGCAAGGCAAGCACTGTCACAGAGCCACAATCCCCAGTCCATGGTGGAAGCTTTATATTCTGACTACTATCATGGCTACAGGACTCTACACCTCCGTGGTAACTCAAAGTATACACCAGAAACTTTGTTGTAAGTTTCAAAAGCCAACAAGCATTTGCTGAAGGTTTCTGGAAAACTGTCAGACTGTGGTGAGGTGGGGAGGCAGGACCTCACTTCCACACATACTGGAGGGTCCTCCTGAGCATAGCCTTGCCACATCCAGTCACGAAAGAGCCTGCTGCTTTGCAAATGCCACTCACTGGACTGCCTGCAGCGAGCCAGCGTTAGGGATGGCCTGACGTGTTTTGGAAAACTCTGTAGACTGCTGCCCTTGGTGGGCCCCATTCCATCCTGGCCTCTCTTTGTCCTGGGATGTATTTCCTGGGCAGACAAGAGACTCAGGGCTCATCTGACAAGTCGAGGAGTCGTGACTCTGGCTTAACAAACGATTCTTCCTTTCCAGAAAGCCCAGTCACACGACGAGCTCTGCTGACGCTGCAGCTTTCTGGTCAAAGTTTCAAGCTCTGAGTTTGTACAGCAGTGATAGATGGTTTCATTCTTCATCTTGATGCTGTGAGATGACTCAGGCAACCAGAGGCACAATCATCAGAGAGTCCAAATTAGCCCTATCTGAGGGAAAAACTACACCATGGAGCAATTTTGCTCATAAACAATTTTTTATTTTCGTTTTCGGTATGTGCCCTTAAATATTCCAAAATGTTGGAGTTTCTGATTCTCCAGGGACCAAAGGTGAGGGCACTGTATGGGACACCCAACCCTGGCTCCTGGCTCTCCTCTGAGGAGCTGGTGTGCCAGCGTCAGGGAGAGGGCTGACAGTTACGCCTAGTCCAAGACGGGGAACACAGCGAACAAGGAGTTAGTAACGCAGAGTCAGTCTGTAGAGGGCTTCAAATACACATATTCTATATATATAAACCTGTTATATAGGATTTCAATGTATTGGTATCCTTGTGATCTGCAATTAAAATACAAATGATAAAGATGTTGCACATGGCTGACTCCCCTGCTCAGCCCCCCTCCCACCCCAACATAAATAACTTACAAAGGTCAGATGACCCTAAGAGTTTCTGCTGTTGTAAATATTTTGTTTGTAAAATTGTTTCCCCTTCCTGCCCTGCAAACGATCTCTGAGGCTTGTAACATAGCAGCGTGGAATGGACGGGACTGGGGCAGGGCCCAGAGCTGGTGGGGACAACAGGAATCCCTGCTTCTCACTGACCGGCCCCAGGTGGCATTGCAGTTCCAGGGACAAGAGAGGCTACACAGGAAGCAGAGAATGGGCAGTGTGGCTCGAGCCTCTCCAGGCACGAGGCTGGACCACAGAGGAGCCTTGAAGGCATGGAGGTTTTGAAGACAGAGCAGAGCTCTAGTTGTCTTGGCTCAGTATTTACAGTGTCTGGGAAACCCCATTTCTGACGATGCCTCTTCTGAAGGTGGTTGGGGAGGAGGAACTTAAGAACCAAGCAAAGCCAGCTCTGCAGGCCAAGTCCTGTTATTCACACACACCATTCACGTGGGTACCGGCAGTGGGGCTCTGCTCTGACTGTGGCTGGGAGAGCTGGGGAAGGGAGGCATGCCCTAGGGGGAGCGCCGGCCCTTCTTCAGCATCAGGTGGCACTGGATAGTCTGGATCCGGTTCTTGGCAGGCACGAACTCTGGCTGTAGCTTCAGTGTCGACTCATACCACACCAGGGCCTTCTCAAACTCCTCCTGTGAGGACAAGGAACACTGTAACTACACACACTGTGACCAGTGACAACCCACCATGACTTTGCAGCTCTAAAGAGAGCTGAGGTGTGGGAGGAGACAGTGGCCTGTCCCTAAGGCACAACCACAAAGCAAGCAGTGGCTGTGCCCACAGACCAAATAGAAAGCAGAAAACTGGCCTGTATATGGAGTGGCAGTGGTCCCTAAAAGCCACCGCCACTAAGCCCTGAGATGTGCCTGGCATGGTACTAGTACTTTACGACGTTCCTTACTCAGGTTCGAAGCCTCAGGACTGAGGCCTGGAAAATGCTCACTGTGCATCTGCTTTGATTTTTTCTAGCATGCCTGGCAAGACAGAGCTGGAATCGGGCATCTCTTGCCACTGTATAAGATTAGAACTTTATATTTTCCTAAACATGTAAGATGTCTAGAAGTGAGCACTGTTACACTGAGCACAGTTCCACATGGGGAGACCAGGAGGCCCTGGCTGTCTCGCTCACTGAGACACACTTGCTCACTCACTGCAGCAACTTCACATTTACTGGGATAAAAACAGTCCAGTTTTAAGAAGCAAGAAGAAGGTTACACATTTGGCAATGCCAGCCTGGTCAGAGACGTCATACCTCAGAAGTCAGAGATGACACCAGCCTGGCCAGAGGCAGGCAACACCTCACTCAGGGATGGTACCCTCCTGGACAGACACACTAATATATCAGAAGTCAGGGATGACGCATGAACGGCTTCCAGCCCAGAGCCTCTCATTCTATTATCTGTTAGGCGAGCAGCATGGAACTGCTCCCTCGCCCTCTCCTGCTAATGAAAGCAGATGGCCTGGTTCCCATGTTATATATGGTTATGACAGATTTGGTAGAACGTCTGACATTTTAAGTTTTGAAATCAAGGCTGGGGTTGCAGAGCCCAGTGAGAAACTACTTGTTTAGCATGTGTGAGGACCCTGGGTTTGCTCCCCAACATCACACACATGCACACACACTCGTGAAGTCAGACCTCTTTCTAGATGAGGAAACTTGAGGGCGACATTTTCATTCTCTCTGGTGAAAAGTAGCTGCAAAGCTACTGGATTTCATCAGCGAGTGTTTATTTGCTGGGCACCAAATAAACACTACACATGAAAAAGAGTAACTCTGTCCCAAAGGGCTCAGAGGGGGAGACGAACACTTGAGTCAGTTCAAGTGTTTTTAGATTATCGGGCTAATGCCACTGTGCTAAAAAACTAATGGTGAAGAACATGGAGTTGTAAATGCTTAGATTATACATAACGTGTACTATTTCAGGAAATGCAACCATGGGGTCAGAGAGATAGATGCACAATTAGGAACACTGGCTTCTCTTCCAGAGGACTGGGTTTGTTTCGCAGCACCCATCTGATGGCTCACAACTGTCTGTTCCCAAGGATCTGATGCCCTCTACTGATCTCCAAGTGAACTAGGCAAGCACATGGTACATATACACACATGCAGGCAAAATAGTCATATACATAAAATACAATCTAAAATAGAATTGCAAAAAATCCAGTGGCCCCCCGAAAAAAAAAACAAGAACCCAACCCAACCCCTCAAACCCCTGTGGATAAACTTTATTTTGATATAGCTGGTAATTTTGGACATAAAACTTCTAGAAGCTGGAGCACAGTGACATATTCTAAAACAGCTCTGGAGCCAAGGTGTCCTCTGTATCAGACCTGAGCTGGCTCACACCCCAGCCTCACCATTGCCACGTAGACATTGCCCAGAGTGAAGTGGTTCACGGCGAAGTGTGGTGCGATCTCCACAGCCATGGTGGCCACGATGACAGCATCATTCCAGAGCTTGGCGTTGTGCAGGATGTTGGCCAGGCTGATGAGGGGCACATCCTGGGGAAGGAGGAGAAAGAGAGGGGAACTGAGCTTCTCTCCTGACTTTGTGAACATGAAGAATACTCCAGCGATACTTTGTTTATGATCTAATAGATAAAGGTTGCCTGAAGATCAGAGTGCACAGCTAGCCACACTAGTCAGCCATACAGGCCAGGCAATGGTGGCGGACATCTTTAATTCCAGCAGCCACAATATTTAGTCACAAAAGCTGGGCAGTGGTGGTGCACGCCTTTAATCCCAGCACTAGTGAGGAATGTACGGTGGGATGAGACAGGAAGTCGCTCTCCTTTCAGAATGAAGATTTCATAGAGGTAAGAGCTCTCTAGTGGCTTGGTTGCTTTGCTTTTCTGATCGTTTGAATCCCAATACCTGCCTCTGGGTTTTTGTGCTTTGTGCTACAGAATACAGCCCTGCTCCCAGGAGATGACAGAGTGTGACAAGGAGGGACACAGAGCCAGGCTGCTGTTTGCTACTGGTCTCCAGTGAAGAGCAAAACAGGAGCTTGCACCAGAAGGAAACCCAACAAAACCCTGTCACTGAGAAAGCCTTCCATGAAAGGATTTAATATTAATAATAATAATGATAATAATAAGTATTATTAATGCTCTTATATTGATCTACAGGCCTACTTCTGAAAGCGAAGACAACAGCAAACAGAAGTGAGCGCTGAGTGACTTCCCGGGAGCGTGCTCTCTGTCACTGCAGACGGTGAATGGAAAGTCCACAGCCAGACACCTGGGCACAGCCACAGCCCGCGCTGAGCGGTGACACGAGAGTGTGCTCCAGAGTGCACTTCCACCCGCTCTTCTGAGCTACAGCCTCGATTCTGTGCAGGGACGAGTGTGTCACTTGTAGCAGCTGGCAGACGTGCCCACAGGCCAGGTCCAGTCAGCCACTTGTTTCTGTGGTGATTGGAAGGAACTTCCCCCTAACTATTGTGGCAGTCTTCACCCCACAGGCAAGACCACAGGTGTGTGGAGGCTCTCTGGAGGGCACAGCACAATGCCCTACTGTCTGCCTTGTCTGCGGCCCACAGTGTGAAGCACAGAAGAACAGAACACTAGCCAATTCCCATACAGCTCTTCCCTTTAAGCATGCCATCTGAGCATGGTTGTCACGCACTGTGCTGGGTCCTATGGGAGACATGGACAAACAACAAAAAGGGACACATCTCTGTCCTCAATGGGCAGATGAGAGCAGTGTTCAATGTCTGAGCCCAGGTCAGAACGTCAGTGCAAAGCACAGCTGTGCTTGGAACCCAGAGCTGCCCTTGGTGAAGTGGCTCTCTTCTACCAGCCTGGGCGCCACGTGACAAACACACACAGCTGGGTCTGTACGAGGCAGGGCACCTAGACTACTGTGAACTGGGAGTGTACATTCTCCTCAGTCATACTCTCAGCCCGTGCCAACACCGGGGCCATGGGAAGAGCTACAGCAGCACGCTGTGCACAGAGGAGGAGAAAAGAATTTGCTAATATGCACAAAGGGATTGGAAGTCAAGCACTTAGGAGCTGGCCAAACCCACAGGGGATGAGCTAACCCCAGAGAGACTCCCAGCCAGAGGCTACCTTGTATGAGGAGTGGCTCTCTATAGGAAGGTGTGAGGTGACAGACTGTCACCTCAATCTCAGACCTTTCTTTATGCTCCAACTCTGTGAGGTGGGGCTAGCCACAGGCCACCTCTCCCACCGTGACCTCTGTGCGCCACCTTCTGAGCATGTGGACGCCTAACTGAAACTGCCACTGGCCACCAGAGAGGAGCACACACAGATACTCCCTCACCCCTTGCTCACCTTCATCTGGTGGGGGGCGTAGTGTAGGGCCTGGCGCAGGCAGTCGATGGCTTTCTTCCCCTGGCCTTTCACTCTCCAGTAGAGGGCTGCCATGCTGGAAAGGACCCACGATGTCTGATTCTGCAAAACACCAGTGGGCTAAGCAGAGTCCCCTGGACCACGCATTCAGGGCTGCCATTGAGTCAGAGGTGCTGGCGCTCAGCTAGCCACTCAGTGTTCTCGTGGATCCTTGAGACAGTTCTACAAGCTGGGCGCTACTACATACAACTTTCTACTGACAAGAACACTTTGTTCCGAGAGCCTGTGTCCTTGTCCAAGGTCACTGGGGTACAAGCAGAGTGGCACTTGTGTCCCTATTTTGTTCTATTTAACTTCTTTGAACCAATATGCATACTTAAAAGAGAAAAGTTACCTTCCCACCCTCCTCTCTATAAGTAAACACTACTTTTAGTTTCCTATATAGTTTTTCATCATATCTTTATGCTTTACATAAGAAACTATCGATATGGAATTATACTATCATCTTTAAAAAACAAGGCTTTATACGAATCAGTGTTTGTTTCCCTATGGGAAAGTGTGCCTTGAGGACTTTCGCTGTTGGCCTGAGGAAAGCGTCCTTGTCACCTCGTCAATAGCTGCATAGTGTTTCCTGGGGTGGCGGTCCGTCCTTTCCTTCACAGAACCTCTTTCCAATATTTTATTGCTCTTGTTGCCTAAGTGGGATAAAAAGCTGTACACAGGTGTGACCTTACTGTGTGAGCACATGTGCACGGTTCAGAGGTGGGCATGGAATGCAAGGGATGTACGTTCTTTTCACATGGTACACACTACCGTGCTGCTTTTCACAGGACTGTGGTGACATTCCGCCAGAGACATGAACGCTCCCATTTCCTAGCAGCTGGGCGGCAGAGCCCTAGGGCCCTGTATCGATGGAGAGGTGAGCACCAGCTTCTGTCTGCACGTCCCACTTAAGAACAGCACTGACTACTGTTGCATATCTGTAGTATTTTGAATTCTTTTTTTTTCTTCTTTCAGACCTTCAGTTGTCTCATTCTGTTGACGTTCCTGAGGTTTTGTCATGTTTTCTGCAAAAAGTACTTCATGAGTTGAGACTCCACAGACAGGTAACTCAGCATGAAGGCTACTTTTGAGTCCCAGTGCCTCATATGACACGGGTTCTTATTTCTGCAGAATTTGTTTTTTTTCATTTATCTACAATGACTTCTGGGTTTCTGGCTATAGTTTAGAAAGACTACCTTTACTCCAAGATGATCAAGAAATTTTACTCTGTTTTTCTCCCCAAGAAAAATTTAAATTTAATTTTCACATGGAAATCTTTGATTCATTCAAAATTTAACCAGACATAAAATGTTTATCCAACTTATTATCTTTCCAGATGGCCACTCAGTTGTTTAAACAGTTTTAAAGGAAAAAGTTACCTCTTCCAATTGTTGCCTCTGCCACACACAGAATCCAATTCATCCATGTGGCGCTATGTATTACTGTCTCATTCACTGTCTTCACTGGACATTAAGTAACACTAAGAATTTCCTCCAGCGCATGTGCCCTTTTATCCAGATGGGCACTGGAATGGCTTCCTGCTCTAATGCCCTATGCACAAACATGTGCAGAGCTGTGCGGGAATATTATTTTATACGTGTTGTTTTTGTTTATGTTGCATTTGTTGAACTCTGAGAAGCTGTGATTCTTTGCCTGTCTAAAACACCTGATGATCTAATGAATGGCCAATAGCAAGGCAGGAGCAAGGACAGGCAGGCTGGCAGGCGGAGAAGATAAACAGAAGGAGAACGAGAGGAGAGCAAGCGAACAAGGAGAGGCGGACTGTAGGGGCCAGCCGTCCAGCCGCCCAGCCAGTCATGGGAGTCAGGAGTAAAGAAAGGTATACAGAAATAGAGAAAGATAAAAGCCCAGAGACAAAAAGTAGTCAGGATAATTTAAGAACAGCTGGCAAGAAACAAGCCAAGCTAAGGCCGGACATTCATAACTAAGAATAAGCCTGTGTGCGTGGTTAATTTGGGAGCTGGGTGGCAGGCCCCAAAAAGAGCTAAAAGAGTAAAACTATACAACACAGAGTTTCTGGGACCAAGAGACGTGCTGGGCGACAGGACAGGCAGATGGTCAAACCCCAAGAGAATTCTATACTGTTTCCTACACACTTACCAACTTACAATTACCATGGATCAAAAGGGCTCTTGAAGGAGGTACATGACCTAGTTCTGAGTCTATCATGGCTGTAAAGGGTCTTAACTGGGGTCTTAGTTTTCATTTCTTGACCATTAGTAGAACTAAGAATTACTTCATGTTTATCTAACACTTCTTCTTCCTGGTTTTCCTCTGCTTTTGGAAGCACTGAGGCTCACGCTGGCCAGGTTCTCCACTACTGAGCTGGGCTCCGGCTTTCTGTGGGCGGGTGCGCAACGATCGTGATCCCATCATCCACCTGTGTTTCAACCATCTCCTAGCTTTACGGGCTTTATAGTTAGAACTTCTGCACCTTCCTCAAACCTTTCCCGTTGGGAAATCCACCTCCTACATTTCACTCTAATTCCCAAAGTAATGTTTTTGACACTTGGCCCTTAATTTACCCGGAATCAAGTATTTTTTAAGATATAAGGATTGAATTGCTAACCAATAGCCACTTCTCCCTTTAAAGGGCCCTAACTACTCTTTAATCCTTATCTTTCCTTAGAAATCCAAAGTTCTGCTTTTCTCAAAATTTTTTAGCATAAAAAGTTAGATTAACAAATGATAGGGCACACCATGGTGTGTCATGGCCGAGGATTGCTGTCAGAGGTAACTTTAGAGAGCTGTTTCTCCCTCGTCTCTCTTGGGATCTGGAGATGGAACTCAGGCTTACACCAAGCCACCTCTTCCGGCGGTGCCAGAACTTCTGTGAGCAGCCCAGAAGTTCCGCTTTTCATTTCAAAGCTCTGCAGACATTTTCACTCTGTCACACTGCTTCCACGGGTCAGGCTGATAGGCTAATAGTATATGCGCCTTCGGATCGGCAAGCAGGGTGTACGTAAATACAGAAACATCTACAAACATAAATATACCAAGAACATTGATCCTATGTAGGTCTTTTAAAATAGCTTTCAATTTTTATCCCTTTCTGTTCATAGGTTCAGCTTCATTTGTTGTTATAACAAATGCTATGAACACATTTTTGCAACAATGGAAATGCAACTTATCTTTATTTACTGCCCTTCCATGCAGCCACCGAATAAAAACGCTTCTAGAAATCTGACTGTATATTTTGAGTACTACATAGGCAGCAGTATTCTTTCTGAGAAACATTGATTTTTGCCTAACACACTATTAATTCTTTTTATTCTCTTGTTTTCAGTATGAGGCATGTTCTCCATAGGCTCAAGTATTAGAGTTCTTGGTCCCCAGTTGTTGGTGCTATTTGGGGAGACGATGCAACCTTGATGGAGGAAGAATGTCACTGGGGTGGGCTCTGAGCAGAACCACGGCCTACTTCTAGTTTGCTCTCTCCCTTCCTGTGTGGGTGGAAGTGGAAGTGACCTTGGGGCTCCTGCTCCAGAGGCCTGCTGCCACGCCTTCCTGCCATTAGGACTCTACTTCCTGGAACCTTCCTTCTACAAGGCACTCCTGGTCACAGTGTTGGACCACAGCTAAAGACAGGAACTCAGACACACGCAAGGCTGAGAAGTGTAGGGTTGGCATACTTTTCCCTGAAGCCAGAGAATTCTTTTCATCTTTTTTCCCATTAGGAGTTAGCTCCCAAGTCCTGCTGTGTAGACCGTGGTGGTCCCAGACTGCTCATTCTGCATTAGTTCATATCAGCTGTGACTGAATTTCTCAAATGCGCTCTACTTTTCAGAATTTTCTCTTTCAGTGTGGTAAATGAAATTCTGAACTTTCCTAAGGTTCTACTCCTTTCTAAATTTCTTGGACAATCCACACTGATCAATATAAATCTTAAAAATACATTGTTGGATCCAGTCTTTCAATAGTTTGTCATTATATTGCTGTGTTCATAAGATTAAGTTTTAGTTTAAATTTTATATATAATACATTATATACTGTAGTCTTGTTTTCAAGATTACTTTTGACTCAAGGAAGTAACTGGATAAATGTTCTCTTTTCTCTTGCTCCAGAGTCTATTTGTTGGGATTGAAGTATTTACCAAAAGTCTGGTAGAATTCCCCTACCCAGCTGTGTCATATTTCTTGCTGAAAACATATTTTTTAACTTACTGCTCAAGACTTTTCAGATTTTGTTTTTGTTCTTGAATCAGATTAGATAAATTACAGGATTTTTTTCTTTTTTAGGAATTTAAAGTTAGGTATTTTCAAATTGATTGATATAAAGATGTAAGTATGCCTTTATTTATTGATTATTTAATTTGTGTGTGTGTGTGTGTGTGTGTGTGTGTGTGTGTGTAGTGTAAGTGTGGCATAAATGTTTATGAAAGTACATGTATAGACACCTGTGCACCGAGGCCAGGTGTTCTGAGGCATTATTTTCAACCTTATTCCCCTGAGAAAGTTCTCTCATGGAACCTGAAGCTAGGATGGCAGGTAATAGCCTCAGCAATTCTGCCTCTGTCCCCACAGCACGTAGCTTACAAGTGGGCTTGGCCACAACTGGCTTCTTATGTTTGTGCTGGGAATTTGAACTCGGGTCCTCATGTTTGTGCCACAAATGCCCTTTCCACTGAGTCACCTTCCCAGCTCCAGCTGTAGCTTTTGAAAACCTGTTTAATCAAACACAGCTGCAGTTTTATTTTCTCTTTTCTCCTGATATTAGTTATTTATAATTTTTTAAAATTATTTTTGTTAGTTTCTCTAAATGTTAGCAAAATCCAAGTTGTACAGTGTTGACTGTACTACATTCTTAGATGAGTAGATTTTGTTCTCACTTGCACTGATCTCTGCATCTAATAATAGAATAAACACAACTAAGATATAAACAAACTCATAATTATAGATGGATGCTTAATATGCTTCTTGGTAATTCATTAAAAAATTACTGAAGCTAGAGAAAACATGAACAATACTATCAATCAATGTATGCCAGCATTTCTAGATTAGTCTGCCTAACAACAGATGCTGTTTCTTTCTAGTGCATGAAATATTTCCCAAGGCCATCTTCTAGACCATAAAATAATCTGACTACATTTAACATGTTTGTTTACTACTACACAATAAACAACATGTGCATGGAGCTGGAAGATGCTCACCTATTTGAAAACCAGGTACCACCTTTAAATTAGTTAAAAAAAGAAACCACAGGAAGCTGTAAAAATCAACTTAATCTCATGAAGATGTGATTAATGAAATTTGCTCTAAATTTAACGAAACTACTTAGCTTTAGAATAAAGGGAAAATCCACATTACAAACTTCCAATTTAATTTCAATTAAGTAGGAGAAACTATAAAGGGCAGGTGGTCATGGAAGCAGGGGTCAGGAGAGGTAGCTCAACAGTCAAGGGTTCTGGCTGCACAACAGGAGGCCTGGAGTTTGGATCCCAGCAGCTGTGTACATCTATAATGCTAGCTCCAAGGCAAGTGGAGACAGGAGGGTCAGACGGAGACAGGACAGTTAGGTGGTTCTTCTCCAGACTAGGTAAGAAAATGTGAGCCCCAGGTTCAGGGAGGGACCCTGAAAGGAACAGGTGAAGGACAGAGGAGGATATCTGATGCTCTCTTTGGACTCTCTATGCACACACACACACACACACACACACACACACACACACACACACACACACATATGCGTCCCTGTGCATATATGCAAAAATACAGGTAATAAGTAAGCTGATTTTTAAGAGGAAGCAGAAAAAACTAAAACAACCTCAATGCATATTAAACTGTGGCTAAGATGGATAAAATGGACACACTTCTATGTAGTCTGAGCAGGAAAAAAAAGAAGACACAAAACATTACAGGATTAAGAGTGGGTAGACATTACTACAGATCCTACGGATATTCAAACGGTGGTAAATCAGTAAATCAGTTCAATCATTTACACGAAAGGTATGAATTCTTTCACAGATACAACTACCAAAGATCACTGAAGAAGAGATCACCATGGCTATTTAAAACACTGAATTATAGTTTACCCCCTTAGAAAGAAAACTCCTGTCCTGAGTAAACTGTAACAAACATTCAAGAAAAAAATATCAATTCTCCAAGAGCTGTCTCAGAAAACTGAGGTGGGAGGAATACTTCTCCACTTAATACACATGGTCATTATTATCCTGACTCCGAACTTAACAAAAGCATTATAATACAAGAAGTGCCGTAAGACAAACAAAGCTTTCTTCCTCCTCTTCCTTCCTCCCTCTTTAAGAGTGTCTTCCTCTGTAGCTCAAGCTGGCCTTGAACTCAGCCCCCAGCATGCCAACCTTTCCTTCTGTGACCTGTTTGCCTCAGGTATTTGGTCAGTGCCAAAAGGCTAACTCAACAGAGTTTCAGGCTTGTTATTTCTTTTAAAATAAGTAACCATGATTTATAGGTTATGTCTGTATTTGTAACTTTATCATCTTACTTCTTAGCAAATCTTGTGTCTTGGGATAATGTATTGGTGTCTATTACATAGAGAAGTTCTTGAGGGACTCCTGGATGTGAACTTTTCTTAGCTCTTTATCTTTAAATGTCTTCTTCCCTCCCTCACCGAAGGTCATATAATTCTAGGGGGTCTGTGTCCTTTTGAAACTGTCATCTGGCTTTGACGATGTTATCAAACAGGCTGTCATTTCAGTCACCGTCCTCTGTAGGTGATCTGTCCTCCCCAGTCTCTACGATGTCAGAACTCCTTCATTTCCCTTCACCGCTTTATCTGGAGCCCTGAAAAGTGACACGTGGTAACTAAGCCCTCAGTAAATATCTGCTCAACGAGTAGATGAATGAATGGCTGCTTTCATATTTATTAAGCTCTTTGCCTCAAGGCCAAAGCCTAATTTCATAATCTGCACCATGGTCCTGTGGCTGTGAGTTTGCAAATCACCTTGCTCTGTCGTGAGCAGGCTTCTTGTTAAGTTCTGCAAATGTGCACTTGGAAACTGAAGGGTCTGTGGGGCAAGGGAAGTTGTTCTCCCTGTTCAAATGTAATGCCCTCAGACTCATACCAGCAACAGCACACAGGGCTGCCCCTGCCCCCCACTCCCCTAGAACTAGCCTCACTGGTCCTCAGCAGCATCCAGATTGTTAGAAATGGGGATCCAAACCTTCAGAATGCGTCCTGCAGATCTATACGTTAAAATATACGTTAAAAGAGGCCCAGTGCTCGCCTTCTCCCACCTCTGGGTTGGGAGGACTCCCTACAGCTGTTACTCCTGGTTGACCTCAGTACTTCCTATCCCCCTTTCACCTTCTACAACAATGCAATCAGTTTTCTAAACTAAGTTTGCTCTTCTGAAACATGTGGTGTCTTTTCTGTCTCCCTGACAGCACCCCGACTGAACAAATGCTTTTAAGGTTATCTTGGTCTTTGCTGTTGGCAGCTTCCGTAATACTGTACCCAGTATGGGAAACATCACATGTCCTGTCTACAGACTGACTGATCTCCCTTCTTCATTTAATGTTCTTGCTTTTAAGTCCACTGTTTTATGTGGAGGTGCAAAGTCACCAGTGTGCTGGTAGATGAGCACCATGGACAGAGGCCTGACTTGTGAAGAAGGGCAGCAGGTCCCAGGATCCATCAACTCTCTGGGCACAGGAGCCAGGTCATTTCTTACATGTAGTTTCTAAGTCACTCTTTAGCTTTTTCTAACACATCCACTCCTGTGTGACTAAAATCCTTAAATAATTACATTTTTAGTTTCAGGTGTTCCACTTCCAGCTGGCACACACATGTAACCCCAGCACTGGGGAAGTGAAGGCAGGAATTCAGGAGTTCAAGATCACCTTCAGCTAGGTTGTCTGAGGCAACCCTGGGCTACACTGGGTTCGGTTTCAAAAATACCACTCCCCAAGCCCTTCTTCCTAATTAGCCTGTATTCATTCCTTTCTCATTTCATTTGATCTTCACTGTTGCTATTAAACCGTTTTTATTTTACTTTATCATGTTTAAATTTGCTTAAAATAGAAAGTACAAACATGGGCCAGAAAGACGGACAGCAGGTAAAGAAATTGCTGGAACCCACATGATAGAAGAAAAACCACCACCAAGTTGTCAGCGAATCCCTGCATGTGCATACATTAATTACAATTACAACTTTGTAATAAAAAAATAGTAGAGTGCACACATGAAATAGGAAAGCAGTGTAACGCCCCCTTGTGTTCATTACTAGTTTTGCTGATCAGTCCATTTCCATCTTGTCTACACCCTCAATTACATTAAACTGAAGCAAATCCCAGTCTTTACGTAGTTTTGCCAATAAATTTTTCAGAGTACTGCTGAGCTAAAAACTCACATTAAAGCCCATGATTAATAGATCATGTCTAAAACACTGCAACTTATTCTGTAATACCATCCATTATTTAGTTGGCATATTTCCCCCAATTGGATTATGAAAGTTCTGTTTTGCTTTTACAGGTTGAATAATAATTTAAGTGAGGTCCATACACTGCAATTGGCTGGCACATTCCTTATGCCTCATTCAGTCTCTGGAGTCTACCTAGTTCTTTCCTCGGCAATTATTTCTGTGAAGAAGCAGGGCTACACAACATGTAGCCATCCCTGAGCTCTCGCATGCTTCCCAATAACTCTGCCCAGCATGCTCTTCTGTCCCCAACACTGTCTGTCAACAGCTACCAGGGACTGGACTGGACTCAGGTTTTACTTCATAGGGAGAGTGAGGGCAGGGTTATTTTTAATAGTGATGTGAGCTTTCAACACTTCACCTACAGTGCCACTCTCTGTTTATGGAGCCACTGGTCCCCAGGGGCTGCCATATACTTGGGCGTTGGCTACACCCATTACCACACCAGGGATATCATTCCCAGTGTTTCATTTAGAAGATCCTATATAGTTTCCACATCAATTATTTGTTTATATCAAGATACAGTGAATTTAGTAGGAAAAATGCATGTGATATTCTATTTACATTTTCAATAAACAAGCTGTTCTCATGCACCCTAGATGAAAATTACTACAGCACATATATTAGTTTAAATACAAGTGATAGTTCAAATCACCATGGTCACTAATGTCGTCACTCACCTTACCCCGTTCTTAGACGATGGGAGCTTGTTTACCACTGGCTCTGAGTTCTTCTGACATGACCTAGTTCCTGTCTTTGGGTGATTCCTTGTGTTGTCAGACTTGGTAAAAGCTATTTGCAGGGGCTGGAGAGATGCTCAGTAGTCAACAGCATGTACTACACTTGCAGAGGATCTGAGTTCTGTTCCCAGCACCCACAGGGCAGCTCACAGCCATCTGTAACTTTAGCTGCAGGGGATCCTATGCCCTCTCTGGCCTTTATGGGTACCTGCATTCACATGGTGTACAGATTCACTCAGGAATCCATACGTACACATAGAATAAAGGAGTCTTTTTAAGAAAGCAATTTGTTCAAGGAATACACTCCCTGCAGTGTAGCAGGGAGCCTGGACACCACAGCAGAGACACTGAGGTGCTCCTCAGCACAGGCCAGGCGCTGCTGCAGCCTCCAGTGTCAGCAAGGCTTATTTTACAAATGATACAGTGTAGCAGAAGCCCTCACTTATATTTCCAATTCAGGACATTTAGCACTCCTTTTCCTACAAAACCTCTGTTAATAATGATTGCAAGACCCAAATCTGTAAGAGCATCAGAAGAAGCAGAGGACAGACAGCTCTCGACATTGACAATAACTGATATAGAGTGAGAACTTCAAAGCACAGGTGACAGGGGAAGTCAGGTGCCTGAGATTATGCGGAACTTAACTGCTTCTGTATGACAAAGGAAACAGTCACTGTGAAGGGACACACCATCACAAGTGGGGTTGCTGGCTGCCCAGATGGCATGGACTCTGCACCTGTGAAATGGAGCACATGGAGAGAGAACTCCCCTGTGCCATCTCACAAAGTTCAAGAGGACCACGTGGCAACCTAGTACCTGATGCAGGGTGATGGTGGCAGCTTGGTGTGGTGCACACGTGGTGGCACAGAGGGGCCTGTGCTGAGGCATCTGAGCGCTGTGTGGAAAGCTCAGCTGAGTGCTGAGGGTCTGATGATGCTTATTGATCTGAACCTAGAGTGGAGTCTAATTAATGTCATCTGTTGGCAGTTGGTGATAATTAATGGCAATGCAAACTCGATAATTCCCTAAGGAGATAATTACTGATGGGCAATTGAAGAATACTAACGGGTAATAATTATCCTAGAAGTTGAAGGCAAGAGAACACAGAAGTTTTTGTTATGCTTTGTTATGGCCATCATGAAGGAAGCACACCACATCTGCTGTTCCTCAGCCCCATGCTAAGGTACTGGCTTCTGAGTAGGGTCCTTAGAGCAGTAGTATTATCTGAGAATATAGTACCAACAAAAATCCCAAGCTTGATCCCAGACTTAGGGAATATGGGGGAGGGCCACACGGACCCATCATTATGTTTTAACAAGATTATGACTCTAGTGTACCCTGAAGTCTGAGTACTACAGAAGGCTACCAATTCAGAGCTCAGGACTTTAGTCTGCGAACCTACAATGAAAGCAATGTTAGATTAATGTTTTAGCTCTTCATCCATGAAAACCTAATAACGGGTGGTAACAGGCAGTAGGGCTTATAGTGAAAATGACCCTGGTTGGTGAACTGTACCCGGACTGGGTAACTGTAATAAAACATGAAAACCCCTTAAATGGAACTTGAGACCTAAGTTACAATGGATCATGTGATTTGTTTGTTCTTTTGGACCTTGGTTGAGAAGGGAACAGGCAGAAGATGATCTTCTGTGCAGCTCACTTATACACACCTGCTGCTGTGTGGTATTCACTGCCTTTCCTGTACCACACCCTTCTGGTGAGGCCAGGAAGCCACCCAAACTATGTGAAAGAAGTGTTGAGCTGGACTGACCAGTTTAGTGCACTTGGCTGTGCACTCTTATAGCCATGAGCTAAATTACTTCAGAGGGGGTTGTCTACTCATTCATATAGCCTTATTTCTATTTATACCCAGTACTGATTTGGTTAGGTGCTCTTTGCTGTTTCTTGCATATCTGAGCTCTCACTCTTGACCAATTATTTCCCTTTGGCCTGAAAAGACCCTGCTGGAGACTTTTAGTTGGAGTCTGTGGGTAACATACATCCTTCCATCTTTGATAGTCTAGACATCTTTCGGTGGTGTATCTAAACTTTATTTATTTTTATAGAATCAAAGCATAATTCACATAGAGAGAAATACGGATCTTCAATTACTCAAATACCCAGCAATCCAGACAGTGCTTTCATGCTGCTCCCTGCCTACACGGTCCCCAGGAAGCAGCCTAGCTTCTATCACGACAGCCACGGTAAACCCAGTTTAGGATGTGTCTAGAATCCCACAGACTCCAGCTGCATCTTCTAGAATCGCACAGAGCTGGAACCACACATTATGAATTGCCCCAACCTGTGTGTATGTGTGTGTGTGAGAGAGAGAGCGAGAGTTCATGTGGGTGGTATATGTACATTCAAGGAGAAGATACACACGTGATGTGCATGGAGACCAGAGGTTAACTGGAGTCATTCCTCAGGTACCCGCCTTGTTTATCTAAGACATTTTCTCTCTGACATGGATCTCATCAAGCAGGCTACCAGGTGGCCCATGAGTCTCGTGGAGCTCGCCTCTGCCCTCAGCGTCCCTCCCCTCCTCCCCACCCCAGCACTGATTACAAACATGTGCTGCCACGCCTGGCTTTTTAAATATAAGTTCTGGGGACCAAACTCATGTCTCATGTTTTCATGGCGTGATGGCTGATGACTGGCTCTAGAACCAACTAAAACGCACCACTTTTGCAAAGAACTTTCTTGATTAGATTATCTGAAGTAGGAAGAACCTTCTGTTGGCTGCCCACATAAAAGAACACAGAAGAAGAAACCTGCTTTTCCCCTGCTTTCCTCCAGTCTTGCTGCACACCTATCCACTAGGCGTGCCTACTGCAGCAGCGTTTCTTTAGACATTAGAAACAGCGTCTTTGGGCTTCTAATACAGATTAACGACCAGCAGCTCTTCAGAAACTGCAGGCCCTAGTGCTAGATAGGGATTTCTGAGACATTCAGGCTTGTGGACAGAGAATGTCTCTGGGAAGGCATGAGACAGCATAGTTATACCTCAGTCATAGCCTGAAAGCCAATCTAAAAGATTCCCCTTTAATTCTCTCTCTCCTCCAATACAGAGGCACACATTCTATCAATTCTGTTCCTCTAGAGAGCCCTGACTATATGGATGGCAAACACTTTACCAGATGAGCTAGTTCCCCACCCGCAGCTTCTTTTATTAGCATACTTTTGAGTTCTGTGGATGCTGGCTCTGTTGTACTGAATAGTATCTAGTCACGAATACACCAGTGTCTGTTGCCCATTCCTCCACTGTTCCAATTTCATTGGCGAATGTGGATAAAGCTTCTGTGCACATTCTTAATGAGTACTTCTGTGGATATATGTTTTCATATTTCTTTGATAAATGTACAGCAGTAAGATTACTGAGCCATGGAGATTTAAGTTATAACAAGCTGCCACCCTGCTGACAGAGTGATTACGTCACTGGAAGCTGGCTACACCCTCTCCAACATTTGCCATTCATCTTTTTCTTTTTAAACCTATATTTATAAATGTGATTCCTTTGGGTTTTGTTTTGCATTTGTGTTCTTTATAATTGCTGAATTCTGAGTATCTGGCTCTTTTCTGTGGCTTGCCTCTTTTCTGAAATATCTATTGAAGAGAGGTTTTAATTTTTGTTGAAGTAGGTGCGGTGCGAGGCCGGGAGGCCGGGACGGGGCGGGGCTGGTGAACTTCTGTGCCTCCTCGACCCGGGATGCAGTGGGACACCGGGCAGGGGGCTGGCACCATGAAGATCTGGACTTCCGAGCATGTCTTTGACCACCCATAGGAAATGGTTACCACAGCTGCAATGCAGAAATACCCAAACCCCATGAATCCAAGCGTGGTTGGCGCTGGCGTGTTGGACAGACATGTCGATCCCTCTGGAAAGCTGCACAGCCATAGGCTCCTCAGCATAGAGTGGGGCCTGCCTTCCATTGTGAAGTCTCTCATTGGTGCAGCAAGAACGAAAACCTAAGTGCAGGAGCATTCGGTAATTTTTGTTGAAGTCTAGTTTTTCAATTTCTTCCTGTACAGTTCATGCTCTTGTGTTCGGAACATCTTCACTATCCTAGTCTAAGGATCTCAAGATTATCTATGTTATCCTGATAGTTGTACTGTTTCAGCTTTGAGAGTGACATTCATAACTCACCTCGAGTTGCCCTTTAGGGACTACATGAGGTACAGTGGGCTCCCCTTTATTTTAATAGTCATCTATTCACAACACACTTTCACACTGAGTACTATGGTCATCTGTGGCCTCTTCTGTTTTGTGCCTCCATTTACCCATCTTTGCTCACCCTGCACACAATGAAGAGTCTTCGTTGTGTGAGGAATCTGTAGGGGGATGGAAGTCTAGGGTTTTCCTTCAGTAGCTGAGATTCTTTTGCATTCCAGTGTGACTCCTGTGAAGAAGTTGGCTGGAGTTCATTTGAAAGTGACATCCTTTTCTCTGTCTTCTAAGATTTTATTTAGTCTTTTGTCCATAGTCATTACAATGATAACATAACAAACAGTTCTTTGGGCCACAGACGTTCTTGATTCTCTGGAATAATATCCTTCATTGTTGTTAGGAAATGCTTAGCTCTTACTTCTTTCTTGAATGTTGCTTCTGCACTGTCCTCTCTTTTTCCTGGATTATGCTGGACTCTTTGCTGTTGTTTGTTCATTTCTTGGATGTGTCTCTTGTCTTTTAAGTCCTTATGTGAACTCCCTTTAAAAACTTCCTTCACCTCTTTATTCTTCAGGTTGAATATTTTCTAATAATCCGTCTTAATGCGTCTCATTTCCACTCCTACAACTAATCTCATGTTCTACTGTCTATTCTGACTTCCTAAAATTAGGATGATCGTCATTTCTAAATGTACAGTTTAGCAGTGCTAAAGCACTCACACCGTGCACAATCAATCTTCAGGACTGTTTCATCTGCACACCCAAACTGCGTTAAACAACGGCTCCCCACCCCGGTCTCTGGCAGGCAACCATCACTGTATTGCACTGTCTGCTATGAGTGTGAGTGCTCTGATACTTAAGTGAAAACATTCTGGATTTGACTTTTTATAGCAGGCTTAGGTAGCAAAACTTCTTGAGATTTACATACGTCATAGAATGTGGCAGAAATCCCTTCCTTTTTAACGGCTGACTCATCGTATTTATATACATTTCCTTTGTCCACTCATCTTTGACGGGCATTTATACTGATCCTACTATTTGGCTACATAGAAGAGAACAGTCAAACATGAGTGCACAAGTATTTCCTTGAAATGATGCTTTCAATATGTACCAAGAAGTGAAGTTGCTGGTTCTCTGGCCACGTCTACCTTAAGAAGACCTATGATACACCCCCCCGCCCCCTGCAGCAACAGGAAGATTTTATGTTCATACCACCTGCATTTTTTACAATTCTTCTTCATCCTTACTAACATTTCATTTTTATCATTTTTCCTAAAGGATGTGGGGCCGCTTCTATTGTGGAATATTAGTTTAAGATGTGTTGCATTTGTTTGTGCTTTGGAATATCTGATGCAAAAACTGTTGCATTTTTTTTATGTTGCATTTATTTAATTCTGTCAAGCTGTCTTACTTTGCCTGATTAAAACATGATTGGTCTAATAAAGAGCTGAACAGCCAATATCTAGGTAGGAGAGGGACAGGCAGGGCTGCCAGGCAGAGGGAATAAATAGAAGGAGAACTCTAGACTCAAAAGATCAGGGAGAAGTGAGAAAAGAAGGAGAGGAGGATGCCAGGAGCCAGTTACCAGCCACCAGCCACCCAGCCAACCACAGAGTAAGAAGGAAAGAAAGATATATAGAATAAAGAAGGCAAAAGCCCAGAGGCAAACCTGTTAAAGAGAAACAGGATAATTTAAGTTAGAAAAGCTGGCTAAAAACAAGCCAAATAAAGGCCAGACCATTCATAAGTACAAATAAGTCTCTGCATTTATTTGAAAGCTGGGTGGTGGGCCCCCAAAGAGGAAATAAAAAATCAACTACACGCTTTGGTTAGAGTTTGCCTTTCTCTGACTGGTAATGTACAATACTTTTCTAACACTTCAGATATGGTTACTTAAACCCTGTGCACATTTTTAGGTTGAATTTTTAGTATTTATTATTGAATGGTGTTGTAGGAAGGCTACTTGTTTGTTCCTGGCTGCTCAGCCCCGAAATAACCACACAAAAACTGTGTTAATTAAATCACTGCTTGGCCTATTAGTGCTAACTTCTTATGGGATCACTTTTACATCTTAATTTAACACATTTCTATTAATCTGTGTATCACCAAATGGCTGTGGCTTACTGGCAAGGTTCCCTCCGGCACCTGTCTCTGTGGGGCTACAAGGTTTCTCCTTGACTCTGCCTACTCTCTCTGTATATATCTCTTCCAGCCTGGCTATATTCTGTTAAGCCATTGGCCAAAAGCAGCTTCTTTATTCATTAACCAATAAAAAGCAACACATACACAGAAGGACTTCCCACATCAAATGGTAGAACTTTTTGATATGCTTTGGACATTACGCTATCAGATGGATGATTTGACAGTATTGCCTCTCATTTCACAGCCTGCTTCCCATGCCAGTGACACACCGAAATCTTTTAGTCATGGTGGAGCCTGGTCTCTCTTTTATTCTTCTGACTCCTGTGCTCCTGGTGTCACAACCAAGAACCCTTTGCCAAGCCCAGCATCAGCGTTCCATGGATTCTCCCAAGAATCATGTAGTTTTGGCCTTTGAGCCACTCTGAGTCCAGCTATATGGAAGAGTTGAGCTTCAGCTTTCTCCATGTGGATTACCATCTCCTTCAAGCCATTTGTCACCTGACTTCTGGGCTTCCATTGTTTGGTTTCATTTTATGACCATGCAGTAAATTCTTAGTTTCAGTTTTTATGATTCTCAGTCCCCAAAAGTCCATTTAATTTTTTTTCTCACAGATTCCAATTCTCTATAGAGAATTTTTTCCAATCCTATTCTACTTTCCTTCTGTCTTCTTGCGCATACTGATTACTGAGATTTTTAAAGTCCTTGTCTTAACTCCAGAGCCTAGATCATCTGCAGGTCTATGTCCCACAGTCTCTCCTTTCCCATGGACAGCTAGTTTGATTTAGTGGAGGGGCTGACCTTTGTACCACAGAAGCTCCAGATGAGTTGATCTTTTTTCAAATGACAAATTTTATTATAAGATTTAATGTTCATACTTGAAAATATCATTTTCTTCGCATTTATTCATCCATTCATTTGTTCGCGATTTAATTAATGTGTCTGTATGCATGCACATATGCTGCAACACTCGCGTGGAGGTCAGAAAGCAGCTTGAAGGTCTTGGTTCTCTCCGTCTACCATGTGGGACCTGGTGGGGGGGTCAAACTCAGGCCATCAGGCTTGGAGGCCTGTGCTGACCCAAGGTTATCTTCTTACAGAGAACTTCTGTCTTCTCACATGGTGTGTGAGAGCTGGCCTGCTTAACTTAATCACTGGGAGCTGAGTTTTGGCTTCTATACCACAGTGCAAAAGCTCCTCTCTGATTGGGTCCTTCTTAAAGGCACAAATCTTCAGATGGTTCAAATGAAATCCTGGGATATTTATCAGAAGCCCCTGACTTCACTGGTGATTGAAAGCTCAAATTCTTGCCTCCACAGTTGGCAAGATCATCTCAAACTTTCTCATGGATTCTGTCTTAGCTTCCTGTCCTTGTGCTTTGTTGTTCAGAGTTTGCCAGAGAACTGTTGAGAGTGCTGAGACCAGGAACCCACTCTTCTCCCAGAGAGCACCAGTTTCTCTCTCTGGCCAGAGGGCTCCCGAGCCTGTGGGTTTGTCTGACTCACCACCCTCCTGTACAGCAGTTAAAATGGAATACTTTATGGTTTCTGACCCTTCTGAATATCTCCATCATTTTCCCTGCTCCTTCATTAACCCTTTCTTCTGTTACATTTATGCAAAGCCAAGAGATACCGACTTTTCTTCCTTTTAGGAGCGCCTTAGAAATGAAGTTTGAAAACGCTTTCCCTCTAGTGTCAGTTGAAACTATACCCGTCCACTTTGTTTACAGTGTTCATGTGAATTTGTTAACCTCTTCTCATACTGCATGCAAATTCTGAGTCAATCTGGAAATGTTTGCCACATTCAGGCCACACAAAGACCCTACATTCTATTTGTACTTACATGAGATCTGTTTTTAGATGAGTTTAAGTCTCTGATCCACTTAATATTTATCTAAGGAATGCATTTAATTTTTACATTTTTCCTACCCAGCATAAAACATGTATTTCTCTGCACTGGGGAGGGGGTGTTTTTATATGCTAAGCTGCCACATGCAATTAGCTTTCTGTCCTTTCTCATCGGTCTGCGTATTCATGCACCACCATTAAACAGTTTTAATTAAGGACTCCATGTATGTTTAATATGAGGTTAAATCCTCCTCTTCTCCAACTGTTCTTTTTCACAGTCTGCCTGGTAATTCTTCATTGTTCACTTTTATGGATAAACTTACAATTAGTCTTTCTGCTGCTGGGGAAAACACAGCACTTTTATCGTTAGTGCTAGAATCATGAATTAACTTAGGAAGAATGAACGTTCTTAGGCTTTAGGACTTTACACTCGGGACTATGGCTGTATTTTTCCATTTGTTATATCTTTCAACATTGTTTTATATTTTCCCTCAGTTTTAGAAATTTTTTATAAGTTTACAATTTCTTCATATCTATATGAAAGCCCCCCATTTTAAATATTTTTACGTATTTTAGTTTAGCCCTAATATCCTAAGTGATTTCAAACTTCAGAATGCTGTAGATGCTGAAGCTTCTTTTTTTGCTTTCTGTTCAATCAATACATGACCCTCTTTCTTATGCACTTGAGAAGAACATGGCCCTGTCACTGCTAGACAGATTGCTCTGCACCTCGGTCACCTGGGTCAAGTGTACAACTGTTCATTTTCCTGCTCATTTTACAGTTATTATGTAACGTGTATTAAAATTTACCTAGATGAGAAGTACGTCTACTTTTTTTTTAAAGGTAAGTCACGGTATATATTTTGGAGCTATGTGAATTAGATACAGTTAATAGGGCTCATCTATATTGAATTGGTTAGATTCCTATGGCTGTACCAAATTGACTCAAGCTTAGTAATTTAATGAAACAGAAATATGTTATTTGCACAGTACTGGGGACAAGAATCCTAGATCAGTATTACTGCGAATCCGTGATCAGCAAGGCTGAGCTCCCCACACAGGACTGAGGGGAGGATCATCTCCTGCCTCCTGTGGTCTCTGGTGGTGGTCAGCACTCTTTGGGGATCATATCACTTCTACTTATGTCCCTGTAGTCATGGTAGCACAGGCTCCTCTATCCTCCCTCCTGGAAGACCACCTGTGGGTGCATGAAGTCTTCCTATATAAACTAGGAAAACCTTTCCATCTCTCAGTTCTGAAAATCTTACCTGCCAATACCTCCTCTAATCTAAGGTAACTTTCATAGACTCTGGAATTCAGACATACACATCTTTTGGGGGTTATGGTCCAGTTTACTATAGATTCCTTTATTTTTATGAAATACCACTTAAACTTCATTACTGCTTTTTATCTCAATGTCTCCTTGATATAAGTATTCAGTGATACCTAATTCTTTTTTGTCACTTTGTATGATGTCATTTTCCTGTACTTTCAACTTTTCATATTCAAATATTTAAAGTGTCTCTTCTAAGTAACACATGGCTGGTTTTAAAAGCCGATGCACATGTGACTTACATGTCTATCTTTGTACCCACCTCCCGACTCATCTGTGTCTGTATTATTATGTTTGATGCTTTCTGTGTTCTTACCTTTCTTGACTTCCTTGAATTTAATCAGATACTTTTATGCTATTGCATTTTCTTTCTACGAAAATGTATCTTAAAATAATTTGGGTAGTTAGCTTATGATTTAAAACATACATTTTAAAAACATGTAAATCACTACTCTTACACTCTGATTGACACCAGTTAAGCTGTGGTACTCTGAACCCCACTCAGTCCCTATGGAACTGCTGTTGTGTATTTTATATGGTTACAAGAGTGAGTTGCTCAGGTACTACAGTCATTGTTTTGAATATTCATTGTGCATTTCCATCTTAACTTTTGGTGTTCATTTCTTGCATATCATATTCCTACCTGAGATATTTTTATACAGATCTCCCTTTACATTTTATTTCAGTTTAGATATACTAGTGAAGTCCCTCAGTTTTTGATAACTGAACACATCTTCATTTTTCTTCAGCTTCTGAAGGGTGCTTACGCTGGCACAGAATTCTGGGCTTGCCACTTTCTTTATGCAGCACTGTGATGGCTTCTTATTTTTCTTCACATTCCTTTCTTCTTCTATATAAGCATAAGATCTTCAAATTAATTAATCAGTACACTGATCTTACCTTTTATATATGCCCCTATCCAGTCTATTTTTTGACAGTGTAGCATAACTGTATTTTCAGAGGATGGCAGGGTCTCCATAGAGCATCTTAGCTGTGCAGGCAGACACCATGCTTGACACTAGGCTCTTCTACCAGTGCTGCTATGGTCATCGAGGTTGTCCAGAGCACAATCTATCAGGCGGGGTACACGGGAGCAACAGTCTCTGCAAGCTCATCACCATTTGCATGTGGAGTTTATATTCATCCTCAACTCAAGGCTCATAGTTTTTTCCCTAAACATTTTATTCTTTTGGAATTGAGTCTTTGTTGAAAACCCAGCAACACGAGTCTATTCTGAATACTTTTAGAGATAGGTGAGATGGCTCAGTAGAAAGAGGCACTGTGCACAGGACTGAATACCTAAGTTTGACCCCAAGACCCCACAAGGTGGCAGGAGTCAATTCCTAAAGAAAGTTGCTGCTAACATCTACATAGGTATGGTGTACATGTCTGAACTCAAAATACACACACACACAAACACACAAAAGAGAGAGAAACTAGTAATTAAAAATATAATGCTAATAGAATATATTTTAGAATTGGCTATCTTAAACTCCAAAAGTAGATGGGAGTTTTTTATTTTAGCTTTTATTATTATTTTATTCTATTAATTATATTTATTTATTAGACAGGCTCTTTCTATGTAGTTTATTTACTTACTGAGACAGGATCTTTCTACATAAGCTCTGGCTGGCCTAGCGGATTTGCCTTTTCAAAATACAGTTTCAAACTTTTTTTCTTTTAGGAATGTTTTTATAAATTATAATTTTAATATTTGCTTTGGTTCATTTCTTTAGGACTCCTATTTAATGGGTAATGGGTCTTTTTCTTTCTTTTATAGCTAGCTTTTTAACTTTTACTTTATTTCTTATTTTTAAAAATTTTTTTTGGCATTTTCTGTATTGGGGTGGTGCTTCTGGTTTGTATTTTTGAAACAAGGGCTTACTGTCTAGTCCATGTTGGCCTTGACCTCACTATGTAGCTCAGAATGCTCACAAGCCTGTGGTTCTCCACCTGCAGCTCTGCCTCCTTTTGATGAAAAGAATGATCCTGTTTGTGTTCTGTCTTCTCTTGTCTTCATCTGGAAATAATTTCTTTCACTTGGAATTCTTTTGGATATGCCATTGCTTATCCTTCAACTCCCCCTCCCTTCCCCCCTTTGCCAGCAATCTCATTCTCCAGCTCTCCCAAGCCTAGCTAACCTGTTCTTCTAGACTTGCTGGTTCACAGTGGGAGTCCAAGGCTCAGTTCCACCAGCTGTGGGCTCCTTATTGCCCTCCAGACCCCAGCATGGGCTCTGGGCTCCTCCTCGTCCTCTAGACCAGCAGACTCTAGTCCTGTCTTCAGTGAGCTCACACTCACACTTGTGAGTGTCTCTAAATGAATACAAAGATCTGTGGATACCTGCTTTGTGTAGGACCAATAGTAACTCAGAGCATCTTCTCCTGTGCAGGATGGAGTTGTTCTGAAGTGGGGCAATTTCTCCTGGAGACTGAACTGCTGTGTCAGGAGATAAGTGACAAGGATTCTCTCTTGTTTATTAATACAGAATAGCTTGAATAAGTATCATTGCTAACTCTTTTGAATCAGTTTCTTTGTCATACAACATGCCATTTTAATTAGACATGTTTTACAGAAAAATGAGAACTTGCTAAGTCTTATTTAATTTTATCCTGTCATGTTTTCTTCTATTCTTTTTGATTATCTCTTTCATATTTTTTCCTTCCTGCACCTCCCTTTTTCCCCAATCTATCACCATCTCTTCTGAACTAGCATTCAGGGTGAGAATCCTGTTTTCACACCCTTTGCTAATCTCTCCCTGCATTTTTAGTTTTGCTCTGTGATCTTGATTCATAGTCAGGTGTTTCATGTTATTTTTTAGATTCATGCCAAGAAGGCTAGACTAAACCATGTTTTTGACCCCTGCAGGATCACTCTGCTGCATGGTTTCTGCTGGGCCTTGCTGCCCCTGTGTGGTGGCCCTGAGTCTGGGTCACTGGCACTCCTGTGTGGCGGCCCTGAGTCTGTCTACCTTCCTGTCAGGTAGAGGACTTACTTCTGTGAACATATTGGGAAATGACTATCTGAGTCTGCCTTCTGCCTCCACTTCCCATGTGCCTTCTATGTTGATCTCCAGCACTTTTGCAATTTTTACTTATTACTCTTTACATTTGGGTCTGTAGATCACATCCATGCCCCACTTTCACTACAAATGGACAATTCCCATGTGTGATACGCAAAGGAAGGCAGTTGTTGCTACATCTGTCATATCTACACTCAAGTGACTTGCTTTTCTTAATCACTGTTATAAATAACCTCTTCAATATCAGACAGCACCAGAGAGATTCTTAGCTACAAAGTAATCAAATTAAAAATATAACTTCTTCTTAAGGTAGAAAAGTCATCTCTTCAGATCAGAGATTTGAGCCACCTTCTCTGAGCTGCAGGGAAGCAGGACTGCAAATGTGCTTCAGGACTGCAGGGAAAAAGCTACTGTACAAGGTATTTCCTGTCAGTAGTGTGCTCGGCCTCACTTCCTGCGCCAGGTCCCCGAGCTCCCAACAGCATCTCTCCACCCAGGCAGAGGAAAGGAGACACTGCTGATGGGGCACACGGGTGGAAGAGAGGGAAAGTGGTGATGGAGAAGCTATGAAAGTGAACGAGACAGGTGAGTGGGGATACTTCACCCTGGGCCTCTGGTCTTGCTAGTCACAGATAAAAGAGGCAAGAGACATGTGGGAACCAACTAAGAAGTCTTAGTAGTCCAACAATCTACTAGCCACTTGGGAGACTTACTTTTTCCAACACCTTGGCGATTCGGGTGCCGATCTGTTCAAGTGACTGCTGTGGATACTGGTCTTTGCCGAGATTCTGCAGTACCTGAAACAGAAGGAGATAGCAGGTGACAGGGCTAAAATGAGACCAGATGTGGATGCTGCTGGTGCTTCTGAGATGGGTGGTGGAGCATAACATCAGAATACTTTTCTGGGACCCTGCTGTGCATCTGCTCGGAGCCAGTCTGAAAGACACTCTTCAGGTGACTGACAGCCCATGGCCCTCTCCCACGTAATAAAAGTTATAGACACATAAAACAGTCATCACAGCTCCGTCCTACGGACTGAAAGGAATTGGGCTCAGCCAAAAGCCACACAATTCAGGGCCAAAAAAGGAAGGAAGAAAAGAAAAAAGACACGTGCACATACCTCTCCCCCATGTATATATACATAATTTAAAAAAGAAAGAACGAACAAACGACAGAAAGAAAGAAAGATAGATAGACAGATAGATAGATAGATAGAGAGACAGATAGATAGATAGATAAATAGATAGAGAGACAGATAGATAGATATAGAGATAGATAGATAGATAAATAGATAGATAGATAGACAGATAGATAGATAGATAAATAGATAGATAGAGAGACAGATAGATAAATAGATAGATAGATAAATAGATAGATAAATAGATAGATAGATAGATAAATAGATAGTTAGATAGAGAGACAGATAGATAGATAGATAAATAGATAGATAGAGAGACAGATAGATAGATATAGAGATAGATAGATAGATAAATAGATAGATAGACAGATAGATAGATAGATAAATAGATAGATAGAGAGACAGATAGATAAATAGATAGATAGATAGAGACAGATAGATAGATAGATAAATAGATAGATAGATAGAGAGATAGATAGATAAATAGATAGATAGATAGATAGAGAGAGAGACAGATAGATAGGTAGAAAGAATGAACGCCAGAAAGAAAGAGCGAGTGAGCAAAAAGAGCCCTGGCCACATCAAAACTGTGAGGCTAACATTTCAACAGCTCGAACAAGGCTGAGTACTCACCTCTGTTAGCTGGCTCTCACCCGTGTAGTGCAGGCTGGCTCTGTTGGACACTCCATGTAAGTGGTCGAGGGTATGCATGCTCGTGGGGAGATTGCCATTGCACAGCGGTTCCATTGCTGGCTGCTGTATAGGTGTGGCAAAGTCTATGTGCTCTGTGATGCTGGAAAATGAAGATGACCACATCAGAAAATCCAAGTAGGTAGAGACAGCTCTAACAATCAGCGGATCTAATTGTATATGGCACTCCCTCACCAGGGAGGGCTTGAAATTAGTGGGTGTTCCTTTTAGGAAACAGAGTAAGACACACAATGGTTCCTCCAGCCTGCTTTTCCTTAATTTGCATAAGCACACATATGCTCAAAGAAAAAGTCATTTATGAGACAGTAAATTTTATGCAGAACCAGATGGACACTCATTGTATTTGGTATCAAAACAAGTATTTCACTTCATGACCTCAAGAAGTTATTTTTTAAATTATAATTTTAAATTATGTATATATACATGGGGGAGGGGTAGGTGCACGTGTGCAGGTGACCAGAGGGCACAGATATCCCTGGAGCTGGAGTTACAGGTGGCTGTAAACCATCAACATGGATGCTGGAAACTGAACTCTGGCCTTCCAGAAAAGAAGAACATGCTCTTGAATATACAATCATATGCTCTACATATGGTAATTTGGCACTAACAAATTTTACTTTGCAACTTAAATTTAAAAATTTTAACTTACATTTGGGAAACATTTATTGCCCCATGATTATTTATCTCAAACCTGTTGTATATCAGATACCACGAGTACAGCAATTAAGCAAACACAAGCAGTCCCAGGTGTTATGTTACTCATGTCTTAGAAGGGTAGGATTACAGCTATGACAAGTTATAAGACATGCAATAATGAAAATGTGCCCGAGAGGGTATTTATCTCCTCTGTACCATGAGGAGGGTGGTTACGACAGCTTTCCTGAGACAGCAGAGCTCAAAAAGCCTTGGTGTGAAGCCTATGACTGAGGGGCATGGGCAGAGCAAGAAGAACTCTCAGTAGGGACAGAGATTGCCAGGCAAGAGGCCTAATGAGGTGACTGCATGCACCTGTGTGGCAGCAGAGACACTCTGGAAGAGCAGTGTGGAGGCAGAAAAGCAATTCTGAAAAGTTATCGGGAAGTAAAAATAGTAAGAATTGGTAATAGACAAGGCTTGAGGGATGAAGGGAAATAATTATAAGAATGATAGCCAGGTTTCTGGCTTGCACATGGCTGAATTTATTTCTGAAAAATATGAAATGGAGGAGCTGTAGAGATGGCTCACTTGGTGTGGAAAGGTCTTCTATTAATGTGTTGCTTTTATTGGTTAATGAATAAAGAAACTGTCTTGGCCCGTGACAGGGCAAAAGAACAGAGCTAGGCGGGGAAAACTAAAATGAATGTTGGGAGAAAGGAGGCAGAGAGCAGTGAGAAGCCATGGAGCCACTGGAGACAGATGCTGGAAATTTTGCCCGGTAAGCCATAGCCTTGTGGTACACAGATGAACATAAATGAGTTAAATTAATATGTAAGAGTTAGCTAATAAGAAGCTAGAGCTAATAAGCCAAGCAGTGATTTAATGAATACAGTTTCTGTGTGGTTATTTCGGGTCTAAGCAGCCAGGCAGCTGGGAAGAACAAGCAACCTCCAGCAGCCTTCACCAGCACTCACTGGTTAGGAGCACACACCAGCTGCTCACACCAAGTGGCTCACAAGCTCCTGCAACCTCCACTCCACGGGACTCTATGCTGTTGTCTGAACTGCATGGCCACCTTCATTCACACATGTACATATCCATACATATACATTATTAAGAAATAAAAATGAATCGTTAAAAAATGTGAAATGGAGAAACAAAATTAATTTTTTTTTTAAAACGATGGATTGCTGCGTAAGAAAAGTGTTTTCTTGAGATGGTGGCTATAAATAAGTCTGGGGCTCTGAAGAGTGGTCTGGCCTGGAGATACAAATTTGGGAGGGCTCATCGCCATCTGTGGTGAAGGAAGTTCTAGGAGCAGTCACCCTGACTGAGAAACAAGAAGGGGAACAGATTTAGGGTGCAGCAACACCTCAGGACAGGAAATCTGCACAAGTCCCCTTGTTTGCTGTCTCTTCACAGGTGCTGGGACATCTCCATTTGCCCCACTTCCCCTGAACATGCACATCTGTGCAGTGGGCTCTGTATTCCTAGAGAGAAGGATCTGGTCTTCAATGTGACCTGTGCTACACGAGACTTCTGGAGCTTGCAAAGTGCGGATGAAGACGGCCTGCGGTTCACCCACTGCTCTTTGCATGGACTGAGCACATCTAGGCTGTGGGCAGGTAGTAATGGTCATTCTCTGTTGACCACAGTGCTGGAGAGATGGCTCTGCCAGCTACCATTGACACAGACGACATCACCCTGTGGTTCATGGCTGTGGTTCGTGGGTAAGGAAATTCCATGAACATCAAAGATACTCACTCAATGTTTTTTGAAGAAACTGCCAGCCAGGTGCTCACAATGGCAGTTAGCTCTACCCAGCGAAGTTTGAGGCATTCATCTGGACTGGGCCATCCCAAACTCTGGTAGTCACGCTTTTTTCCTGGAAGGAAAGGATGTCATGAATGGACACAGTACAAAGGAATGCCGTTTTCCCTATTGATGACACAACCCAAACTGGCATGTTTTAGTTCTTGTCTTTAGAATGGGCACCAATGACAAACAGATCTAATTAAAATTTTATTATTCATGGCAACGGAAATAAAAATCCTCTCTGAATAAAGTCTTCTCAAAGAAAATGAAATAAAACTTGTCTCCTTTGTTGTACTTGAAGTTGGTCAACATGAAGTACGAATTAAGATCCTCTTAGACACTAACAATCTTATCACGTTTAATTTTTACCCTTCTGGGTTTGGATTTTTATGAGGATAACTTTGACTTAATGGAAACAGGTATCTTTAGAGTTGGCATCTAGCCCTGGCACTGTGGCAATGTGGGCTGGATGCTTTGTTGTAAGGATACTGTAGTGCACTGGAGGCCATTTTAGCAGCACCTATCAACCCATGAGAATTCAGTAGCACAGCCTTCCCAGGAAATATCGTCACACACTGCCAAATGTTCTATGGGTGCAAAACTGCCCTGGGTAGACTCACTGCTACAAAGAAAAGTGTCAGGATGAGATCTACGACAGTGTAAGGTCATAATTTATTCCACAAGTATTTTTGTGTGTGTTCAGAAGCTGAAGTCTATGTTTGCAACTCTTAACCTCACTAGACTTTGTTCCTTACAACTCACAGGAGGAAGCAGCCACAGTTCTCTGGCTGGGGGGTGGGGGGACAGAGCTGGAACCTAGACACAGGTTACTTGACTCTAACACACATGAGTCCAGTTCCTGTGCTAGTAAAGTCACCACCTTTTTAGCCTGAGTCATTCACTTTACATCATGCCCCGAGAATGAGCAAAACCAAGTCTTATCTGATGGGCTTCTGATGGGGGCAGCAGGACGGAAAACCTTAATTCTACTTAGCACTTTTTACACTGTAGGTGTTTACCAGCAAGAGAAAACATTTGAAGTTCAGGCAGGAATTTTAGATTCAGATTTTAATAAAGCAAAAAAGAACAGTTTGGAAGAATTTCAAATTAACTTTAAATAAAGAATACATTTCACAATAAAGCTCATTTTCTTTTTGTATTTAAGAAATTCACTTGAAAAATATTTATTGAGCACCTATTATAAGGGTCTGGGAACTGTGTAACACAGGGGTACACATATGAAGAGGCAGCCTGTTCTGCAGCTCACAGGCTAGTGAGGAAGCGCAGTGCCTGAGAAGGAACCCAAGAGTTGCACAAATGAAAGAGCAACTAATTCTGTCTGAAGGTAGCAAGGGAAGAATGGCATTTGACTTTAAAGTTTAAGGGTGAGCGCCACAGAGGTGGCACAAGGGCATAAAGGCAGAGGGGACAGCATTTACAAAGGCATAGATAAAATAAGAGCATGGCTGTTTCATAGGTAGCGTTGAAGGGTGGAGAGAGGCTGGTTTATAAAGGGTCTTGAATGCCACACTAGGAAGTCTGCACTTTATCTTGTAGGCAGTGGGAAACTTCGAGCCCACATCTCTCCATCTTGTTCACAAGGATATCATAAGAGGATGTTAAATGCCTTGCTGAAATCCAGTTACATTATGTCTATGGCACTTCCCTGGTCTTCCAGTTTAGAAGCCCTAGCCAAAAAAGGAAATGAAATGAGTTCAATGTTATTATTAGCAGTTAGTGTATCTACTATGGCTCACTATGATCTCCACTCCTCCCCACAGGTTTACAGACATTTGTTCAATAATTTGCTTTAAAACTTGGACATGATTTACCGGAAGGCTATTAGCTGGCAGTGGACAGAATCCATACTGATTTAAACTGGGCTACTAACCCCCTGTAGTATTTTTGCACCCTCTCCATCCTGCATTCTCTTTTAAGAATAGTACGTACCTTCATGATTTGCAAGTAACTTCAATGTTCCACTAGAACCTACCAAGCTGAGATCATTTGAAACTGCTTAAGTGGGACCATAGTGTAGCTCCGAAGTAGTGGAGCTATCTAATACGAGCAAGGTCCTCACTTCAATCCCCAAGCACCACAAGCAAGCAAGCAAGTAAGTAAGCACACACCCGCCCAGATGTTCTCATATAATCTCAGCCATATCAGCCTTAAAATTCCCTTTGTAAGAGGGTTTCTTTAAAGTAATACAGGATCATTAGAAAATGTCTGTAAAATGGAACAGGCCACAGAGAAGAAACTACAAATGGTCTACAGTTTTCTTGGGACCCACAGAGAACATCTGCAGGGCTCTGGTCACCTGCTTCTACATGCGTGTCAACACACTTGCTTGATAGGCCAAGTGCAGTTGATCTAAGAGGCCATCAACTCCACGGGATGGACTACTTCAGACAATTTATGACAGAAAAATCCTGCCAACTATTACATATAGTCAGTGATATACACATACAACTATACATATTGTGATAAGCATCTCATGTATCAGAGACATTGAAATATGAAAAAATACCAGTTGACAAAACACAGTGTGTTTAACTCTCAAATTGGAAACATCCTTATGCCATTCATAAACTGTCTTTACTCATTTGCTGTGTTGTGTTTCTCTGGTGTACAGCAGATGCCACAGACATGCAATATTTAGGCTGCTTATCAGCTGTTACTATAAGGAGCCCCCTGTAATCAACATCTCTGTCTACATGTCTTTGGTGACTACAAGGCAACTTTCCTAGAGTGTGTTAACAGAAGAAGAATAATTGGTACGTTCTAAATTCCTCTGACTCATCTAGCCAAACTAACTGCAGGGTTGCTCTGCTAATTTTTATTTAGAGACAATGTGGCAAGCACAAGTCTCAGTTGTCTATATTTACTCTCCCATAGTTGCTACTGACTGGACATATCTTACTAAGGTGCACCCTGGGCTTGGATAATATATTCTACTCTATATATTCTACTATTGCCCTCTGCTTTAGTCAGCACATTTAACCAGATAAATAAGACAGATTTTAATGAATTGAATTTCAGTCTAAGATAGTAAAAATATTCCTTTAAAAGGGAATATGATGTTTTTAAAAGAAGAATTCTATCACCACCATTTAACTACTGGGGGAGAAAAGAGTCACCTGAGTGTATGACAGTGGCCTTTAACCCAAATAGTTAATGCTTAAAAATCAAAGAATTTCTGATATGGTCCTTTTATCATCTCATCTGAACTGCTCTAAGTCACAGAACACATTCCTTGTGAGAGAGACAGTGGCTTGAAAGGAGAACTGAGATCTGACACATCCTCACTTACCTTGGGGTCCCGGAGATGCTACCTTCGGGCCAGTGATCTCTAAGTTTGCTTGGTAACGCTGTCCACTTTCCACCTGATTGGACTCTACTTTTTTCCCAGGAGGTTTTTTATGATCCCCTTTAGGTTTCTTTACACGTTTGACCTGGAATGTGATCTGGAAATCAAAAACGTTAGAAAAAAAATTGAGACCAAAGAGTGAATCTGTCTCTCACTATATATTTCAGTGGTTTTAAGGATACCCCAGTGCACCAGAACTTGATAAGATTCTACTTCTGAAGACACCACACACTTTGGTCAGAGGACATGGAAAATCAAGTTGATACTGACCGGAAAGCTTCCTCCTCACTGGGTACCTTTCCTAGCACCAAAAAGGACAATGCAGGCTATTAGAGGAAAAAAGTCACTGATGACTTTATTCAGCTGTGAAGAGTAACAACCTGCATGGCAAGATATGTTCATGGGTACAATATTGTCATGGATACGATGGGGTAACCAATTGCTACCTTACTGGGCTTAAGATCTGCTCCATTGGAGGGAATGAATGCCTGGTTCCTGGGGGTAGGGTGGGCTGAACCCATTACTATTGTGCTAAATGGACACAGTATCAACATGCCTTTGAAATCTGTACCTATATACTCATTGATAGTGTAGTTCTGAGACTGCAGCAGAGAAGTTTCTTTGTGTAGTGAATGGTGGTTAACTCAGAACTGGCCAAGACACAGAGTGTTCATCCACAGTGGGGCAGCTATATCTTACCCCTCCTCACAGGCTCAGGACAGCTGAGAAAGAGAGCGCAGAAAGACTAAGAGTCAGGGGTAAGGGTAAGGCACCACATGGGCTGAACACTCCAGTGGATGGTCCCATACTCATTTTTCTATGTGTACTCAAATGGGACTGGGTAGGTTACTAGGGGGAAAAAAAGAGGTTGAGAGTTCTGGGTCTTAGAGTAGTTAGAGGGGGTAAATACAATAAAAATATATATACATATGAAATTTTCAAAGAATATTCTGCTCAAAAAATAACCTGGATGCATACACTAATTACCCAGTTTGGTTGCTGCACATTCACACTGTGTACATGTGTGGAAACAGACACTGGAGATAAAAATAAGTGTTTATATATACATTTTACCATAAATATGAATAATTATTATGGATCAATTAAAAATCTCTCTGTGTGAGATGTGAGTACATGTGTGTGCTCATTTATGTTTGTGTGGGTCTCGTCACAGGCTAGCTGGCCTGAGAGCTTCAGGGATGCTCCTACCTCTGCTTCCTTCTCCCTGCGGGAATGCTGGGAGAAGACATTTGTGCTCCAGTGGCTGTGAGCACTCCAGAGGGTTCATGAGTGCACTGGAACAGACAGTGCTTCTATACACTGACACATGCCCTAGCTTCCAATTAAAAACATCCTCCTGCTTCAGTTTACCGAGTACCGAGATTACAGGTGTGTGCTGCATCTGGCTAAGTTTAATTTTAAAGATCTAATGAAAACTTGGTAGTGAAATGTACAAAGTAACCTGGTCCTTACAAGCACATAGACACTAAGAGAAGCACCGCATCTGCCCCAAGTCTGTGGCTTTGAGGGGCTTTATACCCCTCCCATTCCTCTCCCTTCCCAGACATCAGCAATGTTTATACAAATGAAACGCTTCCTGGAAAAGTCTGGTGTGAAGAGTGTCCTGGAATGTGGAGTCCAGTAGAGCATGTACCCAAAACCTTCACACTTTCCCATTAGGAGTTCCCCAAAGAGCTGGGTCTATTCCATGAGGACTGAGATGGTGAGCTCTTCATGTACACGTATGTGTGTTTATGAACACACTGGTATGCATGGGTATGGAGGTCAGAGGACAACTTGAAGTATACACTTTCAGGAGCTGTTTATTTTGTTTCTGAGATGGGGTCTTCGTGGGGTTCCCGATAAGGCTAGGCTGGCTGGCCAGCAAGCCAGAGAGATTCTCCTGCCTTTGCCGCCCCAGTGCTGGCACGACAAGCACGTGGCACTATGCTTGGTTTGCGGCCTTGGGGACTGAACCGAGGTTCTTGCTCTTGCCTGACTGGGCCTTCTCCTCGGTTCCGAGCTGGCAAATTCTTACCCATTCTGTTGCTTCATCATCTTCACTTCTGCAGTCACCATAACAAGAGCTCTTGGCTACTCCATCCTGGGGGCCTTTCTTCAGTACCCGTATGCCCTGCAGGTCCAGACGCCGACCCTTCATTTCCAGTGTTCCCCCAAGGCCTTCTAGGGGCCAGGCCTGCTGAAACTCATCCACCAAAGCCAGTATCTCTTCTGACATCTTTGTTTCATCTGACTTCTCCACCTCGTCAGAACCATTGCTCTCCTCAACCACAGTGCCTGCAATTCAAGGGTTCATATTGTCAATAATTTCATAGCGTTTACTCAAGTTCCAAGTGACTCAAACCTTGTTTCTACGGACATCTTGGCTCTGCTTAGCAGCTTAGCTATAATTCTTATAGAATACCACTCAGCATCTTCAGATATCACATCAGAGCACCATTTCTGCCATTTAGCCTTTGCCAAACCCTGCCGGAAAGCAATGGCAGAAACGGCAGGCAGGCAGGCAGAGATGGTGTCACTAGCGACAGGACAGCTGTGGTTCCCATGATTAGTTTTGAAAGATCACTTGATCTCTATATAAAACATAGAAGGCAAAGATGATGTTTACTCTTATTTATTTAACGTGTAGGCCTTTTAAATTTTATTCAGTTACCATGAAACAGTTATGTGTCCAGTCCACATTGCTTGCTTAGTTGTCTGAACAATGATTTAGTAAAAACTACTCTAATTCTACACGAAGGCCATTTTCAATAATGGATATTATAAAATAGCCATATGCTAGCTTAATTTCTTTAAAACGGGTACTTATGTTGCTCAAGTATTTAAGGGCTCCTACAGTGGCTTTCAGTGGAATTTGCTAGCAAAAATTTTCTCTCAAGAATCTGGCATGTTTGTCTTATTTTCCTAAGAAACTTGCAACCTTTAAGTTCCATCCCATGCTTAGACTATGAGGATGCTCAGAAATGATTATTCTGAGTTTCTTAGCATATTTTCCTTTGCTAAATTGCTGACTACTCAGTCTTTGCTCTTTATTTTGAATTAATCACCAGACCTTATATTGTGTTTTTCATAAATGTCATGTCTTATCCTTTCCAGAAGTGGATAAGGTACAAAAACAAAGAGCAAAATGCTTCCTTTTATAGCATGTCCCCACTGGTTAGCCTGAGAACATTGGCTTGGCAGCCTTTTCCAGTTCTATTATTCCTTCAGCTGGCAATCCTAGCTTTTTCAGAGATTAAGGACATCGTGTTAACAGGCCAGTGTCAGGACTCTCACGTATATATGACCAGATCTTTAGCCACAGAAGGCATGTTAGTCGTCTCTGGGGGTGGGGACGAGCGAGAGTGACGACCACAGCTGAAAACAACTTTGCACAAGGCCAGTGGTGTCGCCCTCTGTTTTGCTGGCACCTCTGCCCTCCTTCCAGTTTCTAGTGTGCAACATGGGCGAGCCTGAGGTCAAGCTGTGCTTCTTCCTTGAGAAATCTGGAGGTTCTATTTATGACCATGTGACTACAAACCTTACTGCTGTCACTTAAGTAACTTCCTCTTAGATTTCCTATGTCAACTGCTGCTTTCTACATTTTTTTATGATTATGGTCTGTACTTTGAGAAAAGGATGTGGGTTTGCCAAAGCCCCTTCTTCAGGACACTGAAACAAAAGCAGCTGGTTGTTGTCTAGCTCATGGCCAGGAGTATAAATGCAGCCAACAAGGATTAAGTTTAGGGTCTAGCTTGTTATATTCCTAATGTCCAACCCTGGGCCCGCACAAGAAGACCCCAGTAGCTGTGGAAGAGACGGGAGCACAGAGCAATCTCATCTCTGACGTGCTTGAGGTCCCACTGTTGCTGTCTTGCCATGCCTGCAGACAGCTGGAGACTAAACTCATGGTCTCCTTTGTCAGGTGGTCACATAACAAAAGCCTGCAGCTCAACCCAGCTGAATGGCAAGCAACATAAAATTAAGCTTCATATTAGCCAGGAAAACAGCTACAGAGAGTTGCCACTGGGAATCCTCAAAGCAATGTCCATGGAAGAGCTGTCTGGCATCTGACTAAGTTGTCAGAGTTGTTGCTACTTGTTTGTTTTCTGATTTTCAGGTTCTTTTTCTTTCTCCTCCTATGGTTCCCAAATGATTCATTTTCCCCATTCTGAAATAAGACAGAGTCTTTGATAAATTTCATGCATGAAAACATATGTGTTTACAAAATGTGGCTTTGGCCAAAGGGAGACTACCAACTACTTTTCAACCTTTAGTCTGATTGCATAAGGAGGCTCTGTTAGTTGATTTTTTTTTTTTGTAAACTTAACAAAAGCTAGTTTTCTAGGAACCCTGGTTAAGAAAATGCCTTTATCAGATTAGCCTAAAGGCAAGTGTGTGGGATATTTTCTTGATTAGGAATTGATGTGGGAGGGCCCAGCTAACTCAGTGTGGGTTGGTGCCACCCCTAAGAAGGCAGGCTGAGCAAGCCATGGAGAGCAAGCCAGTAAGCAGATCTTCTCCTTGGCTTCTACTTCAGTTCTTGGCATCAGGTTCCTGTGTTGACTTCCCTTCATGATGGACTGTGAATTGTAATGTAAAATAAGCTTTGCTTTTGGTTACAGCGCTTATCACAGCAATGGAAACCCCAACTAGGACACATGCTGGGGCTAGGAACTCTTTCTTTCATTACTGGCTGTTATGTGAAAGCATCCATGCTGTTTACCTGCAAAATGTCTAAGTTTTCAAGGTTATTACTTCCCACTGCTTCAGTCCACATGTATATGGACACACTTAGTATTATACAAATACATAACTTAAACTTATCAGAGAGAGAGAGAGAGAGAGAGAGAGAGAGAGAGAGAGAGAGAGAGCGCATTTCATAATGGAAGCGAGTATTCGAGCGAAGAAAGGCCCTGGAATTGCTTTAGGCTTTTGCGGCTAGTATACAGTGAGCCACTCCAGAGGGTGTTTGAGCCAGGGTGACAGCAGTTCTTAGGGAACACTAAACATATACACTGTTTATATTTACTCCTCTGATGGGTGGTTCACAAATGGGCTATACGTTGTGGGTGAGGGAAACCAGTGTTTGTTTATTTAGCTTTTCCTATGTATGTATCTATCTCTGCCATAAACTATTTTGATGGGAGCAAAAAACACATGAAGATTTTGACGCTGGAAAATTAAATATAACAATAACAAACTTTGAAACACAAAGCTATATATGTTTGGAACAATTAAAATTTTTTATAAGACAAAATTATCTGAATGCAATCACACAGTGCTTCCCAGAGAAAAGGTAGAGTTGCAGCAGGGTTTAGACAGAGAAACAGTCTGGGGGAAACTTTCTAAAAAGCCTATGTGCATTGGCTCAGGTACTTATGGAACAAAGTAGATATGTATGCAGGAATAAGGAAGACATTCGAAAGTGCTACTACTTGCACAAAGCATGTGGATAGGCAATCAGCAAAGGCAATTCAGAGAGAAGCTGTGACATTAATATTTTCTGGTGGAGTCTAGAAAAGGGGTTCCTACAGAAGGGATCCCTTGTTCTTTAGGTAGAATAATAATAAAGTATGTGAAGGCTGTGAGGATGATGACAGCCCAGGTCTCGGAGTACTGAGTCAGTGGTGAAGGTGTGGGTTGCAAGGGACAAGAATGGACAAAAATGGGACTAGAAAGGCATTTCATGAAACAGAGGAAGTTGACTTTGGGACTGCAAAGAGAACTTTGGAAGAAAAATAGGGTGAGCTTAAAGATGGTTTTTAAGTCTCATGTGAAATAGTAGGCTTCTATGAGTGGATGTCAGCTTCCAACCTGAGTATAAAAATGGAATACTGTCTACAGAAGTCGAGTTAGGAGAGAGTTAGGATTTAATGCAGTTATCAGATAGCTCATATAAACATGTCTGCTGGTGCAGAGCAGTGTGACGAGGGCTGGGATATCATAACCCAGGAGCTTAGAGACTAGACTAGAATGGAAAGAAGCAGTGATCTGCAGACACTGCCCAGGTAGAGCACTGTCGTGCACAAATGTCCGATAGAGCTGGAAATACAGCCTTTTTGTATGGTGACAGGTCTGGACTGTGGCGGAATCTCAGATTTTAAATAACGCTGGAAGCAGCAGGAGTAACTCTAGGCTTGCAGCCCGTGGGGCAGATGGTGTGATATAAACTGAAACAGAGACTGACACCCACGCCTCCAGTTTCCCTTCATCTCCTTTAGCAGGCACTATTTTCATATGGGAAATGGAGGATAAATATTGTGACGCCGGAGAGAACACGAGCACCCACAGTGAGGGTCACATGGGTTCACAGTGGGTTTCAGTCATGTTAGGGATTCTGTCAAGAGTCACAGAGAGTAGGGGTGCTGAGAATGCAGATTATCATATGTGCCCCAATTTAAATGAAAACAGCTCAGTGTGATTTCTCAATGTTTCAAAAACACATGGACATTCAGGCTTAAGTCTGAGGCCTTTAGTGTAAGAGATTCCAAAGGAGACTATGCTAATAGAGAGAGTCTTGGTGACACAATGCTGAGATTGGTAGCTGACACACAACTCAGAAACAATCAGCTGAACAAATACTTTGCTAGGAAAGCTGTGAAAACTCTCAGTGAGAGCATTTTAAGGATGGTGAGACCTGGAGCGAAGAACTGGAAGGAAATGAGCACATTGGACTGATGTGGAGAGTGAGAGGGCAGGCAGCCCCTTCACGCCACGAGGGCAGGACAGTAACAGGAAACAAGACCACTGGCCTCCTAAGAGGAGGCCTGTGTTCCAGCTCAGTGTTAGAAGGGTTTAAATCAATGAACAATAAAATGGATCATCAAAGTAGAGATGGGAGGTCCAGATGCCCAGGGTAGCCACGGAACCAGTGGATGACTTGCTGCTAGGGGCACTATTGGGAGGGAAAGAAACATCAGAACGGGAATAAAAGAATGTGATTATCTATTTTTGGTGGAGGTGGGGAGGTAAGAAATGCATTTATAGTGTCAGAAGAGCAGCTTTGAGAGCATTTTAAGGAGCAAAGGTTAGAAAGATGTGAATAGATTAACAAAAAGTACATGCACAGTAAACAGCCTAAAGGCAAGACCTTCAGGTCTGACTTAAAACACCCCCTCTATGGTCTGGTAATAGAAACACTAGTCAATGGAGCACCAGAACTGAAATGGTCTGTTTGAAGCCAGGCTCTGTCATGCCATCCAATCTGGCCTTGAGCTTGCTATACATCCTGAACTGGCCTCAAGCTCATTGATCCTTTTTGCCTTGGCTTTCCAAGTACTGGGATTCCAAGTGAGAATCACGAAGGGCAGTGGAGAATACTCACTTTTAATGATACCAAACACAGGACACAGACTAACTTGGTTTCAAATTAGGATGTAACCAGTTAGGGTCCTGGGCAATACTGTCTGGTGCTCCAGTATCCTCCTTGATTGTAAGTCAGGTTGCAAAGCTGAAGGTCTGCTGGGGACTTATGTCACAAGCACTGGTGTAAACCATCAGGATGCTAATCAGAAAGCAGGGCCTAGAGTTAAGCACTCACACCAAGGTGGGCAGGGAGGTTTGATGTGTTCTGAGCAGAGAAACAAAAACAAAAAACAAAGCAGTGGTGCTCTTTCTTCTTCTGTGTGAGTCAGTACAGCAGGAGCAACAACTCAGAGGACAATCTAGGAAAGCCAATGGGAATCTTCCCTAGGGGGCTCTGGTACCAATATGAGGGCTCCTTCAACTAACAGGTGCTCCTGTGTGTTAAGGACTTGGCTCAGGGAGGTGACCTGCTCAAGCTTTAACGCCCAGTGGTGGTGGAAGTAGGTCATAATACCACTGTCTCTGTACAGCATCTACATCTTCCTTCTCTAGTGGTGGCTTGCCACTGAGGACCTGTGGACCAGGGAAACAGGTACTGAGCAGTGATCTGAAAATGTCAACCAGTGGCATCATCTTCACTCTCAGCAAAGTGAAATTTTTAAGAAAGGACACATGAGTAAAGTTCTTTCTTCTCTAGGGAAATGTGTGTTGGTGGATAAGGTGTCTGGATGTACATTTTTGATCAGGACTGACTTACCAACTAAAAATGATGTTCTCACCCATCAAACCTCTATTTCTGAAGTCCACTAATAATGAGACCACATGCATCATGAGGTTAAATATAATTTTAGATATGCCACCTTCTGAGAATTTGAGGGAGTTATCTAACTTTCCTGAGCCCTAATTGGCTATCTATACAGTAGGTTTAAGGATATCTGTTTCACAAGTTAGTGATGCACAATCCTGTGTAAGTTATAAAATGCCACCAAAAGGCAAGAATTACCATCACAGTTAACAGTCACCAGAGAGGACCTAACTACTTGTATTTCTTTAAAATTTCCCCCAAAACTAGACTTCTCAAAATGTCTTTAATGTCTATGCTTGGCTGTGTCCATGAAAACACACTATCATATGCTTGCGGTAAAAAGGAGGACTTGTTACAACTGATAATCACAGCAAAGAAAGCCTACTGATAAAAACATGTGGACTGTTCTCTTGTGGACATGTTATTGGTACCCAGAAGATAAGATAAAGAACTCCAGGTGATTGACACATGGCCAAGAAAAGTGAGTGCCTAAAAGTGTTCACTCCTCACACTGAGCAGAATCATCAGAGACAAAAGGAATCCGCCTTAGTAAGTCTGCACGACGCTGAAGGGGCTCGAGAAATTCCCTGCCCCAGTCAGGGTAAGTACGGCTCATCCTAAGCAAGGGGGCTGAATAGAAACACATGGAGAACATGGAATTGAAGATACAGAAATGCTGAGTAGGTGATTGCTGACTCAGGCAATGATGTGTTATACAAAAGAGAGATGGTGCAAAATTGTGGTTGGGTTTTACTCTAAATTGTCCTAGAGAAAAACAGTGATTAATGTAGTAGTCATAAATATCCTAGATACTAGAGAGTTGTAATGGAACAGGGACCATTTCTATAAATGGGTGAAATACTCTAGCATGACTCAGTGTCCTTTCTGATGACTGTAAGCCCAAGGACCTCAGGATGTTCAGGGGACTGTGTGGGTGTAATGGTGCCAAAAAAGACACGAGATGGCCAGGCTCCAGAGAAGAGTCATCTTGACTAAATGAGCAAAGCCACTGTCCAGTTTAAGGATTAATTCCTGTGAGTTGGTAAGGAGATTTAGTTTCCTTAAAGTCTAATACTTTCTAATAGAACTGATTATTTCTCTAAATCAATAAGGGTGAAGGTCACAGTGAGCAGAAAAGACACAATCGATCCCACCAGTGGTGGTCTCCCTGATGACTTACTTGCTTCTTTTATACAGGAGCTTTTAAATGTTTAATAGTAGGAGAAAAGATTTTGTATTAGTATCTACTTTAGACATTTTATTTATTTATTTGTGTATGTGTACACATGTGTGCATGCATGTGCCTGGAGATGAAACGATACCGTGGGGGTGGTCAGTACTCTCACTGTATCATGTGGATTTTGGGAATAGACTCAGATCATCACACATACCTACCACTGTAACAACCCTACTTGCTAAATATTAATTCAACCTACATAAGACAAATACCATGTTCACTTAACAAATGTACGACTTCACAGGTCATGGCATGTAGAAAGACTGGGCACTGAAGAGAAGGCCTGGTAGAGTGCTCATGCAGAAAATCTCAGTTTAGTTCTAAGACCCATGTCCAGTGGATGACAACCATCTGTTACGCCGGCTCAGAGGATCTGACATTCTTTTTGGCTTCTGTGGGCATCTGCATGTATGTGCACATATCCATACACAAGTAATTAAAAAATAGTAAAAATATATTTATTTTTTTAATCCCCAAATATATTTATTTTTATTACCCAACTGTATGCTGGGCATTGTGGGGCAGACCTTTAATTCCAGCACTTGATTAGCAGACAGGTGATCTCTATGAGTTCAAGTCCAGTCTGATCTACATAGAGAGTTCAAGGACACAGTTAGGGCTGTGGAGTGAAAGACCCTGACTCTGGAAGAACAAACAAACAAAAACGATGGGGCTGGAGAGTTAGAGCAGCTGTTGAGAGTACTTGGTGCTTTTGCAGAGGACCTAGGTTCAGTTCCCAGCACCCACGTGGCCCACAATCTTCTGTAACTCCAGTTTAAAGAGATTCAGAGTACTTTTCTGACCTCCAGGGGCACCAGGCATGCATGTGATGCTCATAAATTCATGTGGGCCAAACACTTAACACATAAAACAATAAGTAAAAATGAATATTAACAGCTGGGGCGATGGCCTCGCAGTTAAGGACACTTGGGCTCCTCTAGAGCATCTGGGTTTGCTTCCTAACTTCCTAACTTCCATGGCAGCTAACTAACAAGCCTTTGTAACCCCAGGGATTCTGATGACCTCTTCAGGCTTCCACGGGCATTGCATGCATGTGGTGCAACAGACATACATGTAGGCAAAACACCTACACACATAAAATAAGTAAATCTAAAACAAATAGTTAATGAAAGCTCATAATCTGATGGAAGCCAAGACACACAAACAAATTTCAATATATAAAATGTGTTTTGTAAAATGTAAAAAAAAGATAGCAGATGGAGTTTCTTAAATGTTTGAAAACCTTTGTGAATGTTTCACAGAGGAGGCAACACTGGAAATGTATAGGATCTATCTTTCTTCCTCCCACCCTCCCTCCCTTTTTGAGATAGTCTCACACATAGCAGGCTGGCCTTGAATTCCCTATGTAGCTGATATGTGACCCTCCACACCCAGTTCATGCAGTACTGGGAACAAACCCAGGACTTTGTACTTGCCAGGAAAGCATTACCATTTGAGCTACATGCCCAGGTCAGCAAAGCATTGGCAGAGGTCAGTATAAGTCTGTGTGAAGGATATAGAGGCTGAAAAGAGGCCTGAGAGAGGAATGGGCATTGTACTTCCTGCTAAGGTATAGTTATAAAAGAAATGGAGGCCAAGCTGCCTAATGGCCCACGCTAGTTTAGATTCTTCTGAATCATAATAGAGAGTTCCTGAGAAATTTAGGCTTAGGAAACTTACCTGATTAGAAGTATATTTAAGAAACAACTCAAAAAAAAAAAAAAAAAAAGAAAGAAACAACTCTTGGAACCCACCATGAATCCATAACAATGGACTTTGTTGGTCTTCTCTACACACACACACACACACACACACACACACACACACACACACACACACACACTATGTATATACATATATATACATACACACACATATGTATTTCTAATTCTATATAGACTTATATGTATGCACACACAGAGAGATAGCGCATATTCGAAGTAAAAGGTAAAGGCTCTAGTTAGGAAAACAGATTAAGAGGAAGGGCAGAAGTGAAGAAGGCCCGAGTCAGTTAGTAGCAAGGAGAGCAGGTGAAGAAATGAGAGCTTCAATAGGTCTTAGAGACTGAGGAGATAAAGGGGACCTGGGTGGGTTGAGCTGCAATCACAGGATGGGATATGGGAATTAAACACTTCAGTTCAAACGCCGACCCTATTCATCAAGAGAAAGCGCCTACAAAAATTAGCTAGAGCTGTGGAGAAGCCTTAAGCCACGCACAGCCTGGGAGACACTGGTGTACTCATGGGAATCTGTACCACCGAAGGCAAGGCACTACATGGGCAGGAAGAAGAGCAAGGCCAGGATACAGGCGTGCTGCTGACACAGGACAGAGTAAGTGAGGAAAGTGGGAGAGCATCTGAGGCAGGCCAGGGTCAAGAGCAAAGGATGCCAGAAGCTGGAGATGTTCCTCTCAGCAGTGACTCACTGCACAGACTGAGAGCATTGAGAAGAAAGAGGCACATGCATGAATCAAGTCTGTTCTAGCAAAAGAGGGACAGAAAAGGAAGAAAGCGTGTGAAGAGCACTTCCCCGTCATTTGGAGCCACTCTCCTGACTCTGTGAGTGTCACAAGAAGGAAACAAACTCTTGAGAGGAGAGAGGAGTGTAAGCCTGATGTCTGGGAGTTGATTTTCCCACAGAAGCATAGCTCAGGTCAAATCAACTTACTTTCAAGTCTAAGGGCATCTGAGCCCCTCCCTGAGTTCTCAACAGAAAGCACAGGGTCCTCCTCTGCTCCTTGCTTAGAGGGCTCTTCTTCAGCAGCATCCAGTGACTGTGGGTTGCCAAAATATTTCTGTTTGTCATGGCTGTTGTCCAGGGCTTTCTCATGACAATGACCTCAATGACAAGAGATACAGATACACACATTAGAAACATCTCTCACGTTGCCTCATAATGCAAGGTCCCGAAACATCAAGAGCAAAAGGTGACAACGCAGACAGTGCAGAAAGCAGTACATAGGCGTATGCGTGTGACCCATGATTTTTACTGAAATTCAAGTTTTGGCTGCTATGGTATTGTAAGAATCAAGTATTTTGGTGAAAAGCTGGTAGGCAACAAAGTTCAAGCCTCAAGATCTTGTTTTTATTCATCACTGTAAAATATCCCCTTGAAGCTAAAGACACTATAAAAAGCGGTGGTGGCACACACCTTTAATCCCAGCACTCGGGAGGCAGAGGCAGGTGGATCTCTGTGAGTTCGAGACCAGCCTGGTCTACAAGAGCTAGTTCCAGGACAGGCTCCAAAGCTACAGAGAAACCCTGTCTTGGAAAACCAAAAAAAGTGAGAAATATAGAGCCTGGATATGTCTGAGAATAATGGATTACAGAAAAATATACTAGTCTTTCATATAGCTCATATGAGTCATACCAAAAGGTGAGGAATTACTTAAGTTATATGCATTAAAACCCAAGGAATTAAAGGAGAACGATAGCAGCAATCCCACATTAAGACTGCAGTGTGAAAAGGTCGCTTGATTTCCTTTCAGACAGCATGTTCCGGCTGCCTGGGTAAAAATGTTCTAAGAACAAAATGTTAAATCTTGAATGAGACCCTGGCACTTTTGGCTACCTTCATCATTCACACAGTGGGACTGATCTCACTACAGTTGTGCCGGGAGTCACAGGATTTGGCCCTATCAGGAATATCTGTTGACACTCCCAGGACTGAGTTCCACCTGATGGTCTGGGCCAGAGAATACTATGCTGTGCTGAGACATCTCTCCTTTGTCACTGTTTGTCTCAGATGGTCTGGCTCACTGAATGGGATCTTTCCTCCTCCTTTCTGCTCTCTGTATACTGTCACTGAAGATGCAATCACTGGAAGGCCACAGATTTCTTAGTAGAGACAACCATTTGGTTAAGAATATGTAAGTAATTTCTTTCCTTTACCAGGACATTTAAGTGTGACTGCAGACTGAGGGAGTCACTTTCCAAAGGAATGCTTCTCACATACAGCAAAGATACTGCCAAAGCTGAGGATTCGGTTTCAAGAGTTCTTGCTTTTCAGAAATTACAAGCAGTTTGGGAAGACAGCAAATACAAGGCAAACAATGCTGAGGTGGCACATGTGCCAAGTAAGTCCTTCCAAAAAGCACTCTGGGGGCATAACTTCAACTCTGAAGCATCCAATAAGCCTACAGAAGGGTGCTGCAAGGAAAGGTGCCAATATTTATGTGTGCTTTGTGTGTGTTTTTTTAAATCCTTCCCCTTAACCCTTATAAAAATTGTTAAATATCTTTGTTTTAGACACAAGGAGACTGATTCTTAGTGAAAATAATAATAATCCAAACTAAGTTAAATGGTAACTGGAATTTGAGTTGGCCCTGTCACCCTTTACTCAGAAGTCCTCCGAACAGAGAGGATGGAAGCCTGCTGGCACCATAGGTAAAGAGCAGACGTGTGTCTAGGAGGCAATGGGGAACACAAACTGACAGACACAGTGTGCATACACGTGTCCACAGAGGGCTGATGGAATGGGAGCCACAAGCAATGGGAGCTGCAGTCTCCCCTACATTCCACCGGGGGACAGAGGGTTCTGATCTGTGCCCGCCTGTGCTTCACCAGCTGGTGCGAACAACGAAACAGAGAACTAAGCTCAACAACGCTGAAATAAAACAACATGGACAGCTCTCCACACCCAACTGACTTGAATGTACACTTCCCAGAGACAGTTCTTGATTGGGATATAAATAAGAATGGCTGTTAAAAGCAGAGAGGAAATACTGATGCTAAGGACTGATTACATCACTTTTCCCCTGATACAGGCTGTGTAAATTGTAATAGTATCAAAGCATAGGCTGGTGCAGTTTTCTGATGCGATCTGTCACATCACCTTGCTTCTCTTCTCTTTCCCTTTTCCTACTGCAAAAAATATTTCATCATTTAAAATGTCTCAGAGGAACCTGTAAGGTATGATCTTCAAAAGCCCTCAAAGCTAAAATTGGTCTTCCTGAATAGCCTCAGACCTGGACCCTCTCAGGAAGCAACATCTGGGTAGCTGACGAATGTCTTGTCCTCCAAATCACAAACCCAGGCCAGTAGCTCTCAGAGGGAAACAGAAAAGGGGAGGGAAGGAAGAACAGGCAGCTATTCTGTATGAGGCATTTCTTAGCAATACAAAGCATCGGAACAGCCCAGTGAAAACGAAACGCTTTAAATATTAAGAAATGAAGAAATGGCTCAGTGCTTAGGGATACATACTTATCTTGCGTAGAATCTGAGTTCATTTCCCAGCACCCATGTCCAGTGACTTCACAACCACCCATAACTCCAGCTCCAGGGGAATTAAGGTCTCTGGCTTCTACGGGGTACCAGCACTACCCACACAGAGACACAACATATGCATAATTTAAAAAAAATCTTTAAAAATGAGAACTATTAATGCTAATTTTTTACATCAAAAGTTAAAAACAGACTGGTTTTGAGTCAACTGTGATCTGTCTAAGTAGCTGGGTTACTGGTAAGTTAAGTTGCCTAACTTTAAAACTACATCTCCAGTCATCTGGGTGTGGTAAGGGAGAGTGTTAGTGAAATACTTTAGAAAGAGCTAAAGTCTGTGTTCTCTAGATCACAGTACACTTCTGCTCCAACTCAGAGCAGAACTGACAAGCCTTGAAACATGTTACTTAATTTCCTGATAGATTATATTCTTATTAAAGATAAGAAAGTATTGGATCTATACCAGAAAACACCCAAAATAGATGGGTATGCTGAAGCAGGAGGATTTGAAGCCAGCATGAGATACATAGTTAGACCCTGATGAGACAGATAGACAGATAGGCATGCATGCATGCATGAAAAGTAACAACAGCATTTTCTATACACAACATCTACCCTGAACTGATGCAGAAGATACTCTATCTATGGCTTAGGCTACCCTTGAGACATATGCCATAATTTTTAACAAAGACCTCATGATTTAAATGAAATGCTTTAGTTAACAAGGTCCCAAGTGAAAGACAAACATTCTTCTATGCATAACACTCAGGACTTGCTTACAAAGCGTTTTCATCTAAATCAATTCTATCTCCTTGTTGCAATCTCAGCTAAGCAGGAAACTCTAAGGAGGGCTCTTTTGCTTTGGGAACTGCTGTAGGAGCTTCAGCAATTCAACCCTTCTTCTCCGTGTGGAGTGTCTGCTGTATACTAGGGTTATTAATACTTCTTTGTGTGGAGTGTCTGCTGTATACCAGGGTTACTAATACTGACCTAGGTTATGAGGGTGTTGTGGAAAAAAGAACTAGCTAATACTCTGTCAAAGTGTAAGTAATTTGAGGGAAAAAGATATAACTGATTTGTGGATAGATTTTTTTTTTTCAGAGCAAATTAAGACTTGGGAGCTCCTGTCATTTCTAAAGTTAGGCAAACCTTTTTTCTTCTCATTAATTCTGTTTACCAAGTTCCTAGAAGATTACGTTCCACTTCCTAACAAGAGTTATCACTTACATGATAAATCTTAGGGAGTATGGTATTCCACACACATAACTCCAGCATCAGAAACGCTGAGGCATGAGCACCAACAATGAGGCCAGCAAAGTTATGGAGCAAGATTCTGGAACTCTTAGCCAAGTAACTCTAGCTGGTGTCACAGAGAAGATGGTTTGGTGCTTTTGGCATGATTATAGTTAGGAGCACAGCAAGAACCAGACTTCCTGAGTACAAATTCTGTCTCTAGAATCATCAGTATTCTAAAGCAGGGGGTTACTTTTATTATCTTTGTGTATCAGATCTCTCAATTGTAAATTGAGTTTAAAAATAGTAGGCCTTCATTCATTCATTGTGAATTAAATATAAAGAGTGAGACCATTGTGAGCATGGGATAAGCTGCTGTTATTATTAGTGTTGGTCCCTTGAAAAGTCACAAAGGAAAAAGAAGTTCTCTGGTATGACCATTCTTTAAAACAAGGCCTTTTAGTTTTAGCCATTGAATAATCTTAAGAGATGACCCATTGGAAGTTACTGAGGTACAGGCGTAACTTCAGAGAATTCGTATATGTTCACATGTATGTGTGCATTTCTGTGCACGTGTATGCATGCATATGTTTGTGCACTGTGTGTGCCTGTGGTGTGTGCGTGCATCTGTTTGCATGCATGTATATGCATGCATGCCTGTGTTTATGGGATGCTGGAATTAGAGATCCTATTAGTCTTTGAAGAGAAACAGCAACCAATTCAGCTCCAACTGCCATCATTTCTGAGTCCCAAGGCATCTGTTAGAAGTTAGCCTCACAGTAGCCCCACAGAAGAACCCTTACTGGCAACAGAGAGCTTTGAGTCAGGAATGACAGTCCTGTGTATGCCTTCCCCTTTTCTTTAAAAGGGGAGTGTCAAGATGGACACTCCACGCTAGAAAATCAAATTCCACCTTAGTCAAAGCCTTAGCGTGCAAATTTGAACAAATCAACAATCTATTTTTGTCAAGTTTCTTTCTTTCTTTGAACCGAAGACATAAGCTCTTGTGTGCAGAGACTCTTGGGGAAACAACAATTAATGAAACCACTGCTGAAGTAAGAATTTAGAAACCTTGAATTATGGGTAACATGAAGTGGTTGCTAAGGACTGGAGCTGAGAGACTGATGAAGGCGCTTCACCTCCTTTGCCCTATGCCGTCTTCTATTTGGAAAAAAACAAAAGAAATGATTTTAACAGCAGGAATGCTTCATTGTATTTCTCATTCAGCAATTAAAGCCCAATGAAATTCTTTGCAAGAAGTTTAAAGTAATTGCTATATGCAGACTGACCTTATAAGTGCATTGCCAGGGAGAAAGAAGCTATCTTTAACACTTGAAATCGGCAATCACTGAGGTGTACACTGGGATTCCCTCCTGGTAAGGGGAATGAGTCAGAGGATAGGGAGGGGAGAAAGAAAGAAAAAAGAAGTAAAACACATGACTGTGTGTCCCTCATATTATAAATTCTGGAGTTGAATTCTATCCCAAGGGAAGGGGAGGGTTTATCTGGTGTTGAACCGATCTCTATTGTCATAGAGTAGAAAACAAGAAACTGGATGTAAATTTGGCTTATTGATCCTGCCACATGGCCTTTCCTGAGATGACCAAGCTAGGAAGCAAAGTCAGGTTTAGTGGAGGCAGAATCACAACACAGCTTTAGAAACTACTTCAGTGAGAAATCCAGGCTCTGCCTTTAGAAATGTGAAGGACCAGATCATCCCCAGCAGCACTCACTCATTAGAATCTAAAGAAGTTTACTATGAGAGGATTTTACATTCAGAAACTATGAGGAAAAGTTAACCACCATCCATAGCCATTACCATTTTTAATTTTAATGTGGCATTCTTTAACTTGGAGTAATTTTCTTCAAGTTAGGATAGTGAGGAACTAAGCTCAACTGAATTCCTCAGGATTCCTAACTAATTCACAGATACTAATACTGAATCTGAGTCCAAAGAGATATTTGCTTGTAATGTATATTACAAGGTTGGGAGAATATCTGTTAGCTTATCATGGACAAGTGAGACAGACTCTTCTTTATCTATCTTCCTCCCGCGGCAGGAGCTGCAGACTTTAAAAAGCTTTCACTGACACAAGCATATGAGAGATGGTTTCTACAGAGCATTCTGGGTAAATACAGACCAAACGATTCAGCTACTTGTTACCATTGTTTTACAAAGGCGTTCTGAATACTGAAACCCCAAGGATCATCAGCTACTACAGCAGTCCAGTAAGGACACCAACACAGGAGGAACAGAAGAAATGATGGGCATGAAGGTGGAAAAGCTTAGTTCTTGCTCTTGAGAAGGTTAGGAAATTGCAGCACAGAGATTAGTTATAATATGACTTACAATTAGTAGACCAGGAGCCAGGCACAGTGGTACATACTTTTAATCCCAGCACTTGGGGGAGGGAGGTAGGTAAATCTCTGTAAGATCAAAGTCAGCCTGGTCTACAAAGCAAATTCCAGGCCAGTCAGGGCTACATAGTGAGGCACTAACTCAGAAAATAATAAAACCAAACCAAACCAAACCGAACAGAATAGGGGACCATATACGTCAGAAGGCAGAGTGGGCCTTCAAAACTGGTTATGTTGATTTGTGGGATGAGGATGCAAAGTTGTGGGGGAGGAGTTACTGAAAATATGTGCAAACACACAAAACTGAGAAGTCAGTGTGGACATATGTGTGCATACACATGTTAAGGAAAGTAGACTACATACAATGTATTCATTATATATCAGAATTTGATTCATTTGTAAACTTTGTAAAAAGCAGATATGAAAATATAGAAACTGATAACATGATTGCTCCGCGGTGTGGTTAAGGGGAAGGTTTTTAGTATAGATCTGAGGGACAGACTAGCTAGAGGCATCTGAAGAGTCCAGGGCAGAGATAAAAAGAAGTAGACTGAATGTGGCCAGCAGACTGGGCCTGGCCACAGGAGAAGCAGAGAAGAGTGTGGGGAGGAGGGAGATGAAGACAAGAGAGTAGGTAAAAGAGAGACCAAGAGAGTGCATAGCTGAAATAGCAGGGTTATCAGGAGAATGAGAAGCTGAGGGGAGGGAAGCTCCTGAGCTGGAGGAAGTTTTGGGCAGTGGGGGTGGGAGAATGAAGAAGAACTGAGAAGAGTCAGCATAGACTCTTGAACTAGAACAGGGAAGGGACTCACCATCAGAAGTATCTGCTGGGAGCAGGCTTGCCCTTTCTCTTAGAGCGAGGCTGTGATGCTAGGACAAGACTGTTAGATTTAAAGCTAAATGGGCTTTACTTATCTGTGTTTAATAAACTGTCTTGAATCTCTTGAGTTTAGTAATTGTAAGGACAGCATCTCAAACAAGAACCAGAGACTTAGGAATTCTCTAACTGCTCAGGCCTTGGGTCCAGTGACTTCTCATAGGATTCAGATGTGAGCACCAGGAATTCTTAGCTTTGCTATGCATAGTGAGTGTATCTAAACAAAGTTTAATAGAATTAATTTTTAATCTTTAATTATATTTTTTATAACGTACATGTGTGTTTATGCATGCAGAGAGCTTGTGTAGGGGTTAGACTTTTGGGAGTCTATTTTTTTCCTTCCACCATATAGGTTCTGGTGAAAAAACTCAGGTCATATGGTTTGATAGCATGTGCCTTTACCACTAGGTCCCCTTTCTGTTCCCACTAAATTTTAAACAGCTGATGTGGGATTCCCCTCTGTATGCTGTAATTACCATTAATGAATAAAGAAACTGCTTTGGACCTATAGCAGGGCAGAACTTAGCTAGGCTGAAAACTAAACGGAATGCTGGAAGAAAGAAGGGTGGAGTCAGAGAGAAGCCATATAGCCCTGCTGGAGACAGATGCCGGAACTTTAGCTGGTAAGCCACAGCCATGTGGCAATACACAGATGAATAGAAATGGGTTAAATTAAGATATAAGTTAACCAATAAGAAGCTAGAGCTAATGGGCCAAGTAGTAATTTGAATAATCTAGTTTCTGTGTGTCTATTTTGGGGCTGAGCAACTGGGAAACAATAAGTGGCTTCCTCCAACAAATTGGCACCCAACATGGGGAACTATATCCACATTAAAAAACCCGAGAAAGCTTAAAAAAGAATTCTGGACACAAAAGAACAGAGTTAAGCATGGCTTTTGGTAGCTACAATTTTTTTTTCTAGTTGGGCTTGCAGTGAGCAAGGTGATGCAGGGCGCAGTAAAAACTGCGAGACTTCTTTAAAAAAAGTGGCGGTTTCCTGGTTCAGCAGCGCAAATCACTCTGCTCTTTCGGGAGGTCTGGGAAACGAGCATTTAAATGGGTTTGTGAACAGAGTACAATAACTTGCTTAATGGCAACATAGACTGGCTGTGTGCCTGAAAATGGGGCAGTGTACATGGCTCCTGGAGGCAGCAAACAGTTCCACTCTGCCATGCTGGACTGGGCTGGGCAAGCAGGCAGTGTCGTATTTGACCTAGCTATGCCACAGCTTAAGTTTTTAAGAAGCGCTTAGCATTTTAAAAAGTGCTCCTGGGGGCTGGAGAGATGACTCAGTGGTTAAGAGCATTGCCTGCTCTTCCAGAGGTCCTGAGTTCAATTCCCGGCAACCACATGGTGACTCACAACCATCTTTAATGGGTCTAGTGCCCTCTTCTGGCCTGCAGAAATACACACAGACAGAATATTGTATACATAATAAATAATAAATAAATAATTAAAAAAGTGCTCCTGGACAGTAAAGGATTACAGATACACAATAAAGACAAATTCAGATAAAAAAAGACCTTTAAATAAGATACAGTATGTTAAAAAATGTATATAGGCTTGGGAGAGAAAAGAAAAAGAGTATAGTTATAAAAAGAAGTAAATGGTTTTGAAAAAAATAAAACAAAGTCTTTAAAGAGACAGAATACAGACAGCAAGATGTCTCTGTCAGTTCTAGAGTTTTGGAAGTTGCTTACAATGCACTTCCTGTTTACTTAGGTAATATTATATCCTTCTGGAGTCTTTGATGGAGTTGAAGAAGTTATATAGTTTTCCTTAGCTATGATAAAAGATAAAGTAGATATAAATATTGTAACTGTGATTCTTGCTTGATACCTGTTTTGTTATATGTAATTTTATTATGTTAAAGTTAAAACCTTCCTGTTTTTTTTCTTTTTTTTAAATTTATTTATTAAATATTTCTTCCTGTTTTTATTTAAACAGAAAAGGGGAGGTGATGTGGGATTTCCCTCAGTATGCTATGATTACCATTAATGAATAAAGAAACTGCTTTGGACCTATAGCAGGGCAGAACTTAAGTTAGGCTGAAAACTAAATGGAATGCTGGGAGAATAATATAGTTTCTGTGTATTTATTTTGGGGCTGAGTGGCTGGGAACCAACAAGTGGCTTCCTCCAACAAACAGACACTCCAGTTATTCTATAATAGAGTGTTTAGAGCACAGTCCTGTAGACTTCAGTGACAGAGTTTTTCACTTCCTTCACTGCAGATCCCACTTGCAAGTGCTTTGGATTTGGAGGTGGGGAAGATAAGCTTTGACTGGGGCACGTCTACCTACTTGGGTACCAACAGCCAATGAGTATCCTTACTGGGTTTGCAGTGTCTTACTTCCACTCCCTTATCTACTGTCCTATTCAGGAAGCACAAAGGCTGAGTATCAGCACTGACAGAGAAGGCACACATATCCGAACCTACACAGACAGGAGCACCCACAGGGCATATTCCTTTGTCATCTGTATTTGAAAATCTTATCCATTTCTTTTCCTAACAGACTCAATGTTTTATTCCCATGAGACCATATAACTCAGTAGATGTCACCCAATAATCAAACCTGGGTTTAAATACACAGCACTCAATTTTTAAAAAGGTCTCCAAACTAGAAATTCATTTGTTTCCTATCATACAAAAGCATTGCCAAAGGTACAAGTCACTTTAAAAAAATGTCAAAGAGCCCTCTGCCAGTGAGGGATGGATACTGCATGTATGTGTAGTGTGTGTATTTTGTCAATAACCTTTCTGAAAGAGGAAGACTCATGCAAATGCCACTGTGTGAGAGCAAAGTTTTATGTCCTGGTTAAATTTTCTGTCAACACTGTCACAAGCTAGCGTTATCTGAGAAGAGGGAACCATTGTAGAGAAAATGCTTCTATCAGATTGCCTGTAGACAAATCTGCAGGGCATTTTCTTGATTAGTGATTGATATAGGAAGGTGAGCTTCTGAAGACAATTTCAGCCTTGGCACAGGGCCCTGGCTTGAGTAAGAAAGCAAGTGGGGAAAATCAGGAGAAGCAAGCCAGTTAACAAAACTCTGCTTTGGGAAGTCAAGTTCCTGTCCTGACTTCCCTCCATTAGGGACAGTGATCAGGACACATGAGTGGAAAAAAAGTACTTTCCTCCCCAAGTTGATTTTAGTTATGTTCTTCATCACAGCAACAGAAAGCAAACTAAGAAACTTAACATCACATGAGCTTAGCTGTCTCCAAAAAAATCACCAGGGGTGAATGAAACCTTAAGATATAAGATGAGTCAAAGCCCAGTGAACTTGCCTAATAAACACTGAGTACACAGAAGCAGAAGCCAAGAGACTTGGGTACAAGTGCAGTGACACTTACTCAGAGTCACAGGAGGGCGAGGACACAGGCCCAGTCACCCTGCTCACCTCACTCCTTGCTGTTGCTCTGCAGTTTGCCCTGACTTGTGTGTGTTCAAGAAGTCACCAAGGCTCCTATTGCAGAGTGGAGCCCAAATACAAATGAAGATCTTGTCTAACTTTGCGATAACAACAACTTTCATAATACATGTGGTGCAGAAAGGAGGACCTGAGATGCAAAGCTCACTTAGTGCTCCTTAATAATACATCGTTTAGAAACTTGGGACAGCATCCCTAACGGTGCCGGCTGCTTGTGCTCCCAATGTCTCAGGTCTCATCTTTCTGAGAATACAAACTTGTGTCTTACTAATAAACATTATGCTTTCTATGAGTGGCAAAGCTGCAATGCCATCCATCCCAGCTGCCCTTGTTCTCAGTGTTAGCCATTCATATCAAGACAAGTCACACTGCAAGTGTTTCCCAAAGTCTGCTTACCCACCCCCATCTGTTCCATACTGTACTGTGGGAAACAAAACAGGCTACACTACGATTGACCTTTCCTCTCATTCTGTTCCTCAGAACTGCAGTACCCACTCCTTGGCTATTGTGACACCTTGACAACTCAATTTTCATTTTTCTTTTCTTTCTCTCTTTGTGTGTGTGTGTGTGTGTGTGTGTGTGTGTGTGTGTGTGTGTGTGTTTTCAAGACAGGGTTTCTCTGTGCAGCTCTGGATGTCCTATAATTCATTCTGTAGATGAGGCTGGTCTCTAACTCACAGATCCTCCTACCTCTGCCTCCCAGGTTCTAGTATTAAAGGCGTGCACCACAGCTGCCTGTCAGTGTCTATTTTTAAATGTTAGCATTTTGGAGACTCTGTTCTTGGCATTTAACACCCTGAATTCCCCTCCCCCTCTCCAAGGGAACCTGAGGCAGTACATGAACATGGAGCGAACTTGTTACTCCAGTACAATACCAATGCTGGCTCGTTTCTCCTCTGAGCTTCCTTTTTTTGATCAGTGACACTAACATCTACCTACCTTGCAAAGTTAGAAACCTCTCTTGTCCTTGGCTTCTCAGCAACCCTCATTGTCTGCCATATTCAGAGAGTCCGGTTTTATCCCATGCCTTTTCAGTCGCAGTCCAGCTGGCCTTGGTGAGCTCACAATAGATCAGCCCCACTGTCTCCGTGGGTGGGTGCACCCCTCGTGGTCCTGACTTCTTTGCTCATATTTTCCCTCCTTCTGCTCCTCCTTGGGACATTGGGAGCTCAGTCCGGTGCTCCAGTGT